>NC_088098.1:122169823-122496323 GCF_036370855.1 Dromaius novaehollandiae
GTTATCTGGTTAGTAGGTACTGCTCCCATGTAATTTGCCATTAGGAAAGAAGCATGCTCAGTAATAGATAAGCCATACTTACCACTTTCAGTGTATTAGCCGAGTACCTTCCCTGTGCTTCAGCTCTGAACTTATATGCAACCTTGTGACAGAGAACGCCAATGAGCAGCAGTAGAGCGCTCTGTGGAGAGGTGCTGATTGGGTCCTGCCCTGTACCTGATTATGCCCAGCATCTGATTGCTTTCCAAGCCTAAATGATTGGGATATAAATAAGATAAGCAATTTATTGTTCAATTTTAATTACGCTTATCTTTGCAAGTGCTCTCATCCCATCCCCCGTCAATGTTGGGAGGTTTTCAGAATTTCACTTCTGATCTCATTTCAGGCCTCATACTTAAACTGCTGCCTAAATCCAGCTCTAGTTTAGGTCAGCATGTGCTTTGCTGAATCAGGCCTAAGTAATACTATAAATGAAATACAGAATTAGATGCTGCTTGATGTGGACTCTCTATGTCCTTCGGGAACCTAGGGTTAGTCTTCAGCCCTACATATCTATCTTTTTCTCATGGTAACTCTGATTCTTCACGCGACTGTTTTATTATTAAGTCATCCAAGAGCAGCAAACATCTGCAGCTCTACAGTGATTCCCAAACGCTGGCTGGTGCAATTATAAAACTATATGGGTGCAGATTTATCTGAAGACAGTGAGCCCCTGGGGAATGTGGGACCCTCCCTTCCCTGCTCCTTCCTGCAGCTGGCGCAGTGCATAGACACCTGGCCTGGACTGCGGCCATGCTTACCCACAACACTGTCATGAACACCGTTCACAGCTATTCAGGCAATCAAGTGACAATAATGTGGATTGGAATGCTTACTTTGGAATTAAACCTTTCAAAGACATGACAATTATAAGTATTAGCACAGGAATTATGTTACCTTTGCTCTTTTTGCAATAAATGAAATCTCTGGAAAACATTGCCAGAGGTAATCCCTTGCAGAAAAATCTCATGAGCTATCTGATGTGACATAGATTATGCAGGTCTCTCTTAAAGAAGCTGTAAATAATCCTAACCTCAGTAAGAATTGCGTTTTCTGTGCATTCCAGTTACAGAATAACCCAGACATCTCTTCTTAGCTGCCTTCTGAAGCAGCCTGTGAAGCAGCACATGCTTGAAGTAAAACCACATTTAGAAATAAGATTCTTGTTTTCAGTGACCCGAACTGAAAGAAATGGGAATGTAAGATCTTTTCAACCTAAACTGAAAAAGAGATTTGTATGTGTGTTTGGAGGGAGGGAAGCTCATTTTGAAATAAAATATTTTGTTTGGAGACTTTTTTAAGGAAACATTTTCTGCAGAAAAAAACTATATGGAAAGTCTGGGAACTTTGAACCTTTTTTTTTTTTAATAAGGCAAAGCTATTAGCTAAATTTTATCCAAATTCTCAAATATTTAACACCACCACCACCATCCCCAGAAGTACTATTTGGAATGACTCTAGTTTTCAGAAAGAAAGTGTCCACTTCTAGCCTCCATGTCTAGAGAGGTTATCAGCTCTTTAGCAAACACCAGTCTTATGTGGATGGTAGAGCAGGCCTGCACAGAGCCAGTCTTGTCCAGGGCACTTGAAGATAGCAGGAGTTTTGGCGTGGTTTTTCATGCTTTGTCTGTGGCTGAGTTATGAGTAGAGGATAAACTAGTCCACAGCAGGCTGGCTGGAGCTTGCAGTGACATCTTTGTCATATTTTCATTCCATACAAGCAAGCCAGGAACATCTCAGCATAGGCATATAATAACAATGCGGCTCATGGGTATCTAATCTTATCTTGCCATTCTGTGTGTGTTTAAGCTCTATTAAAATGAAGGGAAGGAAAAAAAACAAAAAAAAACCAAAAAAACAAGAGCACACTCCAAATCTAAAGTTCTTTATTACACATCAGACTTGCACTGCCCTGTATTTTATCTAAACAGTTACATTGCAGTTCTTACCCTGCAGGATTCCGCTGACTGAACTGTAGTGACCTTAGGCCAGAAAGTCAAAACTGGAGGGAACCAGCCAGCCAGCCGTAAAAACAAGGTAAGGCAAAGGGAATGATACAGCACTTGGAAAATTCCTTGCTCTCACAAGAAGGTATTACAGAGGATTTAATACCTGTGCACAGTGGAGAGAGCATCTGCTTTTAACGTATCATCTGGAAAACTCCTTGCACAGGAAATTTCACAATACTCATCTCACTGGGATTGGAAGGGATGTAACACTCAGGGTTTATTTCTGGGTGCATGAAAGGAGAGATCTTTCATGACCACAGATCCATCCCTCAGATGGATTCTCTTCTAGAGGAGATGGTCAGTTTTTCAAACATTCCTTATTTTAGTGTAGCAAGAAGGGAGAAGTTCATGTTTTCTCCTCCCATATTTTTCCCTCACATGAATTTTAATAATCAAAGTGGCTTTTTCAAAGCAATTGAAGCAACATGGTGAGGGTTGGTATGATTTCAGAAAAAAAGGGGTTAGCAATGTTCTGGGAAGGCCCAGCAGATAATTCAGAGCAGGATGGCCTTCTTTGGCTTTTGGCCTTTCTTTGCCCCTCAGATGAAGCCATATTGCTGTAAGAACGTGGGGTCAAAACCCCTACTAGTCAATCTGAATGGGAAAGTGAGTTGGGTCACAGTACCTGCTGACTGTTCTGAATTATAGGGGTAAACTGGAAAAGAAAAAAAGATTTTACTCGCTATTAAATATATTCTTTACCTGTTTAACATGTTAAATGTAAAAACTATTCCAGTCAAAAAATGGTAAAAGTAATTTGTCAAAAATACAGAGTTTACGAGAACATATATCCTCCGCATAATTTAAATCTAACCAAAAAAAGTTAAAAAATTAATTGCCTGTGGTTAGACCCCACTGCCCTGAGAAGTGGCACATTTCATAAATGGCCTAAGCTTGGTAAGGTTCTTCATGTGAGGTACGCTAGCAGAGACAAACCTGTTACAGCCCAAAAATCAGAAATGATTTAGTTTTTACTACTATCACATTTTTATTACTGCCTTGAAAAAGTCATTTGCACCCATTCAGTTCAGAAGAGTGCACTATTTGTTTGTGTAACCCACACAGTCACACTTTCAGTGTGCCTAATGTGTCTCCCTTGCTGGTCTTTTCACTACTAGTGCTTATAGGGAGAGCTATGCTCTAGAGATAGGTGAGAGAAGGAACAAATCTGTTAAGATTTCCTATGAGAAAACTGGAAGGAATCCAAGGCACATGCATCTCCCACACCTTTGCAGGTCAGACCACTGCACTTGCCCCATGGAACTGATCAGCAAATTCACAAATCCAGATGTGTCCAAAATGCATCAGTCCCACCATGAACAAGCACATTGGCTTCCCTTCGTTTTCCCAGTGGATCTGAACTATTTGGTACATATTAATTTGCATGAAGTACAGAGACACTCTGCGCACGCATACTGGCTGTTTACCCTATTTCCTTGGGTGTAGAAATCCAGCTGGTCACCACTAAAGGAAGAGGTTCCTTTCCAAAGCCTGAGAGTCGGAGGTGCAAAAGAAGTATGTGCAGGCATTTGTTTAGACAAGATAGGCTGTACTGCTCACTAATAAAAGCGTAGTCAACCTGCAGTGTGAACAGCACCTAGCTTTGCCCCTAAGTAGGTAGAATTTTCTTAAGAAATAACCTAATGGGGCATAGATGGGTTGGCATTTTTCCTTCCTGCCACACCAGCTTGCAGGTACTATACAATCTTTCCATCCTCCAGCATTACAACTGTTGTGTGACCCAAAAAATTGGGCACTGAGCAAAACTGTGGCTGGGCTTCGCCATGGCACATGGCTCTCCTCATGCATTTTCTCCTGTCCTTGACAAAAGCATGAGGTAGGTCCTGCTTTACAGAAGCCTCTGTTTGATACAGTAGCATCTCATAAACAGTGCTACCCACATAAGTGACCCTAGCCTTTAGTCCTCCTTCCTGCCCCCCCCTTCCATCCCCTCCATAAACTGTCCACTCCACTTAGGATGGCTAGATGCCTAGAAAAACAGACCGGGAAAATGGATTTCACTTAAAAAAGTAATGCAGGGCAGGGAGAAAAGTTATGTTCCAGTTGGACCTGGTCTGCAATCTAGTTCACTGCGCAGCTGTACAACACTCGGTGCAGAGCAGGGGCAGCGCAGGGTGAGGACATGCTGGGGGCAGTGAGGAGGGAGAGGGAAGCATTGGGGCACAGCATGCAGGACACACCCAGCAAGACTGGGGAACGGGAGCCGCTGGTGGCAGCACGGCAGGAGCCTTCCCCCAGGCCTGTCCCATAGTGCGTGGAGCTGGCAAGCAGAGCCAGGCCAGGGATAATGACTGGGCTCACTGTGGGCCCAGGCACACCAGGCACAGCCATGGGGATGAGGTGGCTCTGAAGCTGAGCTGGGGGCCTTGGTGGTGGCAGTCAGGTGCAAGGCTGCGCTTGGACACAGCTGCAATGTAGCTCAGGCAGGGGACAAGGGTGAGGGCCTGAGCTAAATGCTGCTCCCCAGTGAAGGGGGCCAGGGCACTTCTCACAGCTCCTTCTTGCAGCAGGCTGACCCAAGGCCCCAGGGCTGCGCCACATCAGAGATGGCCTTGAGTCCAGCAAGGCATGCAGGCCTTGACACAAAGATAATTTAATCCTGAATTGGCACGGAAATGTTACTCATCCATTTGCACCCTCAAGCCAGAAGAGATGCTCCTCAAAAAAAGCCTTGGCTCTTGCTCACTCCACCTCTTCCTGCTGAACAATTTGTTGTGATTTTTAGCCACCAAGTGGCCTCAGCCACTGCTGTGCTTTATTTCCAAGTAAAACAAGTAACAGTTCTATTGTGATTCAGTGGATTCTGCTATGGGCAACCCGTAACCCCCTTGAACCTCACCTCCTCGATCAGCTCTCCAACCTCCAAAGGCTGGAGAGGCCAGCACCAACAGGATCTGTGATACACTGCTCTCAGGTAGCCCTGGATTTTTTAATGGGTTTTATCCAGTAACTCAGTGGAGGTAGCTGAGTGCACAGCACTCCAAAATATGGAGTCGCCTATCCAGGGGCCTTAAAATACCAAGAGTCTCTATGAACTTAAATTCTTCACTTTTGGATCCTATTATAAAAACTTCAGCAGAGGTGCTTCTGGCCTGAATCCATTCCCATGTTACAGACGTGCCATCCCATTTTCAGATGGCATTTCTTTGGTGCTTAAATTGCTGCAATCACAGCTAATACGATGTCATGCTTTAAAGCAAGGTTTCTTACCCTGCACTGCCCACAGTTCCTGCATATGCTTGGTAAGGGGGTAAGATGCAAGTGATGCTGGGACCTCAGACTGGCCTGTGCCTCCATGTCATCTTGCTCTTCCCTGGGAAGCACCTGGGGCAGGGAAAACCTGCCTGCCTGCCATTTCCCTCACTATCTTGGAAACCATGCGGAGAATGGCTTAGAAGGCTTGTAGGAGGAAACACAGCCTGAGAAATCCAATCACAGGAAGCATCCTGAGGCAGTCCCAGGAAAGGCACAGAAGTCCTGCTGAATATATTTTACCCTGGAGTAGATGGGGTTGGTATTCTCCGTAGCTTGTGTAGGCCAAACTCTTTGCACGTTGGCAGGGGTTTTGCCTGCACGCATCCATCACAGCTGCTATTTTTCCCTCAGAAATTCTCATTGTCCTCATTCTGTTCCCCTTCCCACATGTCCAGGACTGAGGCCATGTCCCTAGTTTCCTGGGTTCCTCTCTGCACTGGGGTCACCCCTCCTATTCCTCCCCCCCCCCCCCATATCAAGGTCCCTCATTTCCCATCCCCTCCCCAGCCTCTGAGTTGACAACCTGAGGCAAACAGTTGGGGATGGCAATGCCATAGGACACCATGTTTACATCTCCCTGAACCTACAGCCTTCTCACATTTTCAGCTTTACAGTCCGTGCAGCTTCAGCTGGCTGAGCTCATGAGTAATACCAGAGGACCCCGACTCCCCATTTCACCCCACATGCTGTGTGGTCCTTCTTTCCATCCCCTTCTACCACACAGGAGCTTGATATTTGAGTTGAGGTGCCATTTGTGGATGATACCTCTCCTCTCCTATGAATCTCTGTTTTGCCAGTATTTGCAGCTCCATGGGGATATAGACCAGGCTGAGTAAGAGACAGCTTTGATTACTCTTGGCTTCTGACCCATGCAACTACAGACCTCATGGACGCCCTAGTCAAATGCAAGTCATCCTCTGAGCCCTTTTCTCTCTTATACCCCTGTGGTTCTCTGCTTTTCACCAGAAGCAATGGGATCCTGACCACTGCTTAGGACATGACCCAAAACTGGGAGCTGACTAGCTCCACTGCTAGAGAGTTACTCTCTTAATTCCCAGAAAAGAAGTCCATTTCCCACTCCTGGAGGAGCTACTGCCTCCATTGTAAGAAAGCTGGCTTTGTTTCATGATGAATTTGTTTCTCTAGGGAAGGCTAAACCCTGGATTTCCTTCCATGGCCATTTTGACAGTCACTTCCCTCTTCAAAGTTACATTTCTGGTAAACCTTTTTTACTAAAGAATGCCTTCAAGGATATTTCATGTACAAAGCTGAAACAATTCCAGTTTTACTTGGCACCTCCATCAGCAACACAATTTTTCCAAAGAGAATTTATTGCTTTTGTAAAGCAGCTTTCTGGACTGAAGTCCTCCGTTTATCTCCACAGCCAGTACAGCAGATTGCACCCAGTAATTTTCTGTGAGGAGGGGCACCTTCATAGCTGAGGACAGTTCAGTCTTATCAGTGCCACTTGGCAGTGCCTTAATTGCCAGGAAAAGCATTGCCTCCTTTTTCAAAAATGCAACACTCAAAACAGGGGGCCACTACAACTGGGACACCCTCTGGGCATGCCAAGGAGCTCTGGCAGAAAGAGTGTGGGCAGAAAAAGGCACTACTTTCGGAAAAGAGCCTGGAAGCTACAGGCTGGAGATCTGTCACAGGCTCCCATTTTGTTGTGAAACACTGAAGTTCCACTTTACAGTTTAGGCAAAATTAATCAGCACCTTGGCCTGAAAAGCAAGAGGTGCCACACCTGACTGTGTGCGCCTATCCCCAACCATCACAGTCCTGAGTGCTCATCTGACCTCATGATAAACAGATCCAACTCACTAAAGGGCGTAAGATTAACACAGGAAAAAATGGACAATTGTTTTGACTGTACTGGCAAGTAATGAGTAACTTCAGCCTGTAATGAGAGAAGTGCCAGTGCTGCCACAGATAAGAGAGGCTGGCACAGGACCTCTGCACACCTTCTTTCAGTGCTTGCAACATGTTCACATCCAGCTTACCTTCTCACCCAAGCCTAACCTCATGGCTCCCTGGATGTTTCTGTGGGTAGCTGTACTGGCTAAAACTGTTCCTGGTCCACCTTGCTAGGGTATTTTTCAGCTTGTTCAGCTTCCTGTTTAGCACCACAGCTGTGGTTTGGTGCCCCAAGCAGGGGCAGGCTGGGGCAGGAATGCCTTTAGCCTACTCACTGGTGGAACTTGATCCCATGAGCTGCCTGTTCTTCCTGCCTTGTTAGCCTTTGGCCTCTCTGCTGAAATGGTGAGTCCTGCTCCGCAACGGTGAGCCTGGGAGTGACATTGGCCTTCTACATATCACAGTGAGATATCAGGAACCATTTTATTTTTTAGCAGACTGCCAAAAGGTGAAGGTAAGGTAACAATCTGCAATTGCTGCAGACAAGGACAGTGTTTCAACTAGTAATGTAAAGGGATGTGTAAGGGAAAGAAAGTTTCATGTATCATTCACCTGCTGCATTAGTCATACCACTGGAGGGTACACTGGATCAGGAGTAAAAAGATAAAGCTGAAGATAAAACAGTTCCTGTATACAAGGAGGTAAGTCAACACTGCCCCCACAGGAAAACCCGGCATGCAGGTAAGCAGGATGGCCTTGTGTTCCTCCTGCACTTCAGTTGGATCTGCACTGGCACCTGAGGCAGGCAGAACTCCCTGCAGTCTCTGTAGGTGATGGAGTAATGCACCAGCAAAACTGGCTAGTAGGGTTGTAAGTTACTGGCATGGGGCTGAGCTAGCACTGACCACGTAAGGAAATGTGGACTGAAAATCAAGAGATAAGAGATTTACTTGCTTGTCTAAGAGATATAAAACACCTTCATTCTGATTTAATTTGAGCAATTGACCAAGACGCTAGAGTTGAGTGGCAATACAAATACATAGCTCTGAAATAACACAGCCAGCTGTTCCTCCCAGCTGTTTCTTATCCATACAACAATCCCATGCATGCCACTTTGAGCATTATAACTTCACTATAATTCCAAAAAGACATCACATTCTCACAGAAACACAGGCTGGCCCATACTCCTTGTATTCATTCCCATGCACAAATATCTACCCAACTGGTCACACAAGGCAATTGCTGCTGTAGGAACTTTAACAGTGGCATTTGAGTCCTAGGTCTACATAGAAAAAAACAGAATGTTAATAAAACCAGCACAGGAAGCAGACTACAGCCTGGCTCACTGACACAGTCCTGCCATGCCATCAGCTTTCTGGAGACAGAGGAAAAGGAGTGCAGAAAGTTGCACTCCACACTGAAGGTGTGTGGGGGTTCTGTTGCAAATGAAAATTTCTCACTTCCAGCTTGACCCATCATTAAAAATAAACCTAGCCAGTGTCATTCTGCAATCAAACAGGTTTTACTGAGCTCTTTATACTGTACAGTGAACATTTGTGCAATGAATAGAGCATAGAGTATTGATTTCTCCCCCTTCCTCAAAGCATAAAAAGACTTCTCTTTGTCATTGTAGTATATTGATACTACACAGTCAGAAAAGCTGCTGGATGCCACTGGCAATGCTGAACAGTAAGCATGCTGTATGAAGCTTACAACAGCAAGCAGGGGTTTTCAAAAAAACATTTAGAGATGAGCTTGGTCTGTAAATGAGACTGGTCCAACTGCTTAGAGGAAATGCAGCTATATGGAGTGCTGGAGTCCACCACAGTTTGTGGAAGAAGTAGGAAATAATCTTGGTCACCACAACTTCAAAATGCTCCTTAAGACATTTCCTGATAATTCCTTGCAGAATATTATACATAAAATCTGTAGTTTAGTGTACCCACCTTCATCAATTATCTTAGCTAGATCTTCTGGATAACTTGCCGCTTCGCCTGTTATGGAGACAGCTTCTTTCCTTAAACCTCATGAACCAACCTCTGCTAGCTTCAAACTTCTTCTGCAGCTTCCTCACCTCTCTCAGCCTTCACAGAATTGAAGAGTTAGGGCCTTCCTCTGGATTAGGCTTTGGCTTAAGGGACTGTTGGGGCTGGTTTGATCTTCTATCAAGACCACTAAAACTTTCTCTGTATCAGCAATAAAGGCTGTTTCGCTTTCTTATCATTTGTGTGTTCACTGGAGTAGCACTTTTAATTTCCTTCAAGAACTTTTCCTTTGCATTCACAACTTGGCTGTTTGGCACAAGAGCCTAGCTTTCGGCCTGTCTCGGCTTTTGACATGCCTTCCTTTCACTTGAACACTTAGAGGCCACTGTAGGGTTATTAATTGGCCTAATTTCAATATTGTTGTGTCTCGGGGAATAGGGAGGCCCAAGGAGAGGGAGAGAGATGGGGGAATGGCCAGTTGGTGGAGCAGTCAGAACACATACAACATTTGTCGATAAGTTCACCGTTTTATATGGGTGCAGTTTGTGGACCCCCAAAACAATTACAATAGTAATGTCAAAGATCACTGATCACACATAACCATAACAGATACAATAATAATGAAAAAGTTTGAAATATTGCAAGAATTACCAAAATGTGACACAGAGACATGAAGTGAGCACATGCTGTTGGAAAAATGGTGCTGATAGACTTACTGAACACAGGGTTGCCACAAATCTTCAGTTTGTGAAGACTGCAATATCTGTGAGGCACAATAAAGCAAAGCACAATAAAGTGAGGTATGCCTGTACAGATTTTACTAATTGTCTTCATGTGAGAAAATGAAAGTATTTTTGCAGAGACAAGAGTAAACCAAAAGGACTGATATTCTCTTACATAGAGCACAATTTTTTATATATATATATATATATATATATATATATATATATATATATATACACATACATATTATATATATATATATCCATGTGGAAAATACTTTTCAGGCCTATGGTCAGCATTTGCTTAATCAGCACAGGTAAAACAGAAGATGCAGGCACTAAATTCAGGGAAAAAAAAGTATACTTCCATTCAAGTTTGGACTTAAGCTTTGGGTTAAAGATCAAATAAACAAACTGCAAAGTCTTTCTTGGTCCTCACAGTATTTGAAACAGAGAGATTAGGCAAACATGAATACAGCCCTACTACTACTAAGTAGGACCACGTTAGTAAGAACATTCTTACACATGTGGAAAAGCATTGTGCTCATCAGCCTTTGCAGCAGAGGAACTTCAGCTTTGCAGGACTCCCTGTCCCCTTCTCCTTGCTGCCACTAAGGGAAAGAGCTCTGGAAAGATTTTCAGTCATTTATCAACTCCATTTCCTCCATTACTCTGATCAAACAAGGTTGCTACTTTGAATAAAAGTGGCTGGAGACCACCATTTCCTCCTTGTGCTAGTTTAGAACAGGGAAACAGCTTCCATGCTTAACAAACTGCACGTGCACAGCAGATTCACAGGGTAGAGGTTTATCATCTTGCAGTAATTCAGGGCTTACTTACGATTGCTTTATTCTCATATCCCTTCTTCCTTACCAGCTCTAACCAACCGCCCCCCCCCCTTTTTTTTTTTTACATCAGCAGTACCACCTGTTTCTCCCATGACATGGAAGAGATTACTTCACTAAGTGAAGAGCAAGCTAAGATCTTTATACTTCTGTCTGTGTCTCAGGTAAAGCTACCCATTATTCTTCTGCTGCCCCAACTCTTAGCACAGAGACTTTATTTCTTTTATGTACTGCTATTCTGAATAGTAACTTTGGGAATCTCCTCCTATTTCTTGCTGAATTCAGTTATCCTGGGACATGGAGCTTTTGCAAGCACAAAGGCGAAGGAAAAAAAAATCCCAAACACTTAAGCCCCTTCTCCCACAGGAAAGGTCAGATGGAAAATGGGGAAAAAAATCAGATAAAGGCAAGTGAAGTGAATTTTCCAAGAGCAGCAGTTATACCAAAATTTAGCAGCAATGACAGCTGCAATGGCAGCAAACATTTCAGTTGGTGGCATCTAGTGAAGTACACATGTTCTCTTACAAGTGTGGGAATCAAAGAACACAGTGAAAATGCAAATAATCAAAGAAAACAGTCCTCCTCAGCCTTCTCTTTACATTAGAATAGATATGAAAATATGGCTGAGAATAGTATTTGAAATCATTGGGAAAGGGGTTTACAAGCTTGGCTGAAATACTAAGGTCTTTAGGGATGTAACTGACTATTCACAGACCTGTCTATAAAAGCATAAAGGATGCTAAAAGTGATAAGAGAAAGAACCATGTTCTCAATTGTCTGAAATTATTTACAACTCCTTGGGGAAAGTATCTCAAAAATACAGTTTGTAAGATGATTTACTAGGCTCTGCCAAATAGCAACAGATATAAGACAAAGCTGTCCAGCTTGGAAAAGCTGATCCAGATTCAAAAGCAGTGTCTCTAATACATATACACATCTGATACATTAGTTTAGCTTTCCACTAGCCAGTCAGGGCATCCAAATTGGGGTTGCTACTATAGTGAGCGGAACAATGAGGAATGAATCACCACAAAGCCTCAGGTTAAAAAAAGAAAAAAAAGACACCATCCTTCAGAACCTATTAAGTTGCACACATTTACACTTTAGAGTAGTTTAGTCCAAAGCCTTAGGAAAAGTTGTCTTAAATCTTAAAAACATAGTTTAAGGCAAGTATTTCCTAGTGTAATTCACCCCATTCTACAATAGGCGTCAAAGATGAATCATTCCTGGAGGGCACTTTCTCTCTCCACTGGGTCAGAGTGACGAGATTAGTCTTGATATCTATCTTTTACATAGATAATTTGAGGAGATTAATCCAGGCAGTAATAAAGACCCGGAAGATGGATCTAATTCATTATCTGTTCTTCCTCAGTTTAGGCAGTCATCTGGAATGTTTAGCTATGAGGGATCAAGCATCAACTCCTAGGTGCTGGAATTAAAATCAGTAAGAGCCACCTGCTTCCACCTAAATCAGAGAGACAAAGTGACCTTGGTGACTCTGCCACTCCTTTCTCACCCAATCTGACTGCAACTAAGTGACCTCCTATTCCCAACCTTTCTATTTAGTCTACAGTCTCCCTTACTCACGTTACTTGAGAAAGCAGGTACTCAGGAAAGACCATGAGTCATGTTACTTCAGCAACAGCCCTAATCTGAAGGAACAGCCAATGTCTAAGGGAATAAACTCACTAAGGGATGGAGTAAGCTTAGCAGTCATCACCACAGCATTAAAGAGCTAACACAAATCAGCCTGCGGCTTTTCAGTCATTTCCACAAAGTTCCTAACATTCACAAAATTAAGGTGAGAGAAAGAAGCAGCTACAAAACGCAAACCAGCCTGCCACACTGCTGGCAGGCAAACAGTACTACTGGTGCCGCTTCTGTGTCTTTGAGCTCTTGTCTCTCTTCTGTTTTTCTCTCTCCTCCAGCCCAGCACCAGGCGAAGGCTGCGCTTGACATTCTGTGCTCAGCACTGACACAGGGCAGGGCGGCTTCCATGGTCTCCCTCCTCTGAGCACACTTCAAAATATAAAGCAAATTCCACTGCCACAGGGAGACCAGCAGGGTAGACGGAAACTAATATACAGGGGTACAGGGAGCAGAGGGTGGTAACTGTGATTTTTGAATAAACCTTTTTCGTTTTCTTTTAGCGGACTCCCAGCTTCCATTTTTTTGAGCCTTTTTTTTTTAACCTCACTATCCTACGAACAATACTCTCAACCTAAATAGTATTTTTCTGCTTCTGTGGAAAGACAGACAAGCTAAGAGAAGTGTCACTTCTGCTGACCAAAAGTTTTGCCTCTGGAAAAGAGCCAGTCAGAAGAGCAGTAAAGCATTAAGATGAACTATAGCTACTTTTCTCCTTTGACCATATGGTTATTCCACCCATCATTACCACCAACTAACAGGAACTGGTAGCCTGAGCCCAGTAGTGTGTTGCAACTAGCAGATTGGGCTGCTAGTGCCAACAAACTCTGCCATGACTACCTGTGTCAAATATAACTGAAAATCCAGATAGTTCTGGAAGTGGTAAACATTTGTAGTTACACACACCTACTGCACAGTACTCTT
Source organism: Dromaius novaehollandiae (assembly GCF_036370855.1). Lineage (NCBI taxonomy): Eukaryota > Metazoa > Chordata > Aves > Casuariiformes > Dromaiidae > Dromaius > Dromaius novaehollandiae. The sequence goes on from NC_088098.1 coordinate 122,183,131, forward strand.
GTGCTTATGACAGATCAAGTCCACACCATGTTGACCAGTTACTTCCAAGCTTGGCTACAGGGAATTCAAGTAATAAATTTTTTTTCTGGAATAAGAAGCTACAGTTTAGGAGCACCTGAACAGGATTTATAAAAGACTTTACAGCTCTCAATGGATTAGCTTTGACTTTTGTAAAACAGGCATAAGCAAGAGAACTTTAAGACAAAAGTGGGGGGGAAAGTGGAAGGTACTATATGTAACACAGCACGACCTGAATGTTATTAACATTCAGGCAAGAAGTTTGATCTGATTTAACTTTTTTCATTTCAATTGTGCTTACTTATCAGGTACAATTGGAAAAAAAAGAAAGGTTGGTCTTTGCAGTGAAAGCTAGTGTTCTGTTTAAAATTAAGTCACTATTTTACATTTGTCACTTCACTGTCAGGCTTCCAGTCAAGTCCATTTAGTCTCAGAGCAGCTGGTTGAAACAAACCTTAATCCTAGCCCTCAGGCTGGAATTTCTTCTTCTTTGGCCTTTTTTTTTTAAGGCCTTTTCTCCTACTTTGTTTTGCATTGATGTCATGAAAAAAATGCTTCCCTTCTTTCCCCACCCTGATACTGTTTTTGTCTTCACACAGGTATTGTCTAACGTAACACCCTTGCACAGACAAAACTTTTTGGAGCTCTCTTGGGTCTCTACTTCAGTAACTTTTTTCTTCATCATCTTTAGTGAATCTGAAACAATGTTTTGGAAAGCCAGACTTTAAACATAACGGATAAGGAACACACCAGTTAATTTAAGTAATATTCTTACACATATATGTATATATAATGTATATATATATATAGCTAAAAAAATAAGTTTGTCTTAACAAGAAACATTGTGTAACCTGATGATTAAGAAATGAACCCCCAGAAGCTGTGCAATACTGTAAAATGTGCTGGCTATATAGCTGACACGAGGATAGTAACGCTTGTTTTCAGAATTAAAACAAAACAAAATCCCCCCACCTCTACCCTAGCAGCAGACTATTCCACCTAAGAAAAAACCTGATTCTTTGTTAGAGATTGCAAAATGCTGTTGAAGAGGCTTCAGGCTGCTACTTGACTTTAGTTGGACTTTCTTTCCCGTTCTCGTGCAGTCACAAAGTTAAGCAGGTCGATAGCTGTAACAATGCCAAACACCATTTGCCGCTTACTGGAAGAACCATCAGTGTGATCTACATAAAAAGACAAGGGGGGTACTCTCTTTAGGAGGAACAAAGACACACCATTTCGTTTTAACAGCACTGTTTGTAAAACTAGGAGTGCAAGCCATCCCAGCTCATAATGCCAGGGCATGTTTGCAGAGTTAGATATCATTGATGACTTGTATATTCTGGTGGAACCCAAATGTCATCTTGACTGACAGTCACACAGGAAACGGCAAGGACTATCATTTCAGAAAGGCTACTCTAAAGAAGAACAGGGATAGAAAAGGGATATAGAAGCTGAAGCATTATGGGAGGAAGGATATGGGTCCATCAGATTTGTTTTTCTTTAATAGAAAGGAGAATATAAGTAAATCATTGGTTCTCAGTGAGGCACCAGGTATACTGCTGACATCAGAATAGGCTGTGAGGCCTTCCCAGTTCTGTGCCATTGACAAGTACACATTAATTCAACATCTCTTCACAAAGTACTTCCTTTATATGGTTACATGTTAGCACTAGAACTTGTTTAATGTGGTTAGTGGAGTGAAACAGTGCTTCATATGACACATTCGTACGAAATTTTTATTTAGAGTAGCAAGGATTTAGCAGCTGCAGCAGGACCTCCAAGCAGGAAGAGAACTGACTTCAGTCTAACAGGTGAATTCTCTCTGACAGGGCACAATGCAGCAGCAGAAAGGACAAAAACTAAGTTACTGTGATACAGTGTTAGGTATTACATTCAGTATTGCTGATGAATAGTACAGCAACACGCACTTTTTTCCTCCAGTGAAAACCTAGAGTGACTGTAGCTAATAATGCTACCACATCCCTGTGAACTTTTAAAAGCATATACCTGTTTAACTAGAGCATACATTGCTTCAGTGGTAGCCGTAATGATTTTTAGCTGGTAGGAAAGGTCAACAGAAAAACATAAAGTACACTTGGGCATGTACACATATATCATACAACACAGGTTTAAGACTTAGAACAATGTTGTACAGAGCAAGAAGGTAATTACTTATTATCAAGGAAATACTAGCAAGATGAGAGTATTTACTTGCTTTACATTGGAAAACCAGTAAAATAGCTATCACCTTTAAAGGACCCTGTAACGTCCTCCTGCATATCCCTTTTTATGCTCAGCCCAAGTTGCCGCACGCCTGCCTCTGCCAGCATGAGGATAGCTAGCAAAATCCCTGCTGAAGATGATTGCAAAGGTGAATGGAGGAGAACACTATAGCTCATTGAAATGTTAGTAAAAGCATATATATATGTATTTATACATCTATCTTGGTCAGCAGAAGTTTGTTGCATGTTGTGACAAATCTCTCCCATATGGTACAATAAGCATGGATTGCCATTCTCCCATGCCGATTTTCACAACGGCAATGGCCATTTTTGTCTGTTTTCCAGCAAAGAACTAGAAAGTCTCAAGGCATTAGTATTATTTTGATAATGAACAACCTCTACCATTCTTCTTGTTTATGAGACAGTTTTCTTAAACCTCCATTGCACAATGCTGCTACTGCATGCCACTGTTCAGACAGTATGACAGAAAAAGATCTTAGTGAGGTTTATAGAAGTTCTGATAGGGATAGACCTCACTGTCCTCAAGGCAAGAGCTGCTCCTGTACCTTTTAGAATGACCTCCAAGATTGCTAGAGACTCTGCTGAAAGCCTTGGCAAATGGTTCCACAGGTATCACTTTCCCTGTTATTTACAAAAAGGTTACTACTGATCCAAATGTGTTCAGCTTCCAGCCACTGGCTCTTGTTATGCATCTGACTGGCACCTGCTTCTTCAATGAACTCCTATTCTAACTTCTGTTCTTATAGGGAGGTATAAAGTCAGTCTATGTAACACCTTCTGTTACATAGATTGATTCAACTTTTCAAGCCCTTGGTTATAAAGCATATTTTCTAATGCATCTTAGTTGTTTCTGTGGCTCTGTTTGAAACTTCTGCAACTTGAAAATACTCTGTTTGAACCAGGAACCACTAGAACAGGACATATGACTACCATCCTCCTATGCCACTGCCAGATACAGAGTTACTATAAAAACTTAATACAGCATCCTCCCATTTACATCCAAGAACCTTATTAACTGTCTGAGGATTGCTCAATGAAGCTTATGGGATTTTTCATTGTGACCATAAGGTCTTTGACCTGGGAACCAAGTACTCTGACCCTTTATCTATGGTCTAAGTTCCTTGTTCCTCCAATCTGGCTGTATTAAGACATTTGGTCTACTTATACCCAGTTTGTTCAGCAATCTAGATTGCTCTGAACTTTTCATTATTTACTGCTTCTTCAATCTTTGCTTCACTGCAAACTTCCAGGCAGATTCTAGTTTTCTTCTAGACCACCAAATAAACAAAAATGAATTGTTAGATGGCACAGGGTCAAGAGCAGATCCTTACGGAGTCTATTAGGGACAAACCCAAATTTTGATGAAGATTCTTCATTTACTATTACAATTTTGACATATCTGTCAGCTAAATTTATCTGTCAAGTCTGACAGTTGTTTTTAGTCTAGTTTTTCAGTGTTTCTAATTTCTCAAGATAGCCTAAGAGGAAGATATTGAAGGAAAAAACGCCATTCTCTGCATATATCAAGCTTTGAGCAGTTTAGTCATTTCTAGTTCATAGAGGAAGCAATGTAAAGAGTTTTGAGAAGGATTAAGAAAAGCAGAATTTGGAAAAAAACCCAACTATCAAGTGAAAGGCAGTTAAGTTAGCTTAAATACGAGATAAACAGGAACATGAAAAGGTGATGTTATTGTTGACATCTAGCTCTCCCTGCACTTCATGAAGTTGAAATAAAGGTTTTGCTTTGAAAAGACAGAAAAAAAATGTGGTTTAGTTAGCCTTGGACATCCACTGTCATGGAACTGCTGGAAATTGTATGATAGGTCTAACAAGGAGCAAAATCATTTGTATTGCAGGATTGTATTCATTAGCTGACTGCTACAAACTTTGACACATCATTCACTGCACAGTGGGCTGGACTCAATCATCCTATTGACCCCTGAGAAGTGACTTGCTTCAAAAGTAAGTACACTGCAATCTATGGGGTTATTAATGGATTTAACAATTACACCACAAGAATTGCAGTGGCAATGTCTGACCACTGGTGGTAGCACATGGTTACACACACAAAGGATTTGGCTTCTTCAAGCATTTGTTTACACACTCATGTGTGTGTTTGCTTCTTATTACTGTTCATATAAAGAATATATTTTGCAAGGAGCAGTACTCACACTGAATCTGTTCGTGGACCACTAGAGCAAAGTGATCTATTTCCAGGATATGAGAAAGTTTCCCCAAGCTGTCTTTCAGGTTAATCTAAAAATAGAGAGAGTTACGAAACTTAAAAGAAACCGTCCTTTATATATTTGATGGTAGATAATCCCATGTATACAATGCAGTATTAAAAAAATTACACCTCAGCATTTATCTACTGCTCACATCCAAAGTATTGTGAAACACTAACAAATCAAAGTTCAGTTGAAAAATCATAGTTTGTTGTTTCTAATTTTTAAAGAACAGAACAAAAAATCAGTCAGTACATGAAATTTTCATTACAACTCTGAAAACATACTGGAGAAACATTAACAAAATACTTTTGAGGAAAAAGGGTGAAAAGGAGTGTTCCATGTGTCTAACACAAGAAGTTACCATGAATCTCAGGATTATACTTACTGATTCTGCTCTAGCAAGACTGTGAAAACGTGAACAAATCAAGCTGTAAATCACTGTGGAAGTGAATACAATTGGAGAAGGTATCGGGGGACAGAGAAAAGCCCAAACGAGCCAAAACAAAACCAACGGTGAAGAGTGCTCAGCTAACACTATCAAGGCACAAGTCAAGGAACTTGGAATCAGGAATTCTTTTCCAGTGAAGCAGCTTAATATTAGAGTTGAAAAAGAAAACACCCTGCACTGAATCTATAGATGGAATATCGGTCCTTCCAAAACATTTAGCTAATCACCTGCTGAAAGCATTTGAAAGAATGCATAAAACTGCATTCTTCTTCCTACAAGCTTTCACTGTTTTTAAAAGCATCAACAGGTCTATTATTCAGGTGACTCTCCCCAGCTAACAGTAGCACCCACTATCTGATATACTATCATTAAAGTGATTTATAAGGGATAATGGAATTTATAGCAAAGAATTTTGCACTGCAGATTAAAAAAGCTTTTACCCTGCAGTGAGTTCATCTTATAACTGGGGAATAAACTTCACAGCATGAACAGTGCAGCTGAGCTGGAGAACACAGCTCTGGTTCCCATACTCTGAACTACAGGAGATCAAAAGGAGGATTCCCAGTAACCTGTGTTTAAAGGACAAGCATTCTGTAGTTCAGACTGAAGTGTCAGCCCTTAAGCTTATGGGTCATGCAAGGAGTGGCATGATTTTGGCCAGTGTCCTAAACAATTTAGCTCTCTGCTAAACAATGCAAGCCTTGATGTCTGTGACATCCACAGTGGAGAAGGGCCTCCTTTTGGAGGAGATTAAAATAAGCTTGATCAAAGTGGGAAGAAAAGCAAAAATCCACAAAGCTTCTGAGGTTATGTGCATTTAACCATGTTTCTCCATTAAATCATCATTTCAAATGAAAAATAACCAGTAAATGATGCTTTTAATTGGCATGTTAGCAATATCACCACTGTGTCATGTCATTCTTCCTCCACCTCTGCCAAGCAATGTCAGTGTTGAAGAGGAAAAGGATGTTTCAGCCATTCTTTAATGAAGAAGCATGGGGAAATTCAAGGTGTCCATGGAAAAAAAACCACAGCTTCAGAAGTGCAGAGAATTGGCTACTACAGCTAACACCACTCTAGCTACCAAAGTGATTGCACCACGTCAGCCCCAGAAACTCTTAAGGTGTCCAAGTGAGGGAGAACAGGAGCTGAACAACTTTGTTACGCACCACATTTTCACCTGACGCTTGATTATCTATCTGTGAAGGAAAAAATATATTTACATTTCATCTACAAAGAATGAGCATTCCCTCTCAATCTAAAAGACCTGGTAGCTGGTAGGTTAAATGGAAGTATTACATATACTTCCTGAATACAGGACCTCATTTATTTTGACAGTCTTGAAACTAAAAGCCTAGTGAAACCTAGATCAAGCATTCCATGCTAAAAAAGGGCCTTTTCCTGTAAATAAAGCAAAGAAAGAGCAAACAATATTTATATATTTTAGAAGAGCAGCCATACAGCTGGGAAGTTTAGTGATATCCTGGCACACCATACTGGATGGACAGGTGAAATTAGCTAACAAAGCTTCACATACCTTGACAACAGCTTTCACCAGCCATCCCCCTGTTTCAGCAAGGTATCTGGTACAAAAGGCAAACACTTGCCTGTTTTATCCGATACAGGAATTATTAAATAAGAGCTGTTTCAACATCTCTCTGTTTCTCCCCCTGGATATTCACATTGCCCAGCTTTGCATTGGGGTTTTGGAGAGAGAAGACAAGAATACCAGAAGAAAGCCTGCTGAAGTAATGGAACAGCCTGATGTAGAGTCAGAGCACAAACCTGGGAGCTATTCAGTCGTATGGGATAGTTTAGTGTGAGTCCTATGTCTGTGGTCAGTAATAGCCATTCTATATGATCCCATGTAAACCTTACCCAACCTGATGCCATTGTAGTGCTAGAATATCACAGTAGTACTTTAAACCAGAGAACTGGAAATTGTAGAATATGTTTACCTGTTTGAATTGCTTGTAGATTACTTTGCTGACTTCATCTGAAGGCTGAACTTTTCCAGCAAGCAGAGAAGAAAGCATGTTACCCAGGGTAACCATGCCCAAAATCACCCTGGGGAAGAAGGATAAGAGGAGATATAGTTAAACAATGCAAGCTATTCCTGGAGATAAAATCACCAACTCTCAGTGAGGCTGCACAAGTTGATTCAACTGTTTCTTAGTATAAAGAAACATTACTGGGGATATACTTGGATTCTGTATTCCTTATAGGAGACTCCTAGAATCCAATTCTCAAAAGGACTGGAGAAACACACAGATGTCAGCAGGTGCTGCAGGTGCCTAGCCCTTCTGCAAATCAGGCTCTTTGCATGTTTAGCTCTCACAATCATAGACAGCTTCTTGCAATCAACAAGTTTCTGAAAAGTAGACCTCACAGTTCTGTGCACGCATCTGTCCTTTTGAAAGGCCTCACAGGGCCAGAGACATGCTCTTTGCAATTTTGCTCTTGCTCCCCTTTTCCTTATAAGCATGCTGCAGAGGCTTATTAATCCTTTGTGTTGGCACTGTGACCAGAGAGTAACTGAGCAAACTCTCTTCATTTTTCAGCCTGTTCTACAAGGAACCCACAGGGTACCAAGGCAGGCCAGTCTGCTGGGAGACTCCAGTAGCAGTTACTGCCTCACTGCACTACAGCAAGACATTCTGAAGAAACTGGTGAAAGTTGTGGTGGAGATGGATAGGTTTGAGGTTGATAGTTTGTTTTAAATGTGAATTTTTGCTCTGGTAAGTTAAGCAGCTACTTTTAAAAAATGAAAAAACCCTGAAGAGACACATTGAATATATCATAATAATCATTAGAAACTTCTTAGATAAAGGGCAGAACAGTCCTAACATGACAACGTATTAAGTCCAGCACTGGTATGTTTAAGGTAACATTTCTGAACCATGCTTCAGTTAGCAAACCACCATCTGAAGAAAGCCAGATGACAGAAGGAATATTACGCTTCTAGTAAGTGTTTAAAGACATCCCTTAGGACCTGGTGAGGGAAGCGAGATATATACGTGATAGTGATATATATATATATATATATATATATAAAAATATATATATGTATATGGACATACCCAGATTCATCAACAACTGGTACCTGGTCGAATCCTTTCTCTCGGAGGATTTCAACCGTCTTTGCACAGGTAACAGTTGGAAGCACAGTCAGAGGAGCTGAGAGGCTTAACTCCTGAACACTGATGTTCCACCACCTAGGGACAAAACCAAACATAAAATCAAGCAAGTCTTATGTGGGGAACAGAGCGATAACTCATGTGCCATGGCCTTCAACACTAGAGGAATGACAAGAGGCTGCAACAGAGTCAGGAATCAGCCACAGTCACTAAACTTTAAAGCTTTCAAGTTTTATGACTGAAACTCTCTTCTTATTTAATCTATTTCCTAGAATGGAACACAGTTAGTGGAAGGTACTAGTCTTCCTAGTTTCATTGTTTGCATCTTAAATAGAAAATTCCGGGCCTCTGCTCAAAAAGTTACCCATATTTACAGTCACTATAGGTAATAGTTTTAGGGAAGATCCTCCTCCAGCCATGTACAGCTGTAGTGCTTTGCACCAAAGAACTCTGTTCTTGGTAGAGTTCCCTGGATACTACTTTTTCATTTTAGATATGACCCTTTTCATTCAAAATCATTAAGCACCAAGTCTTTTCTGCTACCACACAAATCAAGAAAAAAGGAATTTTTAACTCATTTAAGCAGATTTGATTATATCTGCAATTAAATACTGACACAGCAACACAAAAGATTAGCTAAAAAACAAAGGAAATGGTACAAATTCCAATGATCTTTAAATTAGCAACTGCCAAAATGACAATGAAATAGACTCACAAAAATCCAAATGGATCTGACATGCTTACCAAGGTTTTTTGATGAGGTCTTCCTCTTTCATGAACCCTTTCTGAATCATCCATTTGTCACTCAAGAACTTGGACCTGGAAAGCATCACGAAGTGAAGAGCTCATTAGCGGACTAACATCTAGCAACAGCAAACACAATATCAAACGAGACAACTGCACAGCCCACTATGACTAACAACTAAAGTGTAATTGAATCGAATATTGCCATTTGTCATCCAAGCTTACCAGCCAGGGACACGGAGACAAAATCCTCATAGGAAGAAAAAGGAATCCCATAGGACAAAGCTCCACCTACATCACTTCCTTGCAATACAGTATAAAGACAGCCTGGAATGGAGAAGTGCTAACCTGTACTCAGCCAAGGCCTTTCTGCAGCTTCTAAAAGTCATCCAGCATTGTGCTGGATGTAACAACAGTCATGAAGCACAGCTAAGGACATCACGTTTAGGTATACATTCAGAATGGCAGGAGAGGAATTGCTTCACAGCACAGCTCAAAGCTTTTACCCTGCCACCTGCAAATTCACACCAACACTGGCGGCTGCTGCTACAGTACTGCTGTGTCCAGCTGTCAGCACATGCAAAGAGAGCAGACAACAGCCTTAAAAGAGACCCTTCCAGAAATGGGATGGCATTGATGGTCCCCAATAAAGGAACAGCTTGGAAGCACATCTTTTCCAGAGGGATGTTAACTAACCAGTTAACTAACCAGTGATCGTTAGATACCAAAGTCACGCACAAGAAGCTCTCCTTTCAGAGGGCTGAGCTCTTGCCCACATCATGTCAGACCCTTTCTAGGTACTTCAGAAGTTGTGCCCAAAACACATTCCTTGTTTTGGTAACTGGGTGCTTTGAGATACATATTCAACTTGCCACTGCTGTAAGGAGGTCTGAGGGATTGCCTCCTCTGCCTCCTCCTGGAGGAAACAAGTAGGTTCTTACATGTAGTTCCTGATGGAGTCAGGGAGGATAACAACACAGCGCTGACCTTCCTTCAGTTCTTTGGCTGCCTTCACAGCTACAGACATGGCACTGCCTGAGCTGCCGCCTGCCAAAATGCAGATCAGAGACAAAACTGTCAAATGCCATAAGGGAAATGACAGAGAGAAACGGACAGAGCAAAAGAGAAGAGGGGAGGCCAGTACAAGAGCCCAGGCTGAGGAAGACAGCTTCTGAACTGCAGAGAGGCCTCCCTGACCTGCACAAAGCCTCATCCTCCCACATATGCACAGAGAACCTCAAAGGATTAGTGTCTGCTCTTACCACACAGCAGTCCTTCCTCTCGGATTAGCATGCGCGCAAGAGTAAAAGACTCCTCATCGTTGCTCTTGTACCACTGGTCCACTGTCTGGGATGAGACAGGAAGGGAGGAACAAACAGCTCTTGAGATGAGGAGGGCTGGGCAACTATGTGACTACATCAGTGTTGCTTCAACCCATGCTCTTTGAGGTAATAACTGCCTTATTGATCCATGTGGTTGGGTTTCCCTCCTGCAAATGTTGGGTGGTTTTGTTTGCCAAGATAAGATAACCACATTAATAAGACAGTCTTTACATTGACATCTTGCTGCAAGAACTGCCACGGGGAGCATGAATCAGTTTCCTTCCCTCTTGGAGGGCTTCTCAGGGACACAGGCTGTGCTCACAATCTGACATTGTCATACTACTTTTGTGGGAGCTTTTCTTTTTTTTTTTTAATAAATGAAAATACTAGGTTCTAGAAAATGTTATCTGCCCAGTGTTTCTACACAGCATTGTAAAAGAGAGAAACTGTTCAGCAAAGAAGTCTTCTAAAGACTGCTTTCCTCGATAAGAAAGAACAGAAATAGTTTTGTCTGCTAGCCCTCCCCTTCCAGCTCAAAGAAATATTTTCCCAAGTTTCTTCTCCATCCCAGTGGAAGGCAAGGGGCAGTTAAACCAAGCAGCATGACTTACAGATCTATCCAGCACCGTGGGGACGAAATCATACCCAATTCCTTCCACTTCATACATTGTCTTGTCAGTCTTGTTCAGTTCTTCTGGTTGAGCGAGGATGGAGCCTTCAGGATCAACACCTATGATCTGGAAAAGTTTCCAGTTTGGCTACCATGACACACTGCTTTTGAGAACACAGCTATTTACTTATCAGTGCTGGTCTTATGACAGCACACTGGCTGCACACACACAGCAAACCTAATGGCAATCTGGTCTCCTATTCAGTTCTTCCCGGCAACAGTCACCTCCCTTGTGATTAACATACTTTGGTGCTCCTGGCCCTTAGCAACCCATCCCACCTCCTTAGGTTGTGGCCACTGCAAATGATGGGCACCACACACTCTACATGGTTTTTGTTTCGTTCGAAGTTGTTTCTATTCACATGTCAGGTATCATTACAGTCAATACATTTTTTGCCAAGTGCAGGCAGAAAGGTATGTTCCCTTTGCTTTTTCCTCCCTGATTGTGTAAGAAAATATTCATGATTGAAACAGACACCAAGTTCTGTGAGGAAATATAAAACAGTACACAAGTACAAATATGTTTGCAGAGAAAACCTTACTTGTTAGAAACACAGCAGCTCCTGAAGATTAGCCATGGCACAGTCAGAGAGAAGAAACACAAGGCTGCAGGACACCAGCAGAGAGAAGGATTTTTCTCAGACACATGCCATGAAGGGATCTAAGAGCCAGTTCTCACCTGCAGAGCCAAACCTTGACTCTGGTCACCAATGAGACCAGAGCACGATGGTTTCAGATGGACTCTGATACCCTTTCTTTGCTGCTCAGAACTACCTTTGAGCTGAGGACATCTGAGAGTTTCCCCAAGAGAAACCTAGGGAGGGCTTACAAGGAGGTGGAGATGCTGGAAGGAATGGGAGTGACTCCAGTGGAGCAGTTTGAGGCTCTCCCAGCTAAAGAGCTTAAAACTTGCCACCTACTTTGCATCCTGGGCACTTCTCCTTCAGCTTTCTGGAAGTGCCAGTGATGGTCCCTCCAGTGCCAGCTGTAGCCACAAACATGTCTATTTTTCCTGTTTAAGGGTGAGAAATCAAAAGACAGCTGTGAAACCTCTCTGAGTGTGACAGATTAAAAACTCTATTTACACCTAAGTATGGACCTTTTTCTCTAACAAAAATGCAGAAAATGGCAGAAGAGGCACAAGATATGAGGATCCTTGCTTTCCAATAGCTGTATTAAGAGACCTACCTTGAGGCCACTTTGCTCAATCACCACTTACTTAAGCAACGGTTTTGAAACATCCTTTTGGCAGCCTGACAAGGCACCAATTTGTGAGGCTTTCAGCAGAGATGAGAGTTGGCCAGTAGAGTTGACATTTGCAGTTTTCCTGTTACTGTAGATAGATACTTATTCACCCTTTAACTTACAATAAGCAGCCTATGACGTAGGTTAGTTTAATGAATGGCTGCCCAGAGATGGGATAGGTGTACACTGAATTGTTAACACAAGTATCTTCTCATTTACATGTGAGAAACTATTGTTTTTGTCATGAGTGCCCAGCAGAGCCAGTGTAGGTATGACAGAATTCATTTTTCTGTCACCTCCTTCAGTTTTCCTGATGCATGCATAGGACTATGGACCAAACCCTTATCGCAACAGCTTTATTAGTAAAAACATATTTGGAAAGGTCATTGATTGGTATACAAAAGTGAATGCTTACAAGTCAACAGAACAACAATCCACCAAGCATGTCCCAGTTCAGACCTGAGACTGGTGTAAGCTGACTAGTAGTGACTGAACAGTGCCTGAACTACAAGGGAAAATAAACATGAACAAGAGAGGAATGAAGCCTACACTTAGAATTCATCCTGACTCTCAGTTTGTGGGATGGCAGTTTGTTAAAGTATGCTCATTTTAACTCAAACTAGAAGAAAGTGGAAAGACAAGCTAAGTAAATCCTCTGCAGCATAGGAGAGATACTTTTGGGGGGAGGGCAAGAACACTGCACATGGTCCTCATCTTCATTAAGAAAAATTAATAGCCGATTTTGTCATTCCAGTAGCCAAGGTCCCATTAAAAAAAAAAAAGCTAACTGTACAGTTTTTACAGAGCAGGTCAGCAGCATCCTACACAATCTCCTTCTACTTCCTGTGGGAACACCTACATGCTAGACTGCAGCATTGCACTGAATGCCTTTGGTAGCTCTCAAGTGGATCTCCTCAGCTGGATAAGCTAGCCCAGCTAAAGCTCTCTACTGCCACAGTTCAGTCACTTCCAATACTCCAGCTAGCCAGCCTAGAGCTAATACAGACAGGACTCTTGCAGAGTAAAGAGGCCTTATTGGTATTAACCACAACACAGCAGCTCGTGCTCCTGAAGACAATGGTAAATGAAGAAAATTCCAGTCTAATGGAGTATTTGGTCTTTACATAATATCTAACAGAATTACAATTATAACCCGTTGCAAACTCCAGATAAATATTAAGTGAGAGCAAAAATCTCTTCCCTGCCTCCATGTACAACTTGGATTCTGAGCATGTAAAAATACTTATTTCTGTATTTGTGAACAGGAAAAAAAATGACCCTGTTCTTTCATGCCACTTCAGCTACAGCATTTTTTGAGCTAAGCATAACTGCTTGTTCACCTGGTCACAAGCAGAGGAATCTAAAAACCAAAAGAGCCCTCTTTAATGGAAAAGATAGCTTATTACTATGACTGCTGAAAAAAGGCAACTCTCTTAATTACACACAGAATATGGGATATGCTATATCAAAATCCATGTATTTCTCAACCACTCCAGGCCTGTTTCTTCACAAATATGAAATAACAATACAGAATACTAAGGACTCCTTAAAGAGAGGGCTAAAATAGCAAGCATACCTTCACATTGCTGCAGGATCTCTTCAGCTGTGGTATCATAGTGTGTCAGGGGGTTGCTGGCATTACGATACTGTATTGAAAGACAGAGCCATTAAGTAAATAAGAAAGACAACATTTTTCACATCCTGAGGCATTGAAAAAATGTGACAAACATTCTCCAAGCACCACAACAGCTGCATATTCTCCTTCCACATTGTTTCCTTATCTGTTATCTAGACCTAGGCAGAATGCCTCAGGATAAGTGCAACATCCCAAAGTGACCTAATTTAAGAGTATTCCTAAGGTGCCAGCATCCTGCAACATCAAGATCAGTCCTGTCTGTGAGATGGTTTCTTTTCAAGGTGTATATGACCCCTGTACCCATTTTTCTACACAGGATTGCCAGTTCAGTGGAGAAAGTCACCTTAATCTTTTTGTAGTTTCTGCAAACGTAGGCTTATTACTGCCCTCTAGTGAAATAAAAAGTGTGCTACCCTGCAGCATGGTGATGGCTCAATAGCTCACACTTCCAGATCTGGGACATCTCCACAGACTCATACGGGCTGTTTAAAATTTAGCCAGCTACATTATGGCAACAAGCTGCAATATCCACCTCCCATGCTAGACCTCTAACACCCAGCTCTTACCTGGTCTAGGATATGTGCATTGGGGATTTCATTTTTCAGTCTCCATGCTACTCCCACATGAGATTCAGGAGAGTCAAATCTGGCAGTAGTTGGGGTCCTCACAATCTCAGCACCCAGAGCTCTCAGGACATCCACCTGCAGCAAACAAAGGTGGTCACAAAACCCCCAAACTCTCTCCCAGCACAGAAGCCTCACTGGGATGAGAGGAAGACATTTTACATCTTCTCTTTTACCCAGTTTGGAATAGCTTCTAGCAGCTCTCCTATGCCCCTGCCTCACAGCATATCACTGGGTCCAAAATCTTAATGTCATTTAATCTCTTAACTCAAAATCTTGTTTCCAGTCTGGGCCTCCAGGTTTCTAGAAACCATCACTCCATATCGAGGAGCCTTATTCAGGCAAAACTTGGTCTCCTCTCACACTGGTCACATTTGTTCTGCAGGGGATTCTGTACTGTGGAATAGTGTTATACTCCTGTATTTTATGTCTAAATACAAATTACATATATTTATGTCCTCCTTTGGGCATAGACAGCAAAGAGGGAGATCCTCCAGGGCCCTATTCACTCACTCTGCCCTGTGAGAACAAGAAATTTTGACACTCAGCTATGCCAGGACCTGTGTTCAAAGGGGAGGGCTTTGGTGTTTGTGTATGGAGCATGGCAGTAGCCGTGTGGTGCCTCTTCCTCCAGGGCAGAGAACTAGCACTGGGCCCAAGCTTTCAGAGGACACTGCCACTCAAAAAGCTTGGACTGAGAACTGTTTTGCTGACAGTGATTTGCTGCCCTAAACTGCAAAACACAGAGGATCTCCTCTCCACCATCCAGAAAGCACTCTTGACTTCAGGAGCAGCCTTACCCTAGGAAGGGCCCTAGTCTGGGCTGATATATTGCAAGGCTTTCATGTTTTTATGCTTTCCACAGTGAAGGTAAGCTGATGTGACCCAGGTGGCTTTTCTCTTCCCTCTGTTGTTGTGGCTGCACAACTTGGATACTTGCCAACATCTCTCAGGGTTTCACCTGAAGGAACTCAGCAGACTCTCCCAGAGCCTTGCTCAGGGTAGAACAGCAGAACATTCAGAGCTTCAGCCCCTACCTTCCTCCCTAGTCTTCTGTGGCAGAAGTGATGACTAACCCAGGGACACGCAGTCGCTTCAATTTGCCATGTACATCTCAAGTTCCTTTGACATTTGTTTTTTAAAGCAGTTATGACAGTTCTTCTAACTGACAACACTGCAGAGACAGGGCTCTAAACACCTCAGTTCTGTCCGTGGTTAGCCAGCCTTGATTTCTCTTGGCACTGGCAATAGCCCCTTGGCCAGAAAATATTCAGCAGAATTCTGTCTAGCTCATGATTTGGAGGCCAAGAGCCTACAACTTCACTGCTAAAGCCACAACATTCATTTGCATCAGGAACTCTGCAAGCTCAAACATGTTTATTTGTTAATACTTCTAAAACAAAAGCAGATCTGACCTTCTCCATACTCATTTTCTCTGGCATCACAATGATACAGCGGTAACCCTTCACTGCTGCAGCCAAGGCCAGCCCAATTCCTAGAAACAAGCAAAGACATGCAGAGCATGCAGTGAAAAGCAACCAAACAAAACCCTGCGAAGCTAGCTTTTGCATGCCCTTGCTTTAATAAGAGATCTTCACTGGAGGCTTGGGTAGGATGGCTTTAGACAGGCAGCAAAGGGTAAGTTTCCGGCTCCTAGAGAGAGCTGGATTCACAAATGCTGCTGGTTCTTAGAGGATTAAAAACAAAAGGAAGTTTAGGCAAGAGTGGGAAGAAATCAACATATGCAAAACACTGGCTTTACCACAGGTATATCACCTTCCTCCTGGCCCTTCCGCATCCCACCACTTTAAAAAAAAAAAAAAAAAAAGTGCACCCTTTGGGGAATAAATTTTAAGCTAGAGGATTATAGCAATTGTTTAGATACCTGGATAAGAGTACTGGGGCTTCTATTGACTCAGTTCTACATTAAGTCCCTAATTTCTGATGCACCTAAATCCTTTCTAAAGGACATGATTTAGATGCTGTGTGTGACAGAAGTTTCAATGCACTGTGTCTGCTTGCTACAATAGTTAATGACTTTGACTGTCAGAGACACATACCTTACCTCTGGTTTCAAAATCTGTACCTCCAACATGACTCCTGTCTTTCTGCATGTCTTTGTCTGCCTACCTGAAGAGCTTAACTCAGAATTACCTTCCCTATGGAGCAAGGCTTACACCTGTTATCAAATCACTACTCTGCTGGATAAGCTAAACAGATCAAGTTAGCAGAGATGTGTCTGATGTAAGGCTGAATGGCACCGTCCCTGCTATTTTGGGTACCAGACATAGTACAGACACTGGCCCATGACAACGCCTCACAAGCAGTTTCTCCTGTGCAGAAAGTGTGTCTTCAGAGCTGGCTTTGTTTCTACAGACCACAAGATTGTGTAGGTCTAGTAAACAAAAACTGTGTTATATATAGTCTGGGGTGAAGGCAGCATTTTCAGACCCCAGTTCTAACACTGTACTTTCTGCTACTGACTGGGCAGCGCAGCAAATTTCAAAACAGGACTTCAGTGAGAGAAAAATGAGAGGCAGAGAACAGAAGCCTCGTACTTCAATAGCTCTGAGCAGTGCCCTAGAACAAGAGCCAATGCCCTCAGGTTACTGTATCATGCTCTTTGCTTCTAAAATCAAGACAGCTTTCTGAAGTAATTACCTTATACCCCCTTCACTTCAGCTTTATTTTCTTGGAATCTGTGGTAAGGAGAACTATTTATCAGGTACTGCCTCAAGAAGCTGGATGTCAGTGTGACCTCCTACTAGAGGACTACAATACATATTGCAATATATTGTAATATGTAATACATATTATAGATATTATATGCAATATATATTACAAGTAGGAGGTCACACTGACATTTAGCTTCTTGAGGGAGTACCCGATAAATAGTTCTCCTTGCCTATATATACACATATATATGCACATGTGTATACACATACATAGTTATAATGTATGAGATTATCTATGTCTATCTATATATAGATATGCAAGCAATTCTCAGTCTTGCAGTGAGATCTGGACTGCAGTCCCAGCACTGGTAGGCTGACTGCCAATCATGGAGCTCTATCTCCTTTTACCCTCCTTGTAAGATGTACCAGGTATATAGGCAACTGACCTTTCCTCCCTCTGCAAACCTCACTCCTGCTAGCACTGCAGAGCTGCATGTAGTTGGTGTCTCAGTACAGCTCACAGCTCTTAACAGGGTAGAACCCAGCACACAACCAAGGCTAAGTATTTATGTGCTACATGCAGGTATTTTGTTGTAGGCCAAATGCAGTGTCAAGCCCAGCACCAAACCAGCCCCTCAGAAGAGGGCTCAGCACTGCAGGAGACACTGTTGCTCAGGCAAGAGGTACAGCCACATTCAAAAGCTTCAATTGCATTGCACCTCTCACAGGGCAACCTGCTGAACAAATGACAGAAGACTTTCATGACAGGTTCACTTGCCTTCTACAGAAACAACTGGAATCAGCTCACTCATCCTAGTCCCTCCATTAATATCAAAATCTGGACTGGGTCAAAAGAACAGAAGAAAGGTCTGGTCTAATTATCCTCTATCCGTGGGCAACAGTGGATACTCAGGAAACAGCATAAGAACAGGTTAAGGCATCTGGTGACATCTGCAGTATATTGAAGGCAGATAACAGTTTGAAGCTCAGAGACCTCCTCAGAAGATGCAGCATAATATTTAAGTGGCTTAAGTGGGAGGCCCTCTGCTATTTTGGGGAGCTCCAGGTATATTTGCTCTCTGCAAGTAGAGCAGCCCAAAAGAAGTACAACAGCTTCAGCACAGGAGACTGGAGTTAACTCTAGTCTGCTCCCATCCATCAGATTCTTCCCTGGTCCCTGACTGGTGGGGCCATTTCTTCTTCTAGTCTTCCTCAAGGACAAGATGCTGGCCCAAGGAAAATCTGCTAAAAAAAAAATCAAGGTGTGCAAGGGCTGTGTCAGCAGATAGTGGTACAGGGGATTAGTTCAACTCATCTTAACTGCAAAACTATTGGAAAGGCTGTTTCTCAGATCAGACCCACCTCACCTGACAGAGTGCAGGGATAAGGACTGCAGAACTTCTCAAACAGGAGAAGATCCGGATTCACAGTCTTCTGGTGCTTAATTTCCAGTAATTTCACATTTTAATTCCCAAATATCTAAAAACCCTAGTGAATCTGGTCTAATACCTTTTTCTTTTTGAAAATAAAGAGCCCCTGCAAATTTAGCAAACCTCCTTCCTAACTATTCAGGTCAGCACAGCTCATCTTCTTCTTCCCATCTCTCATACATAAGGAACAGCTCTGCAGCATTCCCTATACCATCCAGGAAGGAAGGGATCCCCTTTTTCCTTTGCACAGGCAGCCTCCATGCTTTGGTCTTAGGTCTGCCTCTTCCAGGGAAGCCTCCACAGATTTGACACTTTGCCAGAACCCCTTCATCCCCTACCTGTGTTTCCAGAGGTTGGCTCTATGATTGTGTCCCCAGGCTTCAAGATCCCAGCTTTTTCAGCATCCTCTACCATCCTCAGGCTGATGCGGTCCTTCACACTGCCCCCAGCATTGAAGTACTCACATTTTACCACTGGGAACAAAGAAAACAAGCCAAGTTCTTAAACAGTCATTTGCCGACAGGCTGCTCATCTCTAACATATACTGAAGAGCAACTCAGTTAACATGTCAGCAGAATTCATCTCCCTGCTTACAGCAGGGGAGATGGGGCTTCAGTTCACAGCATTTCCACAGTCATAGGTCACTGTGACATAGCAAGTTTGGTACTCTGATGCTGGCCACAGGAGTCTGGAACCTGCACTCTGTCAATCTCATCATTAAAAGGAGATATCTCCTTTCATTCTTCCTTTCCTTGTTACTGCCTGATCAGAAGAATCAGAAGTCCCAGAGCTGTTCCAATGCAATAGCACAGGGAAGATGCTCTACCCATGCCTTGCCTCTTCCCTGCTGCATTCTTTAGTCAAAGGGATTCTGATCCAACAGCAAGTTTCTCCCCTTCTTCAGCCTATACTTTCACTTCAGTACTCCCAGCTTTAAGCCCTTCAATGCTGTTAAACACCACCTTTCAGGACTCTGATCAGAGCTTCCAATTAATATATATAGATTTGTTTAAATTCCACACAGTTTTCATTGACATCATTTCATCCCTTTCATCATCATTTTCATTGATCTTTAATGATAAGTGCAGATTCTCATTTTACAGGCATTGGTGATAACTCAGAAGGTATGAAGCTTTTGACTGCTTCTCATATTCATTCTCCCCTGCCCCCCTCCTCCCCTTGACCTGTTCCATGGAAGTGGAAAGTTTCCAGGAAATGTTAAATTCGCAGGAAGCATTCTCAAGAAGTGCAAACTGAAAGAAGTTTTAGACAACCAAAACCTGAAAAACCTGCCAAAGAAAAGAGGTTTTTTCCTCCGGTTTTCTGCAGGGTCTCTACATTCCTTATGTGCTTAGGTCTCATGAAATTAACAGAGCTACCCATGTTTGTGAAGCCATTTCTCCTTTTGCTCTTCTGCCTGCAGTAGTACTCACAGAGTTCACACTTCAGCCCAAAGTGCTTCCCGATCTTGTTGATTCGCACCAAGGGTGTATTGCCAACTTTATTCAGGATGTTTGGCAGGATGTTTGGAGGCTCTGACCTAGCACACATACAAACCGAGTCAGTGGGTTCACAGAAGGACCCACAGGCAGATCACAGTAGCAACATAGCACTTCTGATGCTTTTTATTGCACCCAGCTTTCTCCCTCCCCTTTATCAGGCTAGTTATCATGAACATTCTTTTAAAAGAAAAAGACTATTACAGACAGCTTTGTAAAGCAGCGAATCCCTGTTCCAAAACTCAAAGATTAATCAAACATCAAGCCAAGCGCTGTGCCAAGACTGAAGTGCTCTGTGCTTCCTTCTGGCATCAAGTAGCTTAGCCTTGCTGAGTCAACTGTTTTACCAAGCAAAAGGCATTAATAGTTCAATTCTTCACCTAGTCAGGGAATTATATTTCAGGTTACTTAAAGTTAGTTCCAGTTCATCCAGCTCACATCACAATGTCTTTAGTCTCCTACACTTAGTCTGGATTCTGTTTTGCTTATTCATTAAAATTAAAAAGCACCGGCACATCTATAAGCAAAGCAGCACCAATTTAAACCAGTTACCTCTTGTCAAATCCATGTGGCTCTCTGAGGGGAATAGGATTAGCCCTTTACTGAAAGCCAGTAAGCAAGAAAAGCAATGCTTACAAAGTGGCATGATGATGTGGAGAGGCAGACAGGGGTTTCCCAAGCTTCCAGGTGCATTTGCTAGGTGTATCAGGGCGAATCCACTTCCTTTCATTCTCAGTAGCCTTACAGTTCTCATTGTCCCTCCCACCAGGGAGGAAATACTTGTCAGGTGTGCAAGGGCACAAGTTTGTATCTGGCTTGGCCTGGAAAGGAAGTGAAAGCACTTAATCCTTGAAAAAGAAGAGCCTGCTGTTATTCATATATCCTGTAAAAGAGCCAGCACATCCTTTGAGACTATCAAAGTTACTCAAGTTCTGAGACACCATAGGAAGACACCCATTTGCAGTGACACCACTACCCCCCTATGATAACTAAAAGCACTGCAGCTAATAAAGACCTCAGGTTCTTGGCCTTCACCAATTTACCTATTTCTTGCCTAATATTTCAATAGGCAATTTTTCTGAGGGCAGCCTGGCCAGACCTGTCCACCCCACCCTGGTGGTAATTTTCAAGAGAGCAGCATGGCCCTGTAAGTCAAGACAGGCAATGGCAACGAACAGATCCTAGTTAGTAGATGCTTCTAACACCCAAGAACAGGTTCTGCCACCAACTACAAGAGATCCTAGCATCCTAAGCAAGACAGGGCATCAGTGAAGAGAGAGAACACAATACATCTCAGACAAATCCCATCCTCAAGTATCCAAGTGTTGCTTTTGACCTTGTATGAAAGGGTCCACAATGAATGGATCTTTTAACAGTCAGTTGATGTTTGCATAGTATACTGTAAAGATGGGAAACATTTTAACATCATGTTGATTTGCCAAGCACTTATCACCAAAGTAGGAAGCCTGATTTGAATGTACCACAATGGTGAAGCACAAAGCTCAAGACAGTGCCCTATGTGAAGATAACTTTGTACATTAAAGCATGTGCTTAGTGCAGCTTGTTTTTTTGATATTTTTGGAGACTAGACTACTCTCATGGGAGGCACTGCTCCCATACCAAAAACAGCCCTCAGAAATAAAATCCTCTTCATTCCAAGCAGAGAGGAACAGAGGAAGACCATGGAATGACTGATCAGAAAACAGTGCTGGAGGACTTTGCATTGCTACTTGCAGTCATGGAGGAGAACGCTTTCAAAAAGGCCATTAGTTTCACTAGGACCTGCCTCTAGAGAGGTGTGGCAGAAGTTTAGAAAGCCCTCTGAAAACCAATAGGGCTTTCCCAAATTCTGAGAGTAGTAAGACAGGCAGTCTTTCCCAAAAGAACAGCATTAACTTGGCGATAGCATTCAACCAAATAAACAGAAGATCTTTTAATAAAAGTCCACCATTTACTGGGCTTTCCAAGGAACAGTGCAAACCTCTCAGGAAGAGCTTGACATCACTTCACTCACTACGCTTCCTGCTAGATTCACTGTATGATGCCTTAGCATCAGCAGGCATGGAAGCTGTTCCATAGGCAGTTAGAATAATAATGATTTTTAAGGCAAGCTGCATCTTAAAAAGGGAATTTTCATGTTTTGAAGTGATTCACCATTAGTGTTGGTATTTAATACCCCCTAGTTCTTGGGAAAGATTCTGAAAGTGAAATATGTCTGATTTGTTAAGAGTATAACCCACTGCTTTTTATGCCTTATATTTGCCTTTTGCTGTGGAGGTTGCAACTCAGGAATCTGGAGGTTCTAGTTTTAATCTATCTTCCATTTCTAAGATTGTGACTGTAGGACAGAGCCTAAGTCAGAAGGCAACTGATTTCTTGAGCTTTAGGCTCCAGCTAACTTTTTATAAAGGCTGTTTTTGACAATAGCCAAGCTGTGACAGCAGAAGTCTTTGACATATAGCACCAGTGTTTTGTTGGCTCCAAAACTGGCAACAACTGTAAAAACTAACA
Organism: Dromaius novaehollandiae; assembly: GCF_036370855.1. Taxonomy (NCBI): domain Eukaryota; kingdom Metazoa; phylum Chordata; class Aves; order Casuariiformes; family Dromaiidae; genus Dromaius; species Dromaius novaehollandiae. Next base: position 122,205,560 of record NC_088098.1, read on the forward strand.
CAGATCAGACAGACTTTATCATGGCTACAGACTGAAACATTCCCAAGATGTTTCCCAGAGAAACAGGGACCCTTCCCATGATCTCTGTGCAGCTTAAAGCCTCACCCAAACAGTACCTTGGGAAGAGAAACAGGCCTTTCAGATATTAACTTCTCCATGCTCCTAGGTAAGGGTGAACACACAGACTTTCTTCAGCAGATTTTCTCCTCAGGAGAAGACACACGTCCCACTTCTGTGAGAAACAGGAAGCTACAGAATGAAGCAAAGATTACCTGTGGAGGCAGGATTAAAAAAAGTCATGAAGCAGAGATATCAAGCAAGATCAACTGAAGCTCTTTTGATCCTGTTCTTTCTCTACTACCTAATCTCCCCACTGCTCTTCCCTCCATGGATCAGATACAGTAATGCAAGCAGAAGACAACTCTTACTGGCTACGTCCCTTTCCATAAGCCTGGCAGCCATAAAACAAATAATAGAAAAATACTTCAGTGTGCAGGACACATTTTGTTAGAAATGCCAAGTGTGAAAGGGCTTCATGAAGCCAATACCAAAGGAGAAAGGGGATCCTGTAACATGATTTAGGAGAAGGCTCTGTACAGAAACACTTGCAGAGGTCTCTCCATCCTTAACCCTTATGAAGTTCCTCCCAGTACTGAATTGTGTTGACTGCACAACTGCAGTGATGCTGAATGCCACACACACAGCAAACACTTCAACCACAATGAAGCAGAGTTCCCAGCACGTTTTTTGTGTTTCAGAAGTTAGTAAATATAAAAATGGGATCAATAAGTTAGTTTCCCCTATTCCAGACAGGTGTTCATTAAGCCTTCGTGCTTGTATAACTAGCTTCCTTTCTACTGAGGATAAATCTGGCTGGAGTCTTGGAAAATGTTTGTATTCTGTCTTTTTTAATATTTAGGCTTGTCACCACCATTCTGCAGCAAAATTTGTGGCTCTTTCCATTGGTCAACTGTGCTGGACCTGAAAAGGGTCTCTGTCCCAATTCCTCTACTTCTGCCAAATACATTGAAAACAAATACAGCTCAAAACAGTTGAGGATCTAGCAACAGACTGGAAAAAAAACATCTCAATCACAGGATCAGTGAACTTCAGCATTTGATTATGCAAGTTATCATGCACCATTAATCACTACTGCCTTATGCACAACAATTGCTTTCTCACAGGCTGGTTTGAAGAAAATTTCTAAGCCATTTTAACAGCCCCCATTCAAGAAAAAAGCCTCTGAAGTACCAGCTTTCCAGACTAAAGTTGGAAATAATTCTCCCTATGGATGCAAGAAACCTCTGCACACCAAAGTTACACCATTCTACTTTAAGTAATATGTGCCAAGGGCCAAGATAGGCCACAGTCTGTCCTAATCTAGTGACTAGGACTAGACTGAGACAGATAACAGCCTAAGAAAGCTAATATCCCAAATACATGGTTAAACACCAGTCTTTGTTAACAGAAAAGAGGATGCTTCCAGCTCCAAAGACCCAGCCTTCACTATTTCTAGAAGGTGCCTAGTTCACAGTTCAGAACATCAGCACTTTTTTTTTTAGTAAAGAAGAGATACTGGAGAAGTCTGAGGTGCACATACAAGTTCCTTCAGAAAGCTAGAATGCACGCAGCAATACTGGGCATAGATACCAACTGTCTTGTCTCAAGGGGAGGTAACACTGACAGTGTTTGCACAGCCTACCTAATAAGAGTATTCTGTTCTCAAGGGGCCAAACCTTTTGAACATGTGGAAAGCAAGCAGCAAGGTGTTACAGATAGAAAATAAAACATGCTACTCCCTAAGTTCTCATAAAATAGAGGTGTAAAACCAGACTTTCTAAATCACCAGACCTCAGTGTCCTCCAAGAGGGTCCAAAAGAATTGAAGACACAGGGGGAGAAGTCTGTTGTAGTAAAAATTTTCAGCAGTTTAAAGTACCCACTCTTTGTATTCTCTAGAGGGAAGAAACAGATATTCTTCAAAAACTGCTTTTTGGAGGATTTCCCTTGGAATTCAGAGTTTCCCTTAGTGGCTGGGCAAGGCAGCACCATCTCATTTCCTCTATCATATGGCAAAACCCCCACAGTCTACTACCAGCAAAAACAATCACCTCTAGCTAGAAAGAGCAGAAACAAGAAAAGTTGTATGAATTGCCTTTAACTAAGCTGTGAGACTCTCTCATACATTTAGAGCAATGTCAGTACTTTTAATTAAAAAAAAAGTTAAATGTTCAAAATTTTAGCCCCATTTTGAACAAAAGATGAGGCTAGAAAGAAAAGCTAATCAGCAGCATTGCCAACAAAAATCCTGTCACAACGCTGATCTTAAGCAACATAATTAATCTGAAGAAACATGTTCCTATTCAACAAGTCCCTTTAAGATGCTCTGTTGGGCATGATTTTAAATACTTCCCCCGAAGAGTATATATGCATACATGTATTTATAAAGTCACAAATGAACTAATGATGCTAATAGAGAATCAGCCCCAACTGTGGTCCATCTAACACCTTTGAAAGGTGTTTTAAAGAATAAATCCCAAGACAGACTCAGTTGCCCTCTAAGGGGAGGGGGATCATGGTACAGTCCTCAGTGGAGATGTAGTACAGAAGCTATTGCTGCTGCCCTTGCATAAGTACCACAGGTCAAAATAGGTCAGAAGCCGAGTGTGACTTGATATGGTCAAAACCACCAGGGGGACCCCAGATCCCCAGGCTCCACCCATCAGTGCTACTGCTGGGGTAGCTACTGCATCAGGAAACTACAGCTTCCTGACACACCAACTAAAAATCCAGCTGCCACTTCCAGCTCTAACTGAAGATGCTACTCCAGCAAAACACAGCATGCAGTTGGCCCATCTAGGACATCTGAATTCACCCTAAGACTCTGACCCTGCCTACAGACCCAAACCAGGACATAAGATATTGGTGTCTCCTTCTAGTAGAAAGACCTTTGATGGACTAAGGGAAGGGGGTGAGCAGAAGTCACTGAAACAGAGGATGGCAGAAACTTCTCTCCTTCACTAGCCTGGCCCTCCTCTCAGCCTTTCTTCTTGCAATACAGACTGGGGAGACAGGACAGTTTCTTTACTAAATGGCGACTCTGCTATTCTAATGCAATTGAATGCTGCTCAGAAGAGTCTGAGGGAAGTAAGACACAAAGTTGTCTGTCTTCAGGGGACAGAACTTTCCCAGCCTGACTTAAATTAAAGTTCCCTGTAAAAATGAACACTCCCATAACTAGCTAGGGGATATGGGAGAGTAACTAGAAAAGCCTGACTAACTTCTGTCATTATATTTGCAGAGCACACAAGGCAGAAGAAAAACCAGAAAGCTACTTCACAGAAAAATTGCTTAAATCTAAGTTATGAAGGGAATTGGGAAGTGTACAGAGATAGGAGTTTGAGGAAGCCTCATAGACAAGTGTTCACATCTCTGCAACCATCTCCACAGGGAACTCAAGGTCTAAACCATTTTCCCACTCTTATAGAAGGACTTTACAAAACAGGGTTGAGTGAAATTAATCTTCAAACAACCTGGGCTGAATTCCCTCTGGGGATACAAAAGGGGCTGCAGTTTCTAAGGTTGTTCACTGCATGTTGTCTGCATTAGTGCTGACCTACTAATAGCATCACGCATGTGAGAACCTAGTTAGTTTTACTCCTGTCTGAAGCAGAAATTAAGCTGTCTAAAAGGCAGGTGTAAGAGATGAATCAGAGAGATGCCCTAAAGGCTGACTACTCAGTAAGAGACAAGATATGGGATTCCATTATGCTGTGGCCTAAGCAAGGGAACTCCGACCTTAAGTGGACACTTTTCTTCCTAGACAAGTAACCCACTGGGAAACAGTTGTTCTGCTCCCCTATGGTACCACAGGGTCTTAGGGAGTTTTAGGGTCTTGATAGGCTACCAGATGTAGCAGTACCCATACAGCAAATGTAGCCTTTGGAAAGTGTTAGGAAACACCACAGCTATGAATGATTCATGAGACAATCAGCCATCTGTTTTTTCACTTTGTTGCTTCAGCAGCAGCAGCTAGACATCTCTTTCATGTCAGTCAGGAGCCATCAACTAACATGAAATAACTGGGGTACAAAATAACAATATTGGAACAGGTACTTCAAGAATCAAAAGACTTATCTCTTAGTGCTCTCCTCTGCAGAGAAGATAAATACACAGACGCTCCCTCAGTCACCACTCTTCTTTTTAGGGCTGGACTGGCATGTTCTCAACCTTCCTCATGCAAAACCTGTAGTTCTTTAATGCCCCTACCTCTGAAACATTGTAAAATCATTAAACTTCATCAGCAAAGCAACTCCTGTCACTATGGCACTATGTTATGCTTGAGAATAGCCAGTGAAAATACAGAAGTGTTCAGTCTGCCCGGTCCATGCAGAAAGAAAGCTGTGCATTCAGCCCTAAAGACAGTGTGTTTACTGATGTTTCCTCCATTTTGAGTTTACCCCCTCAACACTGTCTGGACCCACCTGAGAAGTTTTCTGAATGAAAATTCACATCTTCAAGGAGCATAGGTAAGAGCATTAGAGCAAAGACTGGCAGAGAAACACCAGCCACCACAGCCTGTACCATGAGCATGGCACACCCTACTAACTGCTTAAGTACTTTGTGTCTCACAGGCAGAGAGTAAATATCTGCCAGGAGTCAAGAGGCCAAACCTCCTGACAGCCCATTATGCTGCCAACACCAGATTAATGATGTACCTGGGCTGAAATGCACAGTCCCTGACACAAGCCACCTATGACCTTGCTACTGTAATTTTAGAAGTTTTGCTCTGACTTCAGGAAAGCAGGCTGGTTAACTCATACTTGGAGAGTTTGCAACAGAATACCCAAAGAGCTGCCAAATAACATCAAAAAAGATGACCTGTCCAATGGCCCAAATATTGGATTAGCACAAACCTTACTTCAGCAATAACTGTCTCCATACAGCCGTACCCTGCTGAGAAATACTAGGTTCTGAGCAGGTCTGTTTCAGAGGAAACACTTCCCCTGGTACCACATGGTAGTTGAGGCCTCTTCCTCACACAGAAACCCCACAGATTTCACCTACCTCTATACTCTGATTTTTCCCTCCCTTTTTCCAGTAGGAGTTTTGTAGAACATGGAGCTCTTGTGCCTCAGTTCAGCAAATACACTCAATTAAAAGGTAAATGCGTGCTGAGTAACTTTGCTGGATAAGGGCCAAAGTGTTCTGCAACCCTCATAGCCAAAGGCTTTAGGATTAAAGAGATACACAGAAAATCAGATATTCCAACAAGGGTAGGAAAACAATCACCAGTCTTCCAAATAATGGCTGGTTCAATAATGTGCCATCAGCATTACTAACACTGCTACTGGACGCAGCTCTCAGAGCCTCAGTTAAATTCAGATCTGGCACTGTATAAGATGAAAATGTAAAAAAAGAAGCTTCTTGGTCCAACATGCTTGCCAGACCTGCTAAAGAGCATTGGGGGCAGGGGGGAAAGACACAGAAGAACCTTGTGGTACCTGGGAGAACAATGGTAAACAGGCCAGGAACAGCCAGAAAACCAGTGCCAAGCCTGGAGAGACAAGCAGAGAAAAGGGGATATCACTCTGCAAGCCTTTATAAAGGGAAATCAACCCCTCCTCCTCCTCCGTGCCCAGGAGACCTACTCTGCATCTCTGACTGGTACCAACCTCCCCCCCCGCGAGGGCATCCTCACCAGCAAACACCTTTTTTATGCCTGCACTCCCTTGGGGTGGGGGGAAACTACCACAGGCGCAAACTCCAAAGCGCCAGGCAACTTCCCCTTCCCCAGAATTATCCTGAAGCTGCCATTTCTTTTTTGTTAATAAGAAAAGCCCCACCCGTGTGACACAACCACGTTTACCTAGCAGCCTGCCGCCCTCCATCCTTCCCTGCCCGCTCCAGAAAGCCCGCACGCCCCCTCCCCCGCCGCGAGGCCACGCAGATCCCCCCCCCCACCGCAGCCGTTTAACGGACCCCCCCCCCACGAGGAGCTGCAGGGGGCCGGCACGCCGCCGGGGTCCGCGCCGTGTGCAGCCCACCCCAAGCCGCCCCGCGGCCCCCAGCAGGGCACCGCCAGCCCCAGCGCGACGCTGGTGCTCTCTCCTCCCGCCAGGGCCGCTCACCCGGTGGTCTGCGCCGCCGCCACCGCCGCGCGGGCTGATGCAACGGGCGGTGTGGAGGGACGCGCGCCGCCGCCGCCGCCGCCGCCCTCGCCCCGCGGCCGCCGCCCCACCCCCGCGAGCCGGGCGCTCACCGAGGGCACCGTCCCCACTCGCGCTACGGCCAGCAGGGGGAATAGGAAGGAAAAAAAGAAGATAAATAAATAAAAAACGTAAAGAAAAGCGGCAGGGGGAGGCGGCGGCGCGCGGATTAAGAAGAGCCCGGGAGCCCCAGGCCCCGCCCCGCCGCGCCCCGCCCCCTGTGCGTGCCGCTGGCGCCCGCCCGCATCCAGGGGCCGGCCGCCGTGGGCGGGGCGGGGGGAGGGGAGCGCGCTCGGCGATTGGCCGCGGCGGGGGCGTTGAAGGGGCGGTGGCAGCCAATGGGGAGGCGGCGCGCGGCGCCGGGCAGCTGCCGCCCACCGCCATGTGGCGCGGCGTGAGGGGGCGGGCGGCGGGGGTGCTGCGCTGCGCTGCTCCGGGGCTGCCGGCACTCACCGGCCGCTGCGGGGCCCCGGGGCCGCGCGGGGAGTGTCCGGGCTCCGGCTTTTCCAGGTGCTGCTGAAATAGGTGCAGATGCGTGCGAGGGAACGTGCGCAGTTACCGGTTTTAACCCCCGCAACGCAGAGCAAGCGTTGCTGTTCATGTAATTTGGAAAAGTAAATATAAATATATAAACAATTAAAAAATGGAAAATTAAATATAAATATAATATAAAAAATTAGAAAATTAAATATAAATATAACATTAAAAATGATACGTGGAGAGAAAAAAGTAATAAGAGAAATGCAGCCACAGCAGAGAGGATGGTTGCTGGGGATTTGTCACAGTTCGGTGTAAAAGCATCCAAAGATGCTTCTCCTGGCACTTGCACCTTTTTGAAAACGAGAGGCTTTTCCTGTCAAGACTCCATTGGGAAGGAAGCCTGTCAGCAGCTGAGCTTCCCCCTACTAACGAGGAGACCCCAGGTTTTGGGTCAGTCGCCGCATGCCCGTAATGCGGCCTGCTTTCCTGGAAGTCTGGAGCGAAACGCCCTGCTCCGGCCCATGCCGTGTGAACTGCCTGCCCAGGCCCCATCCACGCCAGCTGCATCCCTCAGCCAGGCATGACAGACCCTGCGGAAAGTGGCTTCCTGCCCGCGCACCCCTGCGGCACCAATGCGATGGGTAATTACTGCACCCTGATGTAATGATTGCACTTATGGTGTTGCAGTAGTGAAGAGTCGTAGCCTGGGAAATCAATGGCTGCACGAGCGTTGCTGCGAGCGGAGCTTTATAACGTACAGCAGAGGTGCAGGTGGATTTAAGACTCTCAGAGTAATTCCTGACTACCGCGAGGTGCTCCAGATGAGGTAGAAAGTTAAAAAATGAAACAAAGCAAAAATCCTTGCCCGAAAGCATGAAACGCTGAAAAGGCTCGCAAGAATGCAACATCTTGAAAAGGCAGCTTATGGCAAAGTTCAGGCAGCAATTTCTCCTCTACCTCTAAGGAGTGCCAATAAAGAGAAAGGCAATTCAAGGCAGCTTTATTTTAGAGCATGGTTCACCCACAAGCGTTCCACATGTTTTAGGTAATCAAAGGAGCGGAGATGACTACATATCTCCATCCATATGTATAGATTCTACATAGTATAGCTATTTGGAGAATATTACATGCTGTATAAAAATAAAAGTAAGGAAATGCAGTGCTAAAAATGACAACATAAACTTTACAACGGGATGCGACTGATCTGAAGCTGAAGAGCTAATCTTAATGTTACAGAGAGCTGAGGGTCTCTGGTAAGAAGCCGAACCACGATTAGAATACGAGATGAAATTTATGAAAAAGCACAGGAAGAACACCAAAGGATTAAACACAAGTTAAGGGAAGAGCCAGGTATATTTTATATTTGCCTTAAATATGCAGCAACACTGAGGCAGTTGTTAAGCTGATTCATTACATATGCTGAAAATCCACACTTAAGTTACACAGGAAAACCCATGTTGAAAGACAAAATACATTGCCTTTCCTCTGCCCCTTTCTGGACCAAAGTGGACATAAAACTATTCACTCTGAAAGAACATATTATTCTACGTTGTTATTCTCATTTTCCTAAAGAAAGATTGCCTAGAAAACATTGCTGTAAACAAGGTGATTATTTACCTCAAATCACAATTTTCCTGACTAGTAATGTCTGAAATATGCATATAAAGTGGAGCAATATATAGTGAGATTTGCACAGGTAGCCATTAGTCCCAACGGACTGGTGGAAAAACATGAACTGAAAAAGCTTGTGGAATCAGCCTCTGGTTTGCATCTGCTGCTGCTAAATTACAGAATGGCACAACTGGACTGCAGAGCGTCAAAATGCCGACAATAAGCACACCTGGTACTTTGAAATGGATATCAGAAACTGGGGATTTACAGAAACATGACGACAAATGTGAGAGCTAGCCACACAGCACAGCAAATCAAAAATCCATGAATATTTGGGCCTCGAACATTGTTGCAACTGCAATGAGTGCAACTGTTTGAAAACTGAAGTAGTATCCAAAGACGTCAGGGAGGAATAAGCCACACCTTTTATGCCTTTCAGGAAGGAAGGAGGCACTGAGTCAGCTATTTTGTCTGAAGAAGTGCCAGCCTTGCAGCAACCACTGCAAGTTCAGGCAGATGGGCCTCAAGATACATAATTGGCGGCATCAATGGATTTGCCAGATCCTTTAAACTGTAAAGCAAAGAAGACTTGTAAGACCAAGTGACAGCAAGAGGCATGCTGGAAATGATCTGAACATAATGTGCAAGGCTAATTAGAGGTATCTTCAATTGTGCACCGCTGATCCGTACTCAAAATTTGGTCTCCTTCACCCCAGTCATGCAGGGCAAGCTTCCTTCTGCAGTGCCAGGAACTTCAGCAGCAGCAAGGTGAAGGAAAACTGGCAACACTTACAAGAAAGACAGGATTTTACTTCAGAAAAAAATGACTTAGAGCATATCCAGGGCAAGAGAGACCCACAGTGTCCCATTGTCATTAATGGCATTAAAATCAATCATGAGGCTGGGAATGAATACACAAAGCTTTTCTCCACAACACTGCCCACTAATTGCACCATTATGGCTGGTCCCAGGCAGTGGAACACCAGGATTAATCTTCAACCCAGCCTTGTGAATAACTCCCATAAATCGGCAGGTCACTACCAGTATCGTAAGTGGAGCCACTTAAGCCATTTTCCTTGGATTCACATGTCTGACAACAGTTAGGATTATTTTTCTTCTGAAGAACAGGAGAACTTGCAGGAAGTGTTAGTATATAATAAAATCAAGATTTGATCATAACAGTGCATTACAGACTTGTGAGGATGTGACAGGAATATTAATATAGAAATAAACAGCTTGTTCAGGAATAGCAAGCAGAGAATGATGTTTCTCATATCAGTGATGAATACATTTGCTGAAGACTGAGAAGCAGAGGAGAGAGACCCCCTTGAACATCTGCAAGCATGATTCTTTTCCTAGGGGAAAGAAGGTAAGTGCTGTTGTGGTAGGATCATAAAGGAGGAAGACTGGGTGTAGGGGGCTTTTTGTAAGCAACTAATGAAGACCCAGTGGTGCTTTGGTGGTACCCAGAGCCTGTTTGCAAAGGGTGTGCACAAGGTTATGTCACAAAGTCATGGAAACGTATTTACACAAAGGGAGGAAAAGCAGCCCAAGAGGAGCCACTCCAGATTGGTTTTAAATGAGTGGGAGAGGCTGCAAACAATTTGGAGGACAAAATCATAATTCAAAATGATATTTGACAGACTGGAGAAATGAGATGGAAAAGTAAAATAGGATGTTGGCCAATAAGGACAAATGCCAAATTTTATCACCAGGCAGAAACGATCAGCTGCTCAAGTAACTACTACCTAGATGGCAATTCTGTAGAGTGGAACATACAAATTCAATGTAAGTCAACAATGTCCTGCTGTTGTGAAAAAGGCAAACATCATACAGGGTTATGCAAACAGGAATATAGCCTGTAGGACACATAGTGCTCAGCACTGGTAAGACGTTAGCTGAGATACCATGTCCAATCTGGAACGCTGTATTTCAAAAAAGATATGGCCCATGTGGAACATGGCCTGAGGAGCACAACAAGAAGGTGTGGAGAAACATGATCCAAGTGGAAACAATGGAAGAAATGGAGCTGTTCAGAGAAGAGAAAACTGAAGAGAGACAGAACTGTCTTCAAATAGCTAAAGGGTAATGAGGAAGGGCATAAACTATTTTCCATGTTCCTTCAGAATAGGAGAAGGCGGAAGAGGTTAGAGTTTCAGCAACGAAGATTTAGGCCGAACATTAGAATTACAGAATGACCCAGGTTGGAAGAGACCCCGGGAGGGCTCCATTCCAGCCTCCTGCTCAAAGCAGTGTCAACACTGATTTCAGACCAGGTTGCCTAGGCCTGTGTCCTCCTGGGTCTTGAAAACCTACCTGTAAGGATGGAGACTGCACAGCCTCTCTGGGCAACCTACTCCAGTGCATGATTATCTTCATGGGGAAATTTTTTTCCCTGTATCCAGTTGGATATATCTCTATATTCCTATCCTCTCTTTCAATTTACCTCAGCAAAGATCTTGGTTTCATCTTCTTGATGACCTCCCTCTAGGCACTGGGGGTTGGCTGTTAGGTACCCCCAAAGCCATCCCTTCCCCTGGCTGAGCAAGCCCCACTTCCTCAGCCTCTCCTCATGGGATGAGTGCTCCAGCCCCCAACCACATTCGTGGCCCTCACCACTCCAATTTATCTGTGCCTTTCCTGTACTGGGGAACCCAAAACTGGACACAGTACCTAGGCAAAGTCTAAAGGGTACTGAGCAGAGGGGGTCAGTCACTTCCCTCGCTCTCCTGGCGGTGCTCCTGTTCATACAGCCCAGGACACAGCTGCTTGCTGCTGCTAGGGCACGCTGCAGACTCACGTCCAGCTCACTGCCCGCCATGATCCCCAGGGCCTTTCCTGCAGAGCTGCTCCCCAGCCAGGCAGTGCCCAGCCTGCACCGTGGCCAGGGCTCCCTCCTTCCTGGGACAGGGCTTTGTGTTTGTCCCTGCTGAATTTCATGATGTTCGTGTCAGTGCATTGTTCATCCTCTCCCGGTCCTTCATGATGGCAGCCCTGCCCTCCAGTGCATTAACTGCACCGCCCCAGTTTGGTATCATCCACAAACCTGATGAAGATGCACTGATTTCCTCCAAGTCACTGGTGAAAATACTGAACAGGATAGGTCCCAGGACAGACCCCTATGGTACTCCATTTGTAACTGGTCTTCAGGTAGGGTATGAACCATTAACAGCTGATCCTTAAGCCCAATGAGCCAGCCAGTTTTTCATTCTTCTGGAAGTTGACCCATCCAAATTGCAACATCCCAGCTCAGATAGCAGGATGCTGTGGGAGAGTCTATCAAAAACCTTGTTCAAGACATGTACTATTACTACAAGGTAGATGTCATTCACTGCTCTCCCCTCACCTACAGATCTGTTCCCTTTGCTGAAGACAGTCTTACTGTAAGGTGTTACAGCTGCCACTGCATGGGGGTTTGAGAATCACAGAACTGGCTAAAGACCAAGGGCTTGGCTCCTTGGAGGCTGGGCAAGAAAGGCAATTAAATGTGACTTTGTTGTGGTCAATATGGTCAGCCTGTAAAGGCCAAAAATCATGAGTCAAATGCCTCCAGAGTGAAAAGACTGGCCTAGACATTCATGAGTCTCTTACTTGGTCACATTTTGGCCCGTCTTTAATTTTGGAAATTCCCTTGCTCATTCCCAGCCCAGCTATGCAACAATTAATGCTGCTCGCACTCCCGAAGTCAGTAAGGCAGTTTGCTCACTTTCCACTTATGCTTTGTCCAGAAATTAGTTCTTCTCCCTACCTGCCTCAAAGTACCTTTATGAAGTTGTCCTTCTGCAGTGGCATGAGAGGAAGATGAGAGGAACCCTTCTCCCTTTTTGGTAAAGGAGGAAGGAAGAGCAAATGATGGAAGATACAGGACTGTATTGAGCTGTGAAACTTTCTGATCTTTCCCCTGTGCAAGAGCAGTACTAGCTCTTCTTTCTGATCTTTCCCTTGTACAAGAGCAGTATTAGCTCTCGAGGAACACAGTGGTGGCTGGAGAAGGGAGGAGTATTCCCCCTGCTTCTTCCTGCACCCCTAGGCGCAGCAGGCTGGCTGGGCAGCAGGCTGCAATGGAAGCAGCTTCCTCCCTCCTCTCTCCTCCTGGCTGGAATCCCAGACAGCTCCAATGGGAAAGTGAAAATGGTCTGAAACACAGCCAAAATTCAGTTGCATAGGTGGCAATACTTGGAATCAAGCCAGACACTGGCAAAGGCACAGCAGGCCTAAACCAGGTTGACTACAGATTTTTCTGTGGAAAATGAAGGGGCCAGGAGAGTGGTTTGATTGCGATCTGCTGGCTTTTTCTTGCTTTCTCTCACAGCTCGCTAAAACCAGAGCAAGAAGAGATTTTTTTTTCCCCTCTCCAGATCTAACTAAAAGAGCAGCTTTGGAAACTGTGAGAGTTGGAAGCAAGTGAATAGCCTACAGCTTACTGATTTTACAGTGCTCAGGAAAATGGCATTACACATACCTTCTTCATAAATAAATCACACTGTGCCAAAGGAATACCCTCATCCTACCAATTTCTCTCTCTAACGGAAAGAGCTTGCAGAGCTCTGAATTTTTAAGGTACTTGGGTCAAAGGGGCACCAATACATGCACAAACTGTTCTACATGGTTTCAGCTCACCTGAGAGGTTGCTGCACCCAGCCTCATTCACATCCCACCACATCATCAGAGGTTGTCGCCCTTCTGCTCTGTTAATGTACCTATACATGTAACTTGTCTGTGTCCTAAATCAGATGATCATCAGAGCACTGCTAAGAAGCAGGTAGCTGTGTCTTAACAGTTACAGATGAGATAGGCAAGCATCACCCTTCCCCTTCCCACTTAGCATGCATCGAAACGAAGGTGTCAGCTAGCCAAGTCAGGTCCTTGGGCAGCAGAACTGATTTGTCACATTCCACTGTTCACCCTGATTTCACAAATCTAGTTTACCGTTGAAGCTTTAGAACGATTGAATTGACACCTTTTTTTTTTTTTTTTTTGGTAGTAACCTCCAGGAGGAAAACGGTGATGTTCTAAACTGGTTCTGCTGCAATGGTATGGAACTGTGGTATAGGAGAGCTCCATCCTTCCACTATTGGTTTTTCTTGCAGGTGCTAACAATTTTATGAGGAAACAAACAACATGACTTTAGGAACAGGGAACTGGATGTTTATGACCAAGATGCTTAAGGGACTGGAGAGGGCTACAAAAGTAATTAAGGAACTGGAGCATCTCTCATTTAAGGAGAGGCCAAGAAAGTGGACACTGTTCAGCCTGGAGAAGAAAATGCTCAGGGGGATCTCATCGATGTGTATAAATATCTGGTAAGAGGGTGTCAAGAGGACGGGGCCAGACTCCACAAGAGGCAATGGGTGCAAACTGACACACAGGATAATCCACTTGAACATAAGAAAACACTTCTTCACTGTGAGGGTGGTTGAAAACTTGGACAGGTTGCCCAGAGAGGCTGTGGTCTCCAGCCTTCGCAATATCCAAAACCTGACTGCATGCAGTCCTGGGTAGCCTGCTCAAGCTGACCCTGCTTGAGCAGGGGAGCGGGACCATATGAGCTCCAGAAGTGCCTTCTAACCCCAACTATTATGTGACTGTGTGACTGATGAGCACATCACTGACAAGGAAGGATCATCCACATAGATCAATGCTTTGTTATCCATACATGTGAATTTGATAAACTGAAAACTGCAAAAAGAAAAAGAAGTTCTAGACATTTCTAAATAAAGTGCCACTGACTAAACTGGATGAATCCAGAAATGCTCGTGCATAGTTTAAAATTTGTTGAGCATCAATACAACATGAAGATGTACTGGCTTATTCCACAAGCATTTATCTAGAATTTTGATTTTTAAAATTGAAATTTACACATGCTAAGATAAAGTTGTGCTCTATAGTATTGTAGCTCTGCTCCATCCCTGTAGTCAATGGCAGAAGAATAAGGCTATAAACATTCTCTCCTATGACATGCCTTACCAGCAGGCATTACTTCCTTACCACCCAAAATAACTGCACAGCAATTCTATGCTGTTTTTTTAACTCTGACTTTTCCTGAATAGAACTGTTTTTACAGCAGTCATAAGTGCATTAACAGTAGGTACAAGTGTTCGAGACTGGAGTGATTGACCCCCCATACTCTCAAAGTACTGCTCTTAAAGCAGTTCCAGTATGTTAAATAAAGACAGTATGTTCAGTTTAAGCTGCTATTGTAAAAGTATTAGTACAACAAGAATGGACATGCTCATTAACTCTCAGAGATTTGCAGCTTGAACCATGAAACACTGGAAGAATCATCTTTAAAAAACTGAATCCCCTCTCAGTTACTTAACTGAGCAAGATCCTCTGTCAAAATTAGGAGCCACCTTATTTCTAATCCACAACAGAAATTTGCAAGCTTTCCTTGACTACAAACCTTGTTTTTAAAAACAGTAAGAGTCACACTCTTTTGATACTTAAAAAAGCCACATACCTAATTGATAAAGGTTAAGTTGAAGGAAAGACTTGCTCCACCAGCCCTAAAAAACAGAAGGCAAAGAATCACTCAAAGTAGCAGCTCAAACCAAGAGCTGGGAATTTAAAAACTGTAGTCTTTGTCCTCATTAGTCATTTAAAGAACAGCATCCCATGTAAAGGAAAGGGATTGTTTTTGTCACATTCTTATAAAAAAGGCTTTATTTTGAACAAGTTTTCTCCATTTGGTTTTACAGTCTCAACATACATCATATTCATGGACAAGCAGCATTTTCACAGAATAAGAGCCAAATACAAGTAAGAGGAAGCCACTTGGGATTAACAGTTTCAATCAAATTGACTCTGATTTAAGAAAATACTGTATGCTGTCACTTATTTGAGGTAAAGGAATTCCATAAATTAAGATCCACTGTTTAACAGAAGAGTTGACATTGAAATATTTGTGAGAAGTAGATACCTTTGGGAGGAGGGGAATTCTTACTCTAAGACATTGTGAACAACAATGGAAGAAGGAGGTGGGATTTCCACTTTTTGTGTCGATAAACCTGTCCAGTTTGGACAAATGCGTAAGCATTTAACCAAGTTTGTGCAGTTTAAATTTCATATTTGATGCATTTTACTGGTGGCGTACAGTCGTACAAGAAGGTGAACCTAGCAAAAGACACATTATGAGCTTAGTTTATGTGCTGAATGCTGTCACTAACCAGACTATCAGGAAATGATCAATGTATGATATTCTTCCCTTGAGTATCCAGTAAAATCCATTGCTTTCAATGCCCTAGATGACATATTCCAGTTACGTCATTAATTTTTAGGCAGCTGTAGAATCAGACAACAAAATGATGCATTCAGTGGAATTCAAGTGGGCTTTAAGAAAAATTGTACTGGGGGAGGGGAAATCCAACTCCTGCTATCATACAAAAATACATCTGGTGTTTAATAAGGTTTATCTAAACTGGTGAACACCATTAGAGGGACACATTTATGTTAGTTTAAAACTAATCTGCTTATAGAGCAAATCAACTTGCATCATTAATCTCTGTGTAAAACAGGGTCTTAAACATAGTAACATTATACTATCCTCACCTTTTTGATCTTGAAATTTAAATTAGCTTATTAAGAATCCTAAACCTCACTGAAGAGGAGACGGAACTGGATTAATATGCTGTAAATGACAAGAACTAAGTTATCAACGTTAAATTCCTAATGCCTAGCAGAAATACACAGGTTTCACTTTCGCCATCTATTCTAGGCACTGTTCAATTTCTTCAAGTGAAAAAAGAAAGCATAATTTGATTTATTTACTTGTAACATAATGTAAACAGTGAAGCTATCTTCAGGTAGATACACATTTCTTTAAAAAGGCTAATGGCAAAAGAAGTTTCATAATCTGGTTGACAAAACCATTCAGTACAAACATAAATTCAATCTGAATTGGTGCAAAAAGTTTAAAGAGGCAAGACGGATTAATTTTAAAAAGCCACCTTTCAGTATTTTGTTTCCTAGTTCCAAGTTCCAGTGAGCAAATGGTTTTATGCTTACTTTGGAGGGAGAAGCTGGTTTGTTAATCTGGCTATGTAACGCTTCCAAATCCTTTGCACTTCCTTTTAAATAATCAAGGAACAGATTATCATTTAGCAAGTTACCCTACTCTGAGAACTAACAGAACACTAGTAAGTTCTCTCCTATGCTGGAAAGCTACGTTGTATTAGGAAACTTCATGTATGTAAAGTTGTATCTTGCAGAAATAAGACCATTAACCAAATCTTCATGCTATCTCACAAGCAAGTTGAATAAAAGCAGAAATGAATGAATTTAAACTGTAAGTCAGCTATTGTACAAATTGTCTCTCAAAATGTTCCAGCAACATTTCAATTAGAGCTTTAATTCCTTAACAGATGCACAACTTACTAATTACAGCTACTGTGCAATTCAGTTAAAAGACAGGAGAAAAATGTCTTTTTTGTAAAGAAACTCCCATCTGTCCATTTATCCCACTTCAGATCTCTTGCGAGTGAGTGAAGCTGGAAAAAATGACATGTTTTCCACTAGTGTCCAGTTAGTTTAGTATGATACTGAACACTAATGAAAACCTTTCCATTAAAGGACAGCCAAGAGAACACAGAGTGAAAAAAACGTAATCTGTTAACAAATTTGGTCCTTTCATTTTAGGACCTTGTACTTCCTTCAATACATCCTATGTAAATATAGCCTGCTGCATGGAGCATGAGTTTTGGAACAACTCACCTGCCTATTATGATTCACGGCAATAAGATTATTATTCTTCACGCTGCACTAGGTAATTTCCTTCTAGCCAAAGACAAGGGATTTAATCAAGAATCATAGAAAATTGAACTATGAACTCTGGAACAGCCAAGAGCAGCAACTCAACTACTCCAGAGTGCTTAGAAAATAGGCTTTAGATTTTACACCAAGGAATTGGATTTATTGTAAATGCCACAGTCACATTGATAGACAGAGCACAGACTTCTGGTAACAAACAAACATACATTTTCTTAACTAAGCATTTCTACATGGTAAATAAATGCACTTTGCACAGCCTTTCTTTTAAATGTGCCTAAACTAACCTAAATAAGCAGACAGCATAGCAGAAAAGGGAAACTTATGTGAGTAACTGTTTCTCAAGCAGTATATTATTTTTACTATGTATATAATATTTTATATTATATACACACACATTTTCATCAACAGTTCAAATCATACCTGAACAAAAAAAAACTGGTGCTCCTCCAATACATTTACCACCTTTCCTTCAGGCATAGTTAATCCAGGTATTTGTCAAGATAGAAGAATGACAATTAAAAAGACTCCCCCCACAAGAAACAAGTTACACAAAGAATACTGTATCACTACAAATTTTTATTCAGAAGCCCATCTTTAAAAAAAATCTCATTATGAACTTGTTTGGTCAAACTACAACACTTTCTAGCAGACATACAGTAAAAATGGCATGGCTCAGAATCGACCAGATCTTTCACGGTCTCTTGACCGCCTCCTATCACGTTCACGTCCTCCTCCACCACCACCACCACCTCCACGACCACGATCTCTGGATCTAGATCGACGTTCACGGGACCTCGACCTGGATCTATGCCTTTAAAGAAAGTTTGAACATTTTATTGTTTCACCATATTCAGTAACTTATAGACTATGCAATGGAACATTTAAGGATATAAGTAATGAGGAAGAAGGAAGATGATGTGGGATTTGATAAACTGCCACTCAGACTGTGAAACTATGTATGTACATACTGAACAAATTTAATAGCGAGGAGTCAACACATACTGTGAAAAGACACAATTGTTCATGGCTGATCATTCATTAGAATGGATGTACAAAACTTAAGGCACATACAGGAACTAAATGCACTGTTACACAGCTTCTAATCGAAGCAGCAAGAAAAGGGGACACCTGCTTTTGTAGTCGCAACTATACACAGCGAAAGCCTTCAGCTGTTTGCAAATCCACTCCTATGAGATCAGCTGCATCAACTAGCAGTTAAAAATTTAAGTTCCATATTGACTTTTTCACTTCCAGAAGGCATCAGCATTTGCAAGTAATTCTCCCTGCCTCTGGGGATCATGACTTTTAATGTCAGGCACAAAGCTCAAAACCATCCAGAATGTATCACTATTATGGATTTACAGCTTTGTACAATTTTAAATAGCTGTAGAAATACAGCAGAACTTAGCATTTGTGTTTGCGTGAACTTCTAAAAGTCTAGGTTTGCAGAATATTGTTCTGCATGGAGATGTTCCTGGGAGGAAGGGGCGGGGGGGGAAGGCAAGGTAAATTTCACTATGACACAGAGACACATAACTCATATGCCACTGACCTGTCCAGAATTATTAAATTAGCCCACTATTCAGAAGTTTTGGTGTACCCTCTCTTTTTGTAATTGAAACTTTTGTGTATCTCATTTTGTGCAGAACTATTTTCAGGTCATTCTAAATTATACTCATAAACTTCACTGACTCAAGGGCTGATTTTTTTACATCAAACCTTACTGCTAGCATGTGATAACTTTAGCCTCATAAAGAATTTAAATAGGACCAATAAAGAAAGCTAGAGGGAGGACTCCACTATTTGTTTTACCATTGACTGAAACTGGGCTACAGGTAAAACAATCATATTCCAAATCTGATCTGTCTTGCAAGAAGAGGTAATGTCTAGTGCTTCACTGAGTCTGAAAGATCAGAATTCATAAGAGCAGCCATAAGACAAAAACAAGAGCATGTTTTCTCTTTTCTCAAAAAATTTAAAAAAAATCAAACATCTTACAAGTTTATCTTTAAGATCCAATTAATACTAACCAGGATATTTTAGGAAAGCATTTAGTCAAATACTTGTGCCTAAGCAATGCAATCTGCATTTTCCACAGTTAAATTCATCCTTGCAGATCTTAACACAAAGCAAAACATTCACAGCATTGAATATGAGTATTTGTGAAAAGGGCAATACTTGGCCAACTAGAGATACTTATAGGAAAAGCATTTTCATAATCCTAGGCTCCTTCTGTGACTGAAAAGGGGAAAGGGACACCTACCGAGCTGCACTACATATAAAGGAAACTCAACAAGTTTATGTGCCTGTCTTAAATATCACAAGTTTCCTAAGAACAAGGAGATTGAATCCAGCTCAGAATGAACCATCTACGAAACAGGTGTCATAGTAACAGCAGTAGTACAAGCTCTTCTGCAAGGTATCTTGACAAATATATAATTTAGTATATATAATTTAATACAAATAATGTGTATTTATTGCAGCATTTTCTGCCATTAAGTGAAATTACTGTCCCTTTGCCCTGTCAAGCATTCCTATCAAGGAGTGTCATTTTGTGAGACTAGCATTAATAAAAAGTGCTGAAGACAGTGAGCTCCTGTTACCAATAAAAAGGAAGTAGAAGAATGAGCCATTAACTGTTGAAACTAATTAAAGTAAATAGTAAAAACAAATCAGATTGCTTCCTGAATGTATCTGTAGATACAACTGATTGTACTTAATGCTAGAAGGGACAGACCTGATTCTGACAAAATGTCCAACAAGCCAAGTATCCTGCCTCTAACAGAGACTAGCAGCAAATACGTACAGAAGAGGATAGCCAGAGAATAGGCATGAAGCAAAACTTCTGAATAATCTCTCAGCCTGTAACAGCTCGTAATTAGGGGACTCAAACCAGGAGTAGTTCCTATGTATTTAGTAAGTCTCAGTGGACATTCTTTTCCTTGTACCCTGTCTTCTCTTAAATGCATATCAGCCTTCAGCATCCATAGCACCTCTTAGTAAGAAGCACCATTACTCAAATTGTTCTATAAAGACTACTCCTTCGTTCTAAATTGGCCACTTGTGACTAATTGGCCAGTGTGCCTTTCATTTGCACATCTATCAAAACTCCACTGGAAAAGAAAGACAGGACTTTTTCAAGTTTTGCCTTCAGAATATTCAGGTACTGATCCTTAATCTATCTGTTTTAATTGTGTTCGAAAGCAAACTCACTTTTTACGACGACGCCCGTACAACTCCCGTCTTAACTCCCGAGAAATGGGCTTCAAATGCATAAAGTTGCAGAAACCTCCTCGTGTACACTCCCTGAAACAGAATTCAAGAAATAGTCAAAAATTCTTACTCTACACTGTATCTGTTTGCCCTAAGCCCTAGTGGTCACTAGCCACCTAAAAATTAATCAACTCTAACACTAAAAACAATGAAATGCAAGCATCATTTACTGGAAATGACACACTCACTTGTACATCAAACTCCTAGAAAGATAACAAAATTCAAGAGGTTGACTGCAGGTCCTCAATATTACTGTTA
Organism: Dromaius novaehollandiae; assembly: GCF_036370855.1. Classification (NCBI taxonomy): domain Eukaryota; kingdom Metazoa; phylum Chordata; class Aves; order Casuariiformes; family Dromaiidae; genus Dromaius; species Dromaius novaehollandiae. The sequence goes on from NC_088098.1 coordinate 122,226,156, forward strand.
CCTGAAGTGCTTTTTTCCTACCCATAAAATACATACAAAAACTAAGCAACCACCTTTTCTGTGCAAGCTTTCTATCATAGACAAACGGGTAGCAACTTTTTACCCCATTTCATATTGACGGCAACAGGCCTCTCTGAAGTCAGTCACAGGTGAGAGCTCAGCATGAATGGGCTGTCCATTAAACCAGCGATTGTTCAGGTCAATCACAGCCTTTTCTGCATCTTCTTCACGGCGAAACTAAAAGTAAAATTAACATTTCTCTCAAGTTATACAGAAGCAACAGAGGTAGACCAAAGATTCCTAAAAAATCAACTGTGTGACACTCATGGCTTTGGGCTAGTCACAGAACTAGAAGCTACTTCAGAGTTCTTTGGAAAATACATGAAATCAAGGGTAAAGATGTTAGTTTTTCTTTAATCGGGATTCAGAGTTAATCACGACACTGATTCTTCTGAGTTATGTTATATTTAGTCTTTTACATTTTTCAGCTTGTATTAGAAGATTTCAGAACATTATGTTTTCTTAATACAACTTTAAACAAGGAGGAATGCTTAGAGTACTTTCCAGAATACTAACGCTCCAAATGTAATGCAACTTCTTTTCAGGCATTAATGAGACCTCTGAATGAGAGCTGAAGCTCTCATTCATGCAGAACACAAGTGATTTATGAAAATTTGATCCTGTTTTTAAAACAAAGGTTAAGCTCAGAGGATTCAAGATTCCTTTTCGAAGCTTAGCATTTGCAAATTCAGCCTTTATTTCTGATTATAATGGCCTACACAGCTAAGAATTTTAGGCCTCAAAGTAATTCTTCACAGTTAAAGGAAGGTACAATAAAAATATCCAAATGGAATTTCCTTAAACATACGCATAATGCAATTTCCTTAAGTGATAGCTCAGTACTGATTATTCAAAACTGATACCAATGACTGCTAAAAGCTAAACCTAACTGCTCCAGTTTTGTACCTTGAACCACCCAGCTATTTTTGAAAATAATTTACAAGACATTTTGTTTAATTAGGAATTTAGAAAAGAAATGCAACTGTTGAAAATAAACCTCTGCTCAGCAATGAAATGCTTAAAAGGTAGTGTAATTGAAAGAAATACCCAAAATTAATCTTGGTAAACTGAACAGTTCAATACTGACTGCCTTTATAACCATGCAATGAAATTGTGCAACCTTCATAAAATGGCACAGATTCTGAATATTAAGAAAGCTTCCTATCAATTCTTAAAGTTTTTTTACATTTCATTTAGATTTTCAGTCTTTCTAGTTCATATTATGAAGTTGGAAAGAAGTTTAAATCCTTAAGAGCTAACTTCCCCAAAACTACAATACTATAGTAGCTTCTTAATTATAATTAATAAATACCATCTCTATTTATGATATACTACAAATTTCTTTTTGTATCCTACCTTTACATATACATTTCCAACTAGATGATCTCCAAGGTTATCGCAAACATTCATCTCCTCAACTTCACCGTATTTTTCTTCCATTTCTGTGAAGACCTCCTAAACAGAAAGCAACCAGTGAAAAATTTAGGGCACATTAGTTAAAAGTACAGATGCAATGCAGTTAACTATTACTGAATACAAAAGCAGGCCTTTCTTAAAGCACTTCTTTATATTTCTGGTTTTAAAATTAGTTCTTGCTGGAGCAGTGCTGTGTCTGTCCAAAAGGCAAGAGCTTGTACAGTGCTAATAGGATACAACAAATAGTCATATAAACATTAAACATGCGGTATGTAAGAAATAAAAAAGATGCACTGAAAACACTAAATAAGCCTTGCTGCTACAGTTTTCCTTATATTCATTTCTATACAAAGAATGAAAAAAGTTTATTTCGAGTTTACAGGAGAGAACGGGATTATGGAATGAAAATGCTAAAAAGCTTAAGTTGCCGATTTTTAAATAAACAAAAGTCTATTATGAACAGTAAAGTTAAAGCCAAACTACCCAAGGGTTACACCAGGAAATATTTAGCACTGAAAGCTGGAAGTTTTATACGAACACCTGAGGAAACAACAAGTGCCCTTTTGTGAATCCATCTAACTGTGATATGCAGTGAATCCATCCAACTAATTTGCTTGCACAATTTCCAGAACATTTCAACGCATTTCAAACATTAACTCTTTTACATACCTCAAAAAATTCATCATAATGTTCCTGCATCTCAACATCACTCACAGCACCTGCAAGAATCAAGAGTCATACTGATTAGAACCCATAATTAGGGATGAAGAGATTCTGATCTTACTACAAAATACAATCTAGAGAGGCCACCTGGAGCATAAAAGACACCATATAGCATGTCGCTAACTAATAGGAATATTAAAAGTAAGTATCTGTGAGCAGCTTTAGTCTCCAAAGTAGTATCTCAAAACATTATATTGACATGGTCAAATCAAGAGAAGCTTTAATCAGAACCAAACTAATATGCTACAAATTTAAAGGCAGGAAGGGGAAAGGAATTACTTTGAAATATCACTTAAATCTAATGTACAGCCCCACCCTCTATCTACCAATGATTTTACCTAAACAGAAGGCAAGTGCTTTGTCAGATTTGCATACTTTAAATCATAATTACAATTTAGTGTTTCTCTTCCTAAAGGCAGAATGCCATTTTAAGATGTCCACCTCTCCAGCACATATAAACTAGAATTTGAGAGTTCATAATGTAACACAGCTCAGAGTTTTTAAAAGAATTTGTTCGGAATAGTTATTAAAATGACATGGTTTTCTTGATGCCCTCAAAGAAGAATACCGTAACGCTTTACAAGAGAGCATTTTTCTCATTTAATTTTGAGTATCACTTAATGAGCGCTGCTTGCCTGCTGCTATAAAAAACAACATATGTTTGGCTGAGTTTTCAAAGCATTGAGAATATAGAAATGAGTTTCATCTATTTCTTCCATTCTACTGTGTTTTAATGTACATTAAGCTGTATACATTAAAGCTTAATGTATTAGCTCTTCAGCAGTTAAGTGGCTTTATTAAGATCAAGCGGAGCAGCTTAAAAATGAACCTTGCATTTTATGCTAGAAAAATATTCTAGCTTTTAAAATACAAACACTACTGCTTCAGTTACCAGAATGCAAAAGAGAAGAAACTGGGCCAACAAAGCTAAGTTTATTCACTTCAGGCTGCTGTGAAAAAACAGATGCTTTGGGCTCAATCATTCCTGGCTAACAGTACAAACTGTACCGTTTGGAAGAACTTCATGTTTTTGCTCAAAGACTCTCATATTAACCAACCACACTCTCTGGAACTATAATTACTTCTCTTCCACCCTGCTCACCTCCTGAAGGTGGCTAAAGGGCATTTATTATATAGTTTAGGCTGATAATGTTTCTGGATTTGAAACATGTTTGCTTTTATAAGCTTTATTCTTCCCCACCACTTCCCCGTGGTTATATAGCAAATTCAAGAAATAGCAAACATTAAACCACTATTTCTAGACAGTTTAAAACTTAACTATATTCCCAAGGCTGTGCCAGTACCAGTGATGATGGCTTACTAACACCTAAGGATGTATTTATTTGTTTGCTTAAAAAGGTATCAGATAGGGCTTCATGAGAAACACAGGGAATCATTAGTTTTTACTAAATGGAAAAGGGCTAACAATTTGTAAGGAGATTTCATTGTCAAACTAAGAGATGATAAACAACGATTAGTTAATGACTACTTGAATGTCCTTCTAAAGTGGGAAGCATACATATGCACAGGCTTTACAAACATTTGTATTCCAGGGCTACTGGTATCTGAACCTTGAGAAGCCCAACTACTAATTAAAATAGTCAGGAAAACTATTACTGTTCAAAACTGAGGTTAATCCTCTACGACGGCAATAAAAAGGAAGACAGTTAAGCAACAACAACAAAAGCATTAAATAGCTACCCAAGTTACCCATTTAAAATACATGCAGTACTTAAGTAGGGACAAAAATCGAAAAAACAGGGAGCAGGGAGTTTCAGCAAACCTACTGATTACAGAGTTCCAACTCTACCACACCAGGTACAGTTAGGCTCTGTTAAATAATTACCCACTTGTCAAGACAAACTAAAGTTTAATACCAGTATTTAGAACACTAGAGAATCTGTTTAAGTAAAGACTCTTGCAGCTGTACAATCTAAACAGCTTCACAGACCAAACTGCTATAACTCTGTGCAAATTAGTTACCAGCTCATTGAGAATTTAGAGACATATTCAAAATACCCAACTGCACAGTTTCGATATACCAGAACGGCATTAACAACTAAGTATCTGTAACAAAAAGGCCTACAGATCAATAAAACTGTTTAAGCGTCTAGAGAAACTTACAAAATTCATTATGTATCTAGCTTGGTTGTATGACATAAAAACTCAAGCTACTTAATTGGGGCATTACTATTATTAAAAAAACCAGAAAAACAGTGTTGACTTTTAAGTTAGTTGCTGATTTCACAAAGTAAGTCTAATCAAATGCTGGTAACTAATCTGAACTAGTCTATAGTCCAACAGTCAAAAAAAAGGAATAGCCAAACAAAGCTTTATTACCACACAGTCAATATTCACTTCAACAAGAAATATTAGTTAGAAAATAACACCGATCCTTTTTGGTCCTAAAGTCTTTTGTATCTTATTCTAATATTGATGATTCACAATGACAAATCGCAGATCAACAATCTTGGTCATTTTACTTCTGCCAGTCTTAGAGTAGGTGTGTTTTCTTTTGCCCATTCCTACCTCACGAGGAGTCATTAAATTAATTCATGACCACACCCAAATGGCTTTCCCTCCTCAAATGTACTTAAAGGTATCTTTTTTCCTACATATATATGTAACATGGTTCTGGAATTTGAATTTTCAAAGCATGGAAGGAATTTTAAACATGCACCTATCCAAAAGGGCAGCTGCCAAAAGGGAAGCATTTGTCAGTCAAAGTGTATCCTTTCAATGTAGACTATAAATGAAAGCTGCATTAACCTAGGACATATTTCTGCATGAAGTCTAAAAAGTCAAATTCAAGTTCCCTTAACATTTATAGAGCAGGAAATTTGTTCTGGATGAAGTCAATATGTCACTGTCCTGCTCTTTAGACAGTGAAGCCTAATGGATAGCATAAAACATACAGAAAAGCATTCCTAGGATGCAGGTAACTGGCAGGGAAAAAGGAGGGAAGAAAGCAGTGGATCAAGACTGCTTTACAAGGGAAGTACAATTTCAACCCTTTTTGATTTAATAGGTGATATCCAGATTCCCCTCAAATTTGTGGGAGCAGGCAAGAAGGTGGGGGGGACAAAAAGGTTTTTTTTTTTTTTTCTCCGATACATTTAATGAAATGTGGTCAGTTCGATCTGTTAAACTAAAATGGTAGACCAGCTTAAGTCGACACTGAGCTCTGACAATCAAGCCCAGGGAACCAGTGAAGGAACTTGTATGAACTTACAGCGCAAACCGTCAGCAGACTGGGAAGAGTTTTGAGGGTTACGGTAAATGTTCAAGAGGGCAATGGTCTGAAATACAAAACGCAACAACTTTATATTATGGAAAATAATTTTAACAAGAAACCGGTTTCCTTTAGGGTCGCTTTAGCCGAGTCTGTGCTGAAAAAGAGGTGGTTATTCTCTCCCAAGAAGGAGAACTTTCACTTATCTGGTAACCTTTCTGAATCAACCTAACACTGTAAAGTAACAGAGATCTCATGATACTCCATTATTGTATTTTTTTTTTTTAAGTTATCTTATTCATCAATATTGCTATGAAGGGGTTTCACATGATTTCAGGCAGAAATGTATTATTAGATGACACCCAAAGGTGATATTTAAATTAGAAGCATAATAATTTATTTGAATTTGGCTTTATTGAATGGTTTCTCAGTAGAAAAACCCCAGGAAAGGAAGGAAAAAAGTAATACAATAATCACAGCATAACATGAAATCTCCATTTTCCTAGAAGAGTTAAGATGAAAGAAAACCCACAGTTTTGGGAAACTTACCGTACATCACAAATATACCTATTTTTTGGTTAAATCAAGAAATTGAGAAATGTCTGCAGTTTAGCTGTTTAAAAAGAATGCAGTATCACTAAGCAATTGAGTTTGAGGTTGTGCTGTAAAAGAGGATCAAGTCCAATTTATGAAGTCACCTTCTGCATTCTGAATTGCATACATTTCACAAGTTCTTGATATATGCGCAAGAAGAGTTCCGTCACTTGTCCTGTTTGCAACAGCTTTATGTCAGCAGCTCAGAAGCCAACATTGTTTTCTCATAATTAGGAGTGGGCTCTTTAACACCATTCTTTAAAAAAATTTCTCCAACTGTGGGACTTACAGTGTGAGCCGTCAGCCGTCTGTGCACTGTTTTGGGGGTTACGATAGATGTTTTGAATCAAGATGGTCTGCGGGGAAAAAAAATAAAAAGGGGAATTCTACTGGCTGCTGTGCATATAATAGACAATTGCAAAGAGACAACTTGTTTGCAAACAGCTATAGGTAATATTTTATTCTCAAGACTTCCTTTTGTATTTGCAGAATATCTTCAAAAACTGCATCCAGACCATCATATTATGAAAACAGTTTTAAATTAACCACCAAGAAAGAGCTGCATTTGTCTCATAAGCTACCCTCAAAATGGGAATTGTGAGGCACAGTACGCTGAAACATCAAACTACTTGATATTATGTATACGCCTAGTTTTATCTTAAGATCAGATTCATTTCTAAATCTGGAAAAAAAATACGTTACGTGCACAGCATATAATACATAATGCCACGGAGTCTAAAATGTTACACCAAGCAATAAGGTTTTGGGGCATTGGCTACATCTCATTTTGTGCATCAGACATTTCTTGGTGGAATTTCTGTTTAAATAATATAATAGCATCATAGGTTCACATGTTTCCGATCCTTCAAATAAGGACAATATCCTTTTAGCCCTTCTGCTTTTTACTTGAAGAATTAGCCCAGGCAGACTTGAAACCTTACATTTGTACCGTTCTTCTTAAAATCAAGTTGTCTGAAAAAACAAACCATGTTTAAGTTAGTAAACTAATATTACAAAAAATTTCAAACGTCCATATCACTGTAAGCAGCTCAAAAATTGAGATTTGATTACTTAAATACAAGCTCAATGTTAGTTTGTACGAATTGCAATCCCCAAACAAGTTTAACTTACACATTATTATTAGTCACAATAAGAATTCAGAGCTTGAAGTCACAGGACCAGCAATGTCATACCTACATATGCTGCCCACTTAATATGTAAAGAATCTGTAATATTACATTTGAATCACTTGTTTTATTATGGGTATGGTCATACTAACAAAAGCTATTGTGTTTCTGTGGCCCAGGTTTAAAATAACACGTTTTAGTCTACTGTTGGAGAGAGCCAGAAACACGCATACAGTTACAGTGTTTCTGCTGATTGGTGGTAATTCAATCACTCTGGATTGCATGACCTTTCCTAATACAGCACTTCAATAAAATAGCTGCACCAGCAATAGCAACACAAGATAAAAATATTGTGGCAATAACTTCCCATTAATAAGATATCTGTTCTTCTATTTTCTATCACAGCTGATTGCCAATCTGCATACAAATAAAGATTTCTATAATGAATTCTATACAACCGTCAGGTCTGTTAGAACAATCCAGTATGTCTGCCAAGTGCGATGCCCCAGTGATCCCAGACATCACTAGATGACTCTGACATGCCCTGGAGACCCCACTTCAGCTGGGGTTTGTGACTACAGTTTCTAAAAAAAACCTAAAGATTGCACTGACAGAGGAAACTGTTATTGTATAATTTTTTTTTTAATAAAACAGATTAAGAGTTCTTTAAAAAAATATATTATGATGGTTCCTGTAGAAGTTGTTTAAATTAGAAATATTTTCCAATAGCCAATGACCTAAATTTAAGTCTCTAAATAACCAATCCTATTTCAGCATACTGTCTGTATATATTAGTAGCATGCAGTAATTTTTAAAATGGACAGTACTCTTCTTGACACACAACACTTAAAATAACAATTATTAAGCTTCCTAAAACGGGAAAACTGTTGTTGTAGATGAAACATCAGCAATGATCTCTCTAGAGCAGTAACCCAAATACTCTTGAACTCGCCCTGCCCACTCATGAGGAGGCTTAATTTTGTCAGCCCTACCACTCTACTCTCCTCTCATGTGGATAGTACTCGACTCCCTAACTCTCCCCAAATGGACATCAGTCTGCTGTTCTAAAAAAACAGTCAATTCTGCTCTAAGTCAGTTAAAGCAAACTTGCGGAGGACGCCACTGCTGCTTAAGTTTTACATTTGTAGTAAAACTGCTGACAATGCAACGACTTTCACAGGAACTGATCATCATATACGATATTCTCAAAGAAATCTATTTACCTGCATACCTTGACAATCAGCAGTGATAGAAAAAGGCAAAGCATACAGTTCCCTAGGAATGTAAAAGAAGTTTTCTGAAAACTGCAGAGATCATAATAATAACTAAAAATATATATATATCAACCACTGCACCTTTTTTTTTTAAGCAGACATGCAGTGAAGCTCTATGTCTCTGATGATATTCATCTAGTCAAAGATGACATAACCTGTAAAGTCAGCTGATATACCCTCAGCAACCAGGCAAGTTATTTTCAAGAAACAATTCTTTCACATTCAAAGGAAGTGTGTAAGTTATTCTCAAAACTTAAGAGCCTGGGTCAGAGAGCAAAGACAATGACAGAGAAGTTACTTTTGTTTATTATTTTCTTCTTTTATATGCACAAAAGACTTAAGCTCACACCTTTGAGACAGGTGGAACATGCTGCCATTGTTTGTGATAAAAAAAAAAATCTGGGATGGTTTAAGTGCCTAAACATCGCTGAGAAGGCACACTCACCTGAAAGTTAGCACTGGTTGGTCTCTACTACAGGCAAGCTTACAACAGCATCGCTTCCTGCAGCCATTAAGGGTGACAGGAGATAATTAGAAATGCTGGGAGAAGTAAATGGAATACCCCCAAAAAAGCAAAATCCCATATAAACTGGGGCCAAAAGTGTAAGTGTAAGTTAACTAGTTAATCTGGAGCTCTGTAATTATTGACTTGTATCTGAGAAGTTATGCTTTAAAGAGGCAAGAATATACTTCCACAAGAATGAAAAACAAAAGGAAAACAAACCTGGCTAAATGTTGGTTTGTTGTGCAACCGAGAACATCTGTCTCCATGACGACAAGCTCCAATTTTGAAATAAAATGAACAGTTGACTCTGCAAGTAAAAAACCCCAAGTAGTTACATACTGGAATAGAATCACATTAATACGCAATTAATATAAAACACATTCCCTAAATGCCTTTACCTTGATACGCAGAAATAAAAATAGAAAAATCAAGACAGTATAGGAAAGCATTAAAGCAAAACTGTTCATATGCATTTCTCTTTACCTCTAGTTTACAGATTTGTCATCTTCTGAATTTCACCAGCCACTCAAATCCAAAGTATATTCATATCACCATCACTAACAGAGATGATTGCTACTATTTTACCCTTCTACTCCTCCCTTCTTGTCTTTTTATCTCGCTTCATTACAATCAATTCCACTGGGCGATGAGATGGGAAATAATGTAAGAAACAGTCTGAAAAGTTACACAATGAACTATACAGATGTGTCTTAGTTCATATAACCCCTAATCTAGACAACATAATGTGCTTTAAAGCTGGTACAGTTGCATCTACCTAATTTTTAAAAAACCCACCTATTTAAGTTATACCCCAATACCTTTTTGCATCACCTAAGTTAGATGTGACCTCAAGCTCCCTCCACAGCCCGTAGAAAAGCAATTCAAACATCCTTTCTCTCACTTAACTATTCCTTGACCAGGCTTCTAAACTGAACACCCCCATGGCAAATACTTCCATTTAGTTGACTTCTGCCTAAAGACCATACTGCTCATTTCTGCTACTGTGCCATATGGTAGCCACTCAACGTTTTACTGTATTTACAAGACTGCTGCCAGCACAATATTTAAAGTGATTCAGGTAAGACAAGAATATAGTGTTAATTTTACATGGAATGTTTCGATGTTCTACACTACAATCCTGCCCCACACAGAGCTACTCTGGCATAACTGAAAGGGACAATGAACACCACTGGTAGGTGGAAACAGACCCTCTGGAACTTTAAGCCGCTGTTGCTGCTCCAGTTAGTATCTTGTGGAATTACATTTTCTGATGAGCCTCTACAGTTATGTTGGGCTGAATGCAGACCTATCTCAGACAAAAGAGAAGAATTTCAAGCAGATAACATCCTGTCCAAGGAAAGCCCTAGATGACATTGTTATAAACCTCTGTGCTTGCCTACTAAAAAGGTCGTTTTGCTCTGATGTAAGATTGCATTTGCTATCTAAAAAAACATAAGTTGCACAAAGTTTTTAGATATTCAACAGCAGCCAAGCTGATATGGATTTTTTTAAACACACTTCGGGATTTGCAGCAAGAGATATTGATATACAGAATACATATGAGCAAAATAATTAATTGAATTGAGCCACTTCCATGAACAGAGTAAGTTATTTTAAAAGGAAGTGTTTTATTTCTTATACACAGTCACTACAGGTTTTCTTGAATTAGCTATCATCTAATGGGGCCTTCAAAACTCTTCTGGTTTATGAGTAGCAGTAAAACTCTAAAATATGTTCTTGTAATTCACATGGAATGATGAAAGAAAATAATAAAAAGCTTAGCTACTTAGTTTGGGAAAACTGAATGCAAAATTGTGAAGGGCAAGAAAACTATTGTGTTACATACATAAGTAAATAAAATACAAGAGTTCCCTTGGAAGAGAGATTATTCTTCCCTTGTTCAAAGTTTATACTGATTTTTTCCACAATTCTGTGTAACCAACATCAGCACTTGAAAGGGAGAAATATAAAGGTACTAAAGCATATCTGATCTCTAGGAAGATGTTTTACTATAAAAGTCATAACATGCTTAATCTTCATTACATTTTTGAAAACATATACTTAGCATTACAATATACTTACTGTCCTCTCTGAGCTCTGACTGGAAACTTACAATTTAACAACTATAAAGTTTCTGATAATGTCTCAAACTTCAACGCTCCCTGGACAGTTCTGCTCACTTCGCAAATGGAAAATAAGACCAGTATAGGAATTTCCTGACAAATGTTTTGACATATACTGATCCTGTTAGATCATAACGTGGTATGCCAGAAAGGATGGCACATTAACACAACTGGAGAAAGGCTGCCTACAGGGCTTCCCTGACAGCTGAGCGAACGGGGACCGCCACACAGTGCTACAAGCTGAAATGCAAATGGAGGCCTCGCGGCCAGAGCTTGACAAAAGCGATTCAAGTCCAGCAGCGTATCGATGCCCCTTTCATTTTTAAAAGCAGAGAAACACCTCGGTCTGGCCACGCCAGCGGCGACCAAAGTTTCGTAAAGGGCGGTTTCGCAAGCGAGCTCCCGACAAGGAGCGCGGCCGGCAGCGCTCCCGACGAAAGCTGCGGGCAGGAGCCCGAGAATCAGGACGTAGCAGCGGCGGAAAAACCGTCCGCGCCCAGGGGAGGCAGGAGAAACAACACCCCGCCGTCCGTCTCCGCAGCGCGGCGGAAGCTCTCGGGCCGCTGCTGCGGGGGCGGGGAGAACGCACAGACAAAAGGGGAAGAAAAGGCCCTTTTCAGCGGGCGGTGGTGGCGGCGAGCAGGGCTGCCCCGGCAGCTCCCGCCTGCCGCGGGGGGGGGGGGGGAGTGTCCCGGGGGGGGGGAGGCCCGGCAGAGAGGACGGGGTGGGGGGGGGGCGCATGGGCGGGGCCGGGCGCGGGCGCGCGCAGCCCCACGCGGCGAAAGACGCGCGCCCCCTCCCGCCGCCCGCGCACGCGCGCTCCGACCCGGGGAGGGGGAGGGGAGCGCGGCCGCCGCGCCACAGGTCGGCGAAATGGGGGAGGGGAGTAGGCCGGCGGGGAAGGGAGCACGCGCCCGCCGCGTTTCCTCCTCCGCGCGCCGGCGTCTGGGCGCGGCCCCACGGCCGGCGGCGCCAGGAGGGCGGGAGGGGAAGAAACGGACGGCTCCCCGTGGCGGGGGGAGGCGGTGACCGCGGCGGGACGAGCAGGCCGCCCGGGAGGGCGCTGCGCGCCGCCGCGCCCCGCGGAACCCGCGCGCCGCCCTCCCTCCGCGGCCTCTCTGGAGCCCCCCGAGGCGCCCGAGCCGCGGGAGCGGCGCGGGGAAGGGCGATGGGCCACTCACTTGTCCTTCTCTGTTCCGAAGATGGAGGCCAGATACTCCGCCATCTCCCACCGCCCGCCCGCCGGACAGCCCGGCGCTGATTGTAGACGTCACAGCCTCCGCGCCGGAAGCGCTTCTCCCGGAGCCCCGCAGGAGGGGGCGAGGCGCGGCCCTCTGCCCATGCGCCGGGAGGCTCCCGCCGCTCATTGGCGGAGCGCCGCAGGCCCCTCCTCCTCGACCCCTGCCGCCGCGCGGCAGGCGCGCACGGGTGCCGCTGGCGCCACGCGGTGCCGTTGCCGCGCATGCGCAGTGGGCGCCCGCGGCCGGCAGGGCTCGGGTGGCGGGCGCAGCGGGCTCCGAGCGGGGTGGGCGGCGCCCTGCTGGGTTGGTGCCCGGCGACCGTCGGGGTCAGAGCCCCGCTTTCGCCTGGGCGGAGGGAAGAGCGGTGCTGCTCACGGCAGGGCGCCGGGAGGCCGCGCTTTCTAAGCGTGTGCGAGAGGAGCTGACTCCCCTCTGGGGCCTGGGCGGTTTGTGACAAAATGGAGACGGTTCTGTAGGTAGCCTGGGGCCTCCCCTGTGCTTTCGCAGGCAGTCGTCTGTCTAGTTAGCAGTCCTTAATGCAGGTCTTGTTCTCCCACTTGTTCAGATGGAGCAATATTTGGAGTATGCTGTGCCCCAGTTTCCTAATTACACTCACCTTTCATTCTGCAGCATGGTGTGGAGATGCAGGTGTTACACCCTGACTTTTGAAGCAGTCTGTGTATTGCCAGAGTAAGCCCAGAAGTGAAAGCATGGCTAAGTGGCTTAAGGAAATGGGGAAGCATCTTACGGATTTTGAAGCACATAGCTAAGGATATGACACCTCAAAAGGTGGCAGTCTCTGGAAAAAGTGATTGAAGGGGGATGCGGAAGAAGGGCTTACTGAGTCAGTGTTCACATACATTCCTGTGGCTGCAGAGAAGGTGTGGATGCTGCTTAGAATCAAAAGGGTCTTTCTGCAGTTAGTCATCAGTTCAAAGGACAGCCACAAGAAATCTGAGTTAGACCTTTGTTATCACAGCTTACAGTGCTAGAATAAAGTTACTGTTCAAAGGGCAGAAAGGCCTAGGTACTTACAGTGGTACTGAAGGAGTTTAAATACGAGGTGGATGAACTGCAAAGAAAAATATCCAACATTTTAATTAAAAGCAGAGTGGAGGGTTAGCAGTTGGACAAAATTCTCTCTAATCATTTTGGAGAGCTTCATAGAATTACAGGCCAAAGGCTGTAAATTTGAACCAAAGGAGCTGACATTTTAGAAAGGGAATAATGCATCTGGATGACTGTGACTTGATACAACCTAATCAGCTTTTGCAACATAGGTGAAGCTACAGACTGAAAGTCCCTGTAGGGGAACAGAACTTCCTCATTTTAACCTCCCACCCTCCAATTCCATTTCAGTTTATACTACAGTGCAGTTATGCTGCTGTTTCTGGTAGATGTGCAACATAATGGCTAATATTTTTGCTTTGACAGTAGTTTCCTCTGAAAGTCATAACAATAATAAAAGTAATTTTTTGTGAAGCCTTGTGAATAGGGCTGGGTTAAAGGAACAGTAATTGCAATACAGAAAACAAAAACTGAGCACACTGTGTGTACAGTTAAAAATCAGCTTTTAGATATTTTGGAATTCTCCACAACATTTACAAGTATGCCTTATTTCACAGATGTGGGCTGCCCCATTGGGGCAATTCACAAACACAACCGCTTGCTACATTTGAAATTTAACATCAAGTCCAGTTCCGAGAAAGGGAACTGAATGTTTATATTTCTGGCTGATTACAAAAGATGTTTGAAGTGCATTGACTTTAAAAATGCGACAGCAATTTTAACAACATTTCAGTACCTTCACAATAGCTATACCCAGTGAAGTGAGTTTAGCTGTTCGCTTTGCATTTGACTGAACGTGAACATGAACATGGAGATGTGACTGTGTGCATCAGTCAAGCTAGTGGTCATCAGCAAGTGACCCATCCAGAAAAGAAAAGAAAATAAACTTGGCAAGAAACGAGAGGCAAATGCTAGAATTTTAAAATAACCTGAGTTTATGGAAATGCATTAGCCAGAAGCCTTTTCTCAGTTATATTTCCTCTCCACATAGCAACTGACAGGCTTTGATGAATATAGTGACTGTAAATCCTGTATCAGTTGCCTAATTCCTATAAAACTTACCTCTTAAAAAAAACCAAAAAACAAAAAACCCCAGCAAGCTCACAGCATGAATTATCATTTACATTTCTGAAGTGCTTTTTACCTTGAAAGAACCCAAGGCACAAACTACAGCAGTCCTAAAGAAGTGCTGAGCTGTATCCACATAGTTTTCTACTCTCAGCTCTGGACACCTTGTTGCTAGAGATGTCTGGTCCCTGTCAGGTAAAAATTCCTCCTATTTCTGTGACCCTGATACCAGCCCCTGGGCTTGCTCAGTTTTGGCTGATCCAGGGACACTGTGACCCAACATGGGACACAAACAGTCTTCCTGGAACTCTTTTGTGTTTGAAGACTCAGTGAGTAGAAATCTTTAGATCTGCTCTTATCACAGAGCAGATGTTTTCTCCTCAGCAGCTGTATGGCCTGCTATGTTCATTTTGTACTTACTGTTTTGGGATGCAAAGGTGATCTGTTCTCCACTGCTCTTTACTGAGATGACAAAAGATCACTTCCAGAACTTTTGCCATGTACACACAGACTAACTTCCTTGTCCCTTCACTTTACCCCTCTCTGACTTCCTTATAAATTTGCAATTAGGATTCAGGTGTTAGGAAGCAGAAATCACTGGTGAAATCTGATAAGATCTTGCTAACAGAGACTATATATCACTGCTTAGCTTTGTATTGCTGTGTACATGCCCTGCAAGGTTCATCTGTTAGAGAATGTACTTTCTTTGCCTCAGTTGCTCACTGTTTATCTGCCTCCTACCTAGACTAACTACTGGAGTATTAACCGCCTAGACCAGCAGAAACCAAGCCCTGCAAATAAAAGAATAATTTCCTGCTGGCTTGTTGAGCTGAACTGACTCACGGAGTAGTTACATAAGTGCCAGTGCTAGCAGAAGGGAAGACCAGGACTACTGCAGCTGTAGGTTGGGAAGATAGTGATGAAGGAGTGGGACAAACCCTTTTAAATAGCAGCATGCTGTTAGATCAGATCAGCCACCTGTCAGGAACCTGCTGCAAGCCTTAACCTAGCCTGAGTAGTCAAGGTAGTAAACTACAGCTGCAATGAGCTCTAACAAATTAGAAGATCCTGGTGATTTTGTTTCATCACTAAAAGCAGCCTGTAATGTGACTCTATTCACAGAGTATTTGTTTTTATGTATTAAGCAGAAAAAAATTATATTGATTTTAGCTTTAATGTATTTGTTAAAGACTCCAGCTAAAGTTTGTTGAAACATATGTTTCTTGTTGCAAAAATAAAATCTATTTTTGCTGTTAGAGATTCACTAGGTTCTTGCTCCTTACCTGGTAAAAACCTCCTTCACTTTAGATTTACCTTTTTTTGTAACTCATGCAGCAAGGTGTGCTGCTGAGAGCAAAAAACATTTTCCAAAGCATGGCTTTAACTTGTGAGTCCTTGTGTTGAAGTCTGCTAACAATATCAGTGTTTCACAGCCAAGTAACTTGCTCTGGGGATGCTATTAGAAAACAGAACAACTGCTCCCATGTGTTGGAAGTGTTCCCTTGTGCATGACAATCAGAAATCTTATGATGCCTCCCACACAAGTAGATTCCTAGAATAACTCATTAGTAGTAAAGCCGAAAGACAAGAAATTGCTCATAGTTCTGTTTTGTGACTTGTGGAATCTGTCCTGATCTGTTAATGTTTGGCTGGGTAGCTAGTACTTGATAATAATATCTTTTTTCTGTCTAGTGAGACAATAATCCTAGGACCAGGACTCTTCAGGTCATCCAACTCTTGAGAAATAAAGCCACTCACATTTTCCCTTTCATTTTCTTAGTAGTCCTCTGTACCAGGGGTGCCTCTTGCACTGGGGACAGTGGTGTCCATCCCCACCAGAACTTTATAAACTTCCAACTCTTTCTGCATCTTTGTTTTCCTCCCGGGCTCAGCGTGCCAGCACCAGGCCCAGCAGCAGAACACATCAGAGCAGGAGGGTGCCATGCCTGCACAGTACTCCAGTGTGTTGTAATTGCAGCCAGATTGTTCACATCTTCCCTCTATAGGTATCTAAGAATGAATTAAGAAATGAAACAAAATATCTTTTTTTGTGTGAGCTTGTGAGATGTTAACAAGTTTGTAATTAATCCAGTGTCAAAGAGCCAGATTTTTATCTACATTAGAGATGTTATCAGTATTGCAGCTGCTTTAGAAGTAGGATATTTTGCCCTTGTGTCATTCTAGCAGAACTGTTATTGGAAGAAAGATCTGCTGCAGTGCATCTGCCTAACTGAAGGGCAGCAGTGTGGACAGAGCCTGCTAACACTGGAGGTAACATTACATGTACATGTTACGATGAAGATAAAAGGCTCCTTCTTCGCAACTACAACACTAAGAACATATTCGCTTGCTCAGGTCTCAGCTTCCTAAAGTGACTTCATGTTGCGTACAGGGACAAACTGAGAAGGACAGAAACTAGGAAGCGTCAAAAGAGAGGGAGAGAGAAGAACCCTTCAAGTTAATGTTGACAGCACAACTATAAAGGTGGGAGGGAAATCATGAGCCAAAAAAAGTAAAGGAAACATGTGAAGGAAAGGGGTCTCCAGAGAGAAGTAGGGGTCAAAGGCAGAAGTCCACGTATGTCTTTGTTATTACACCTAAAATCTGAAAAAATCTAAAATCTAAACCAGGATATTTGCAAGACTGAGGACAGGGAGCAGCTTGGATGGTTCCCTAGCTTTACGCATGCCCTCCACCTGCACGGGACTGTTTGAGACAGTGAGTCATCACAGGCTACTCCCTTGACCCAAGTTATTTTGATTTCTGTTGGGTTAAATGCTGCCACACTCATCCCTTAGTTTTGCTCCGACCTCTTAGGCCCAATGCCATCACTGGGTACTGACTACTACAGGTACATGAGACAACAGTGCTACTCAAGTTTAGTTTCCTGATTTGCCAAACAAGGAGAGATATAGAAGTGGGAAAGAAAAATAAGGAGGTAGGGAAGCAGCTGGTTTTAGGAGAGAAGCAGAGCAAGGAGAAAAGGAGAGATAAAAACGGTTGTGAAATGAAAGACGGCAACACTTGGATGTGGAAAAAGAGACTAAAACAAGCACAGAAACACTTTCCAAAGCACAGTATGTACAATACTTAATCCATTCACTGAAATGCAACACCTCCTTGTCCCTGTCCAAAGGCCCTGGGTTACTTGAAGGGATATGTGGGGTTCCAGGCCAGTGCACAGGACTTGGTTTCTCCGGTTGAAGGGATTTCACCAACAGTGTGTGCAGGGATAATTAGTAACCCACAGCCAGCAAGTCCTTTGAACGATTTGACCAGGGCTCTGCTTGATACACCTAGAACAAGGCACAACAACAGTAAGGGAAAGAGAATCATTTTAAGATGTAGCATCAAAAAAACTGATCAGAGAAGTCATCTCGTGTACACTAGCACAAAGCCGTAGCTAGTAATCACGTCTAATCTACTTCCATGTCTATACCTCGCTAATCACCACGGTTATGTAAGCAGGTCTTATCAAAGATCCTTAATTATAGCTGCCCAAGTAAATGTAACACAGAACAGCACAGGGAGGGGTGAAATCTTTGTAGCCATATACTCCATATGGGTCCCGAGGCGGAAGAGTGTCTGGTGTAAACTGGTTGTGATTTTGTTTCATTTATCGGGAATGATGCATACAGGAATGAACAGTGCCATTTTGTGTATAGGGAAGGGGCCCTTCTCTGTGTTTTCCAGATGGCTCACTGTTCAGCATGGGGCATCATCAGCAGTGTTAGGGCACTGCTTTGATGCTGTGGGTTAAGGTAAATTTAACTAGTCAGAAGTGAGTGAGAAATTTCAGAGAATAATCAGTGGAGGGATGAATAGCAAGGAAGATGAGAGGAAATGCTGGGGAGAGAAGCAGCATTAGAGATGCAACTATGGAGAGACTCCAAAGCATGGATTTGGGTGTCCTGTGGAAGCTTTCCCTTGGGGAGTTTTTGAGAGACAACCTCTGATTAGGAGCATTGCTGATCCATTTAACTGTTGCTATTAGGAAGTGCCTTACAGCTGAAGAATGGAAAAATTAATAAAGCTGGAGGATGTCGACTTTTAAGTTCAACACATTATTTGATGTTGTGTTTAGCACTTTGGTTGTGGATGCCCAGCTGGAGTCAAGACCCTCATTATGCCGGCTCCTTTATGTAAAAGGTCCGCCCTCTCTCCCTGCCCGGAGGAGCTTACAAGCTAAACAAATATGCCGTCCTCCTCCTTTCACAGAGGAGGCATGAAAATCAGGCGATTTGCCCAAGGGCAAACTAGCAAAATCAAGGAAGATGTGCAGGATGGGCAGGAGATGTTCAGAGTCAGGATAAGAACTTAGACAGAGGCCTGGCAGTTCAGATGGAGGGAGGGTTCACCAAGCCCACGCTCCCTGGCAGGGCGGTATTACATCCAGCCTGTCCAGTTCCAAACTACACTGTGCAGGCATCTTTACACACTTGTGTTGCATTTGTTCCATCTCCTCACTCACATGCAAAGTGGCAGGACCTCTTACCACCTAGTGAGGGTGAGGAGCCCTGGTGAGGAGCTTAGACCTGGCCCTTCTGCCCAGGGGACAGATGCTGGGGCATCCTCCAGGGAGCAGCGAGTGCTGGTGTGTTTGTGGCCTCCCCTCACTCATGCCCCCTCTGTGCCAAGAGGGACACAAGTACATCCAGTTCCCAAGACTGCAGCCCTACATCTGGTCACCCAGAACCACTTTCTGAAGCTGCATTTTATATACTCCATCGTTTACACTTTTCCTATCTAAGGCCAAGCAAACCATCTACAGCACCCAGGAGAAAGCTGCAGCCCAGTGCCCATGGGGTCTGTTTCTCTCTCTCTGCTCCTTTCTTGCTGGGTAGTGTCTGTTTACTCCTTGGGTGCTTTCAGGGAGTGATGAGTGCTGTTGGGGGCACTCAGTGCCATTTCCCTACCCCTAGTTCCCCGCTTTTCTGTTTTTGGCCCTTCTCTTTGTTCCGTTTATCAGCCCCCAGAGTCACTTGATTTCTGTAAGTTTTTTTTCCCCATAGCTCCTGCTAGTCCCCTTTCTAGGCAGAACTTCAAGTTTTGTTCAGGTTGTACGCCAGCCTGACCCTGAGGAGAAATCAATACAGAGAGTGGCCGTACTGACCTGTCAGGAGAGCACCAGGAAGGCAGTTTTCCCAGGGTGATGCTCATCCCTTGCCCTCGGGCTGTGCTGACCTCTGCACTTTCCCCAAATGTGGCAACTCAGCTGCATCACTGTGCTGTGACAGCGGTGCAAGAGCATGCCTGTTTTTCCCTGGAAAAAAGGAGAGAAAAACAATAGCCATAAAACTTTTTTCTTACACTCACAGTACCTGCTTCTGGGTACGGTTCTGGCTCCCCTGTCTCACTCTTCTTTTTCCGGGCTTGTAAAGTGCTGCCCCAGGGCCTGTTCCTGAGGGCAGATCCACCTTGCTCCTGTCTTTATGCATGGACACTCTACCTCATCAAGAAGGCCAGAAGGACTGGCTGGAAAGTAATGAAAGTCAGTCTGGTGAGCAAATCCAGCTGGTTCTTTGAGAGAAATCGCTCTTTGTGCTGTCCTGGGCAGTGTTTGAATGGAGCATTTTGTGGAAGAAGCAGATCCCTTTGGACCCCTCCGAGTGAGCTCAAATACTCTTGAAGTATCTTGGAATATCTTTTCCAACATACTCTTGGAAAAATTCTCCGGCTTTCACCTGCTGCCCCCAAGCATTTGTGGCAGTAAGGTCTGAGAGGACAGCTAAGCAGTGAAGCAGATTTTGGTGGAAACCTTAGCAAATACGGAGAGAGCCTGATCAATCACACTCCTCTGTTCTGTGGTGGCAAGTTGATCTCTGCATTTGTCTGTCCTAGCCTTGGTTGGAGCAGTTTGAACCACTCCCCCAAGTTCAGATGCTGGATGTGAAGCAGGAACTCGCTGATAAGGCTACAGGAACTGATTCATATGTATTCAAAGGCAGCCTCTAGTTCCATGTGAAGGACTGTCCTGTGTGTGTGACTGCATGCACTGAGGTGCAAGCAGAAACAATGAAACATCTATATGTCCTCCATGCTGCTAACTTACAGCGTTGTGGTGGAGTGCAGGTTCATGCAGGCTCTTCTGCGGCTGCATTTTTATCATGAGGAATCAATCCATGCTGAAAATGCCGAGAATCTCCTTCCTGTCTGGAGGAGGATGACCTGGCTTCTGATGAGTAACAGAAGCTTGCTAATGGGTGTGTTTGTCAGGTGAAAGAAAAAAATATATCCCCACAAGAGAGTAAGAGCAGGGCATGCATACATGGTCCCCCTTGTTCCCCCCAGTACACTCACAGCCTCCCACCATTTTTGGCTCAGGGGACTGCCTGAGTCTCTTGTGCTTTGTCAGTTTAGTGCCCCTTATTAGATGTTTCCCCCAAGCACTTTTCCAGTCTCCCCTTGAGCTTACGCAAGCTCTTTGCTTACACACTGTTCTCTGGAAAGGAGCTTGCAGGTCTACTACTTATTGCATCATTTTGTTTGTTTTTAGCCTGGCTCCAACTGGCTTCATTTGATTATGGTTTCCTGATACAGCATGGACCTAGCAAAAAGCTCATGATGGTGTATGGGGCAGGTCTCCTTGCACCCCTCCCAATGCTTATCTTGTTCCACGTCTCATACTCGTCTGATGGCGCGGTAAGTGGATTGAACTTGCTAAAATGGCTGGGTTAATGAGTCATTTTACCTTGCAATCACATTTTGCAAGGGAGAATGAGGCTGCACTGCACAGATGGGAACAAGGCAGGAGGAAGGAGCTAGAGTGGAGATAATAGGAGGAAGATGGAGTGTAAGACTTTTCCCTTTCTGTGGCAGCAAAGTAGTTCAGCTCAAGCCTGTCGTGGGACTGTACCCTCACAGTAGACCTTTTTTATCAGCAAATATTAAGCCTAAAAATAGCAGATATTTTTGCAAGTGAAGTAGAGCAGGAATATCAGAGCAAGCTGTCGCAGATGGGGCAAACCGCCCCCCCCCCCCACACACACAGATATTGCATTTGCTGTCTGCAGGTTGAATTCTGCTCACCTCTCCATTCACAAAAAATCAGCATACCAGATTTATCCTGAAGTACATTTACAAAGGATATTTTGTTTAGAAAAAGAGCCCAGTCGTAACAGTCTGCAGAAAGGAGAGGCACAATACACCTACGTTAAGCTTCCTTCTGCTTCCCCTTGTCAGACGAACCTCCCACCAAATCCAGTGGGAGTTCTCCTGAATCAGCAGTGATTAAGAAACACGGGTGAAGAGATTGTTCCAGTTATCAGTGTGACAGATGTACTAAACTGGTACTCTATACCTTTTTGGGATCACTGGACCTCTAGATCTGGCAGAGATGCCAACTGATGCTCAGTCTTGTATGCCTCCTGACAGTAGACATGCTCTTCTTAGTTACTTTTCATGGAAAATAGACCCCTGAATCCAAAGGGCCTGTGGATGACAGGTTAAAAGCTGCTGCTCTACATGATGGATGCAGAAGCTCACTTGAGCCTTCATTTGCTTTGCTGTAGCTCCCTCTGGTGGCTAACAGTTAAAGGGCTCACACAGTACAGCACTAAAAATCGTTAGCAGAAAGTGCGCTGGACATAATCTAGGGCAGCATTTCCCAGGTCAGCCCTGCTAACTATATGAGGTGCTCGGGATGAGCCATGAGGGAACAACAGAGCGTACCTTTATGGCCTAGTGCAAGGTGGTGGCAGCAATCCTGAGGAGTGCTGTGTAGCTGCTCTGTTGCAGAAGCAGAAGAGCCACTTTAATAAGGCAGTGCACCCAGATGAATTTGTCCATGGCATGAGCTATGCTAGCAGACCCAGACTGGCTGAATTTCACATGTTAAGCATGAAATTCACTCCTTTGGTGTCTGCCTCACCCTATTCTGTAGTATGGCCTGTACCTGATGCAGTTGCAACATGGGTACTGCTGTCTTTGGACTGTGCTGGGACTTCACCTGCAGGAGATGAGGGAGCAGGAGAGAGCCCATGGCAATACACAGCATGTGGAGAGGCTTACTCTTCTGACTCTGTGCTGGTGTGTGAACCGAGGTGCCAAGGGCTGTTGTGTCACCACCTGAGTAAATAGAAGCTGTGTGTTCATTAGGTGGTGCTAGGAGAGCCTGGAGTATCAGCTGGGAGGTCTGGAGACCATAGGTTAGATCTTGCAGGGGACAGAAGATGCCTGTGAAGAGTCTTGAATGTAAGATCCACTTTGAGAGAAGGAGGGATGGCTTAGGAAAGGCTACTTGACCCTGTATCAGCATGGGGTCACTTAGGAAAGTATTACTAGACCAGCTCGAGTTGTGAGATGAAGTCTCCAAGGAAGCTCCTGGTGTAGAAAGAACGGGATGGTTGCAGGGAGCTCCTGAGCAGGGATGGGGGTGTGACACACCAGGAGCTTATGCGGGGAAAACAGGAGCTCCTAGCATTGTGCTGTGTGCTTGACCTAAAGGAGCTGTAGCGTGTGATCTCTGCTTTCTCAGCTGCCTGCAGAGACCTACAGCAGCAGGCAGCCTTTCCCAAAGCAAGTGGGCTGCAATGGAGCCTGCTTGCAACCCCTTTCTCTTCCTAAGGGGCCCAGAGCTGGGCAAAGCAGGCTGCACTTGTGCCATGAGAGGATGGTCTCCACCTGCTCCCTGCCCCCATAGCTTAGCTTCCAGGGGTTCCCTCTGCCCTACACAGTGGAGTCACTTTCAAGGTATCTGCACTGTGGTGTGCTCATCCTGCCTTCACACAAATAGTTCCCCCAGGGTTAACAAGAGGCTGGGGCCAGGCCTGGTCAGGTTGTCCCTGTCTAGTGTGAATGTGTGTGTATATAGTGTGCGTGGCAGACAAGCCTGGAGGTGAGAATGTGTTTGTAGCCTGTTTCGGAGTGGCTAAAGACAGAGAAGGAGATTTACTAGGCAAAAGCCATTGCAGTACAAACCTACTGGCAACCAGACTCTGAGGGGTATCATGAAATGAAGGCCAAGCTCAACCTGCCATTTCTCCACTGCTAGCCTTGCCCTTCAGAGGCCGGACAAGCTACCGCAGGTGTGCTGACGCATGCTGAAATTGAGCTGTGGGCTCTTTATTACACAGATGCCAGAGTCAAACTGCTTATTTTCAAAGCAAGAAGCTCTAATCCTGTAAAAATATTATTTTAAATTATGACTTGCAAAATGTCTGATGCAGATCTAATCAATTTGTTCAGTCAGTGCTGTGAAAGCACAAGCATCAAAGCTACTGTCTTTGACACAGCTGAACAGCTGGGTTGCCTTGTATGAATTCTTTTCATTGTTGTTTTAGTGCTTAATTTCAGGGCAGTAACTGCAAGACAATAACAGACTTTGGTACCACCTGACCAAGGAACAGAGCAGGCTTAAAGAAAAACGTCAATGTTGTTAATGCTAAGTTATTTGTTATTTTAAAGCATTTCCCTGGAGGTTAGTGAGAAATATTACTGTTCACAACATCATCCTTAAAAAATGACGCAGCAGAGCCCTTTTTTCCCCTTTTTTTCAGAGCCCATTTTTTGTGGCCATGGTCAGTTGTATTTATACTGCTAGTTTTAGCCTGTGCTCTAGCTAAAGTAACACTAGCTCAGTAAGTTGCACTAAAGATCTAAATCTACTGCAGGAAACCTATGCAACACTCTGGATAGCTGTAGAAATGTCCTTTGTGTGTAGTGAATCGGGGTCCTGGAAAGCACCTTCCTTTTCTGGATTAGCAAAGGACAAAGGGAGTTTCCCAGGAGCTCAGTTTCAGAGTTAGCTTTGAGAGCTGAGCATTCCCACAGGAATACACATGCAGCAATACTGACTGCTAGAGTACTGCTAGACAATTATCTTCCTCAAAGATTAAAATCTGTGTAAAACAACCACAACAAGAACATTAATTTCTGCTGTCTTGGTATCAGATAGAGAGAAAGCTGGAAGGTGACAGTATCTTGAAAAGAGAAACTGAGGCCTGCTAGAACAGGGTAGCTGTAGCCACAACATAGCTCAGGGGCTGAAAACCTGAGGGGAGACTATTAAGGCACTTAGCTGATCCTAAATGAAAGAAGCTTTCTTATTCCTTCACTGATGCTGCTGAAAGGGTTTTTACGATTGCATCTCCTGTCACCTGGAACAGCCTACCTATTGGCCCTGGCACTCATGAAGTTCAGACGTAAGCTTCTGATTGCAGTTCAGTAGCCCATATTGCCTCTTGTTCTGTTTCAGCTGCTAAAAGCCTCCCTGGGGATTCAGTGGAGGGGTCTGGGCAGCTGCCAGCGGTGGGCTGGCAGCTGCAAAGGGAGCTGAGAGGTCTCTTGCCTCAGCTGTCAGCTCAGCGCTCCACTCCAGCTCCGAGTCTGGAGCAATCCTCCCACTTCATCCCTGAGAGACTGCAAGGATGGGCTGTGACCACATTACAGTGTGTAGGAAACTTTACAGTGAAGGCGTTTCGGTTCCAGTGAGATGATTTTCCAGGTCCCAATGGTTTTCCAGGTTTTTCATCTACCACAGAAAAAGGCCAGAAATGTGCTCCTATACTCTCCTTAACAAAACAAGATAAAATTACTTCTCATACTTAAAGATGCACTCAGACTGGGGTAAGCCTGCATCAAAGGGCTTCCAGTCTCCACCTGAATCCTTGGCTGTGTGTGAGATCCCTCCATGGACTTGACACGTCTCTAGGGAAGAGGTTATCATCCAGAGCTTGAAAGTGGCTGACTCTAACCTGAACTGACATGGGACATGGTGTGGCCATTTATTTGAAAATGGCTGAATCATTGGCCCAAGAATGACACTTTCTTGCTACAGTTTTTGAAAGAACAGTGCAAAAAGATTCTTACAGAGAAAGTGTCATTTGCGGTGTGGAAACAGGGTGCTTGTCGCCTTGAAATGGATGTTGGGGGAGTCATCCCCAGGAGGTGAAGAGGGATTGCTGGTGTACCTTTGTAAAAAGCGGGAATTAAAACAAACCACATTTATTCTTTGGGATGGCTGAACAGCAGCAGATACCTATCCAAGCCATTTTCTGTGCACTTTTTCACGCATGCTCTCTCTGTCTTTTGTTTCTGTCTCTCTCAACAAATCAGCAAATACAATGAGCACCCTAAGGCAAGATACATGGCACTTTAGTCAGTATGCCAGTGCCTACAAAAGAACATATTTGTTTTTTCCCCATATAAACTGCTTTCCTAAGCAGTTGTCTTCACTGGAATGTCATGGGAATTTTGCTGTACTGTGTTTCTAGACCAGAAGTGTTTTAAAGTCACAGCTGCAGAAAAGTCCTGTTAGCATCGCTTGTTTTTTGAGCAGGTGTACTGGTGCAGGCTCGTTAAAAGCCGCTATTCGTTTATACATTCAGATAAATAGCTGCATTAACACAGTTAACTCATACAGTTGTCATTCTTCCTTGATGGGTTAGATTTTGTGGATCTGGTCCTGAGCACTCATACAATCCAGTGAAAGGGCCAGGAAATAGAAAGATTTCTGCTCAGACCACCTTTCTTCGTGGTTCCCCATCCTCAGGCTATCTCTCACTGGTCCTTTCTGTGACTAGTTGAGCATAGATTGCCATCTCTACCATATATCTGTGGGTGGAGGTGGAACAGGCCCGCTCCCATCTCAGCCCACTTTTGCAAAGGCGCAATGCCAGATGTAGCATGAGATGTGTGTGCCGCTTCTGGGCTAGCGGAGGACTCAGTGCAAAGGCTCTATAACACACAGGAGAACATGAACCTTCCAGGCCATGAATGCAGCCACACTTAGAGAGCTGAGAAGGGCTCAAGCTACACACTTCTGCTCTGGCCTTTACACACTGTAGGGCCTAAACCTGACAAACTCAGTCTAAATCTGAGGGTCATTTATATAGTTTTGTTCTGGAGTTGAACTTCTCTTCGCACTTGGAAGGGTTCAGCTTTGGCTGTCTGGCCCAGGGAAATGCACTCAGCTTGATGAACAAGCATGCAGGGGGAAGCCTAAACCAGTCCTAACCTCTGAAGACTGCTGTTGTCTTGAAGGTAGTAGGCTAAAAAGGGGTGAAATGTCATAAGCTAAAAAGTGGAGAAACTGGGCAACAGCACCTGTGAAATCTTGGCTCTTTCCTTTGCACCTCCTTTCACATAGCTGATAATGGAGCTTCCCTTTCTTTGCCTACCTGTGCCAGGTATTAAAAGAATGTGGTACTCTGTCTTGGGATTGTTTAGGAAAATCCAGTTATCTGTGGGCCAGAATCAGCTGGAAGATGAGAACTTTGAAAATCAGGCTTTGGTTTAGAAGTGAAAATGAAAGCTGAGCTCATTTGAAAATGAGCATCTGTGTCCTTATTATGTAGAGAATAATGTTGATAGGGCAAGTTGATGGGAAGGATGAGATTCCTGACAGGCCAAGTTAGGTCATCTTGTGGG
This sequence comes from Dromaius novaehollandiae, assembly GCF_036370855.1. Lineage (NCBI taxonomy): Eukaryota > Metazoa > Chordata > Aves > Casuariiformes > Dromaiidae > Dromaius > Dromaius novaehollandiae. The sequence continues at coordinate 122,252,956 of NC_088098.1, forward strand.
CAGTTTGGGTGCTGGTGCTTTTCAGAGGTTCAAAGAAGTCTTTGTGACTGAAAACTGTAACAAAGATCCCACTGATCTCCCTGCAGAGCTGGACAAATTTTCAGACCCTAGAGCATGTTTTGCCTGAGTGCTTTGTAAAGGAAAGGCCAACCCTACAGTGTGATGGCCTATGGGAATAGATGCTAAATGGACATAACACATATTGTGATTTCAACCAAAGACTGCACATTGCTTCTGATACACTGTGAACACATTGGAAAAATTGCCTGCATGACAGTTTATGGAGATAACAAAGCACTTGCCAACTGTGCTATGTAAGCCATGGAGCAGCCATGTCAAAATCCTTTCAATAACATTCACGGGTCAGTTTTTTCAGGGCAATGCTTCTTCTATTTTGTATGAAGAAATTTACTATGTAGCATTAGAAGGGCTGAAATTTTACTTACATGGTCTGAGATTCTCAGGCTCTGGGAATCCCAAAGTGGGGAAGAAAACCATGAACCTGCATTTAGCCCAGTAAGCTAACCCAGTAAGTTGACCCAGTAAGTCTGTCTTCGTTTTCTCAGAGATACATGCCAGTCTCCTTTCATGCTGTTGATTGCAGCAGGTATTCTCTTTGCTGATTGTTTACTTCTTTAAACAAACTGGATCCTTGCAAGTTAAGATAATCCAGCTCTCTGAATCAGAACAACAGGTTGAAATGAAGTGGAACAGCTATGGCAGTGCACATCAGCTGGTCCTTCCACAGTGGCATTCTCTTTGCAAGTATAGACAAAACTCTTGTCTTCAGAAAAACATAAACCCCAAGTTCCAGAAACAGGTAGGATGAGAGGAGGATCAGAGTGCCTAGGGACAGGCATGAGGGCTAGTGTTAGCAAGTGCAGGTTTGGATGAGCAGAGGGAAGGGTGCAGGGTGCTCAGGCTGGGTCATGGGGCCCTTGGGAATGTCTCTTCCCTTAGAAAGTGCCTCCTTCCTTCTCTGTGGACCACTTTCTTTACTCCCCTTCTATGGGTAGCACAGTGGACAGTAAGCAGATCCAGTACTACAGCCAATGTGATCATGCCTTTTTTGCTTTCCAGCGTAATGAGTACCAGTCTCTGACTGTCTCCTTGCAGGTAAGACCCTCTCCTCTCCTCAGGGAAGTATGCACCCTCCTAGAGAGGAATAAAGCTGACAAAGCCCAGAAGAACAGAACACATTTTGTTACTACATGGGAAAGAGTTACTCTCTGCTTTCTTTCTCTCTTGCCACTTGCCCTCAGGACATCCTAGGGCAGGAGCAGCCTTCCAGCATAGTCTGGGACCGTAAAAGAGAGGATAGCCACAACAGGGCCATGCAAGCAGCCCAATCTTTATGCCCTTCATAAGGTGGCCTGTTTGCTACCAGGGTGTTGTGAAGGCAGCAAGCTCCTTTGAAGTGAAATCTTTTTAGGTACCTTGAAATGGGACCATAGCACAACACAGGCCTGGAGAAACAGCGAACAGTGCTGGCAGAAGATTTTAATCACTCAGTGCAGAAATACGCAGAGATATCCCAGTGAATGACCCTCAGAGACACAGGGGCAGAGCTGCACAAGACTTTGGCATGAGAAAGGAAGGTTGGATGCATTCAATTGGTGTCAAAACAGTACATAGCCCTGGAAGAGGGTCACTTCCCAGGTAGCACAAGACTGCAGTTCAGAGCATTCTTGGGATGCTGTAGTTGGAGAAAGAATACCAAAGGATTGGGCAAGAGTATTTAGTGCAAATTTTTATTTGCTGATCTGATAAAACGCCATCAAAAGCCTCCAGAACAGTTCTCCTATAACCACAGCCACTCATTAAGTGCAATAATTAAACCTTTATAATGGCAAGCATCGCCACTGGATCACTAAAGAGCTCCTCTGTGATCTACAGGTCATTGTATCGCTCTTAAAAGTGAAAAATATTATGCAAGGTCTTGTGTGTTTGCATGCGGTGACTTCAGGTTTGGGACCTTGCATTTAAAAATCATTGCTCTAAAATTCCCTCCTGTTATTACACCTAGAGTTGCAAGTTCCCCTCTGCTGCACCGCTCCTCTCTGTTATAAAAGGGAAAATTCCTTTCTTTCTTTTACTCAACAGCCGTAGTGACTTTTTTTCTGTTTGTTTTCCCTCACCATATTTGGTTCCCCCAACTATGACCTTTTGACCAAGCATGTAAAGCATCTGGGAAAAAAAGCAAAGGGAAAAGAGGGGTTGTTTTAGACTGGAAATGCTGCAACAGTCTTAATGATAACCTTATTTACACACTGCAGAGCCCTGGTCATTGGTGTTGCGTCAGCTGGCTGCAGTCTGTCCCTGCCTGCTGTTCCTGAGTGTAACGCTGTCCTATGAGGGTAAGAGTTTGGGAAATGTGATGCTCCTCAGCTTGATTATCCCTTAGTCTGCAGTCTTCTCCCCAGGAGTGTGCTCCAGTCACTGGCCTGTGTGCTCTATTTACCTCACAAGATAATAAGGAACATCAAGGGGATTGCTGGCTCATACCAACTGCTTTCCCTCCTCCAGTGATGCAAAGCAGCTGTAAACTCACCGTGCATAACAACTGAGAACTGCTGAGAGCGAGCCTTTGCGTTTTTAATGTGCACACACAGTGACGCATGCAAAGGCAGTCTCAGCATTTTGTACGCCAGCCTATCACGCTAATCTTTTTGCTGCTAACCTCCACCGCCCTCGTACTAATGCTCATCCTCACATGAGTGTGCACAAACCCAGCAAGAGGATTTCGGAGCAGCTTAGGCAAATGGTTCATTAGGGTCTTTCTCTGCCAAGTGATGTTTTTCTAAGGTTCCCATCACCGAGCTACTGTAAAAATAAATTCTCCAAGTTACCAGACAGCTGCCAGACTCGTTTGGCATCCAGGCATAAGGAACTGGGGATTGTTATCCCATCAAGAGCTAGTTTTTATGCCATCAGTTAGACTAGATGGACACAATGAGTTCCTTCTGGTCAGAGGGATGAAGGAACTAAGCCAGCTGAAAGCAGCATTTCTCTTGTATTTCTCCTCAATGTAGGGGGATTTGCAGGTCCTGTGGTGGTGTACAGCTTCTTCTGGACCTGGTAGAGGTTCAAAGTAATTATTCACCCCAGTGAATAACTTAACAGTTCCCTGTTAAAGGATGTGCTCCCTTGCAGTTGAATCTGGATACCGGTTGTGTTGTGCAGGAGGTGTGCGATTGCAGTATGTTATCTAATTTGACTTTAGATAACCTCATTATACAGATAGGCTGTGTACACACAATAGCTGGTGGAGAATCATGTACGTTTTTGCCTCTGTAGTACCAACCCGTTGCTCTGTGCCTCTCTTTCTAACCTGCATCAGTAGTATAACTTGCCTGCCAAAACCCTCTTTCGTCAGTGTCCCTTTTATATCTGATATTACCTTCCTGCCCCATTCACCAGTCTCCATGACTACTCTAGCACCAAAAAACCAGCTCAAATCCCAGTGCCAGTTTATACCTGGGCATGAAACAACTACTATCAGGCTTGTTCTTGAGGAGTTAGCTGCAGCGTCACATGCAACTAGGCAATTTATTGAGCTTTCCTGGGTGATTTAACAAGTCATGCAATAATATCTACCCTTACCTTAGTGTCTAGCATTTTCCCACCAAGCCCTGCTCATACAGTGAGAAGCAGATTCAAACAAGGACTAGGTTCACTGCAAAATTACCAAGTGTCTGCAGTATTTGCAGAATGCATTCTACGTAGTTGCTTCTGCTCAGACCATCCTCCTTCTGTGTTACCATGCTTTCCAGTCTTCTTACAGTGCTCCTCCAGGCCATTGCAGACTCACTCAGCCCCACCTCTAATTCTTTTCTTCTGCCTCTCTTCCCCCATGACATCAGCACCACCTTTTCATTTTCCTCTTTCCCTGTACCAGCAGACAAATGCACTTTCCTTCCTGGCTAGCCCCTCCTGCAATCTCTTTTCCCTCCCACACCAGACACTATACCTAGTCCCATTTGCGTCACGGGCCTTTCATATTGCCTTTTTGTCAAGTGCATATCCGTGATAGTGCACTCTGTGCTGTACCCTAGCTCCTCCCTGTATGCCATAGCTTCCCTCTAGGTCACAGTGCAGAAGCTGGATACTGTCCCTTTGGAAAAGATCTGTAGGAACACTCTGCTATAGGTTCTGTAGGAAAATCTTCTCAATGGAGAAATAGTCATGTTGATCATGCAGAAATAACTCCCACGTAAACTGCCAAGACCACTGAAAGAAAAAAAATCCATTAAAAAAACCCCCAGAACCCTGTAGTAAGGGTTTTGTTTGTTTGTTTGTTTTCAAATGGACGCTCTATGAAGGTATATCTTATTATTTTTAATTACTTTTTTTTTAGGTCGAGATTCATGCCGAAAAAACATGGACATCATTTCTCCTTTCCTATTAAAAAAAAAAAGCTCAAGATTATAATTTCTTGAATGGTTATATCACTTAGCCTAATTATTTGCTCTAGGTCAGTAAATATCATGTCACAAAACAATCCTGCACTCCCAAATTCTCTGGCCTGAAAAGAATGAGTACAATGTCCAAAGCAAAAGGTGTATCTTATACTGCAGGGACAGGGGCCATGGAGTGCTCACATAGATGAGGTTTGGTTGCAAGGCAAAGCAACGCTCAGCAGCAAGCTCTGTGAAGTTGCAAGAGGGGTGGTTTTGTTCATAGAAAAGACTAGGGGAGTGAAGAGGGCTCAAACTGTACCTCTGCCTTTCTTTGTGATCCTTGAGAAGTCATTTTACTTATTATTCCCCATCACCATGATGACACTTACCTCCTTTTTAAAGTGCTTTGATATCTACAGATGGGGAGAAGTACCGTTACTTAGCAGCTGTAAGTTTCCAGACCTGCTTCAATTCCAGTTCTCCTGCTGTCTGTGCTACAAATTTTCTTCATATCTCCCACTCTCTCATGTACTGCTGCAGACTGTGAAGCAGAGAGCATCTCTCATTCACTATGTAAATCCATTGATGAAAACATAAAATGCCTTGTGCTGCTAAAACTTGCTGAGCTTGTTTGAATAAACGCCAAGGATTAACAGCACGTAAATTCACCATTGATTTGATGACAATGATGTTATATGCTCCAAACACTGATGGGATTTGTTCAGTGTTTAGGACGTGGGCTCTGAGGTGGAAAAAAGGGATTGCTAGTAATTTTTTAAGCCTCTTTGGCTGCACCGAGGCAGACTGTTGGTATTATATAAATTCTTTAGATAAAATAAATATGTCTCTGTATGAAGAGAGTGGATATTTAACTTTTCCAGTATACAGCTGAATAGTAAATCTGACTGCAAATTGGTATAAGCTAAGCAGCAAAAATAGCTTCATCCCTTTAATATAGGGAGGAAGATGATGTGGGAGTGCAAAAAGAATCCCAAAGGCCAGCAGTAAGAGAGGACTGTGTCTTAAAAACAGTGGGGCAATGATTTATTTTTAGGTAGAAAAGTGGAAGTGTCACCTCCACAATTGTCCCTTCTACATTCACTCTCTTCCTGGCTCCAAAGTTCAGTAACTTCACAACCACAGTCCCTATGGGATAAAAGCTGTTGTGAATGACAAGAGACCACCTGAGACAAGACTTGAAGTACAAGAGCTGACAGTTCATCAAACAAAACATGCAGAGACGAGGGAAGGGAGAGCTATGATAATGTACACTAGGGAGAGGCTTAGCCCCTTGCTCGCTAATGAGAACACTCCCTCTGGTTGCCCAGGAAGGCAATGCCAAGGACTGATGCTGCGGTTTGCTCCTCCAGAGGACCCCAGCAATCTCAGACCTTCTAGCTCGCCTGCAGTTCCTCCAGGTCCGCAGAGCGTGAGGACACTTCAAAGAGAGAGCCTTCATTTCCTCTCAAATGCAAGATCCTCCAGCAGCAATCTGGTGGGCTGATGAAGAGCTGAGGTTGACCAGCTGTTAGGGTTCAGCGTGCAGGGGAGTTGCTCACCTGCTCCCAGCTGGGTGACTGATGGCTGTAGGAACAACCAGGCATTAGGAAGGTATGGGAATCTGCAGAATTCTCTAGAGACATGGTGATCTCTCTCGAACAGAAAAGGAAGCCGAGATTTTCAAAAATACACTTGCTTAAAGTTAGGCTCCCAGATCTATATTTAACCATCTTAATACATGGCCTAATTTTCAAAGGTGCTCAGCATGTAGCAACCCCTCCACTCACTGGCTTCTTTCTTGCTATGAACTATTCTCAAAGAGGAGTTTTCAAATGTTCCCTTTGCTTTTAACAAGATTCATCTACCAAAAAAAAGAATGTAACATCTGCCTTCTCTCATATCTAGCCTCCCATTGCCTTAACCCTGCAGCTCCAACCATCCTTGTTTGGTTAAGCATGTTATGCGAATTATTCTAATAATGCAGCTTCACTTCCTCCAATCCATTCTAAGCATTTGCAGGATATCATCAGCACTCAAAACTCAGCAGAAATCTTCACCTGACTGCTTTTCTTGATATTTAATGGGGGTTGAGTACAGGGGTAAATGAGTACAGCTACTTCTTGCATCTGTGTCCCAGGACAGATGTGGTTGAAAGGCTTGAAGCTTCTGACCATAAGCACTGCCCTTGATGGCACGTATGTGTTTGCAGAACAGGAAAGGAGTCTTATCTTCAGAGCAGAGGACAAAAATAGGGCAGGACTCATCCCTTAAGAGGAGAGAAATAAACACTCTATGTTCATTTCTAGCAAAAGCTTTTACTAAGCACTTAGCATCTCAGCAAAGAACTAGCCCAGACTGATACTGCTGGCTCCTGTAGCGAGTTTGCCCTCTTAGCCTGACCGCTTGCATACTGACTTCTATTGTTTTCTTACATCCTTTCTAGAACTGGGTCTATGTAAGGTTAAAAAAAAGCATTTAGTTTTCTCCTGCTCACTAGCTCCCTCAGAGACACTTCCGTGTATTTTCCACCACAGCAAGATTGTTAGGAAGAAAACTTGCAACAAAATGAGATGTATTACCTGCCCTTACTCTGTTTGGCTGTTCTGAATCCCTTTTTATATCTCAAAGAGATATTTCTCCAAAGGGAAACTCTCCTTAATTAACATGTTGCAGCAATTTCAGCATTAAATATCAACAGACATCAGTCACTCTCCTATATTACTGCTAAACAGCTTATATCTAAATGTGCAGGGCCACCTAAACGAACAATGTATTACCTTTTCAAGTTGACAGCTCTATTTGAAAGGAAATGAATTGCAATTCATTCCCATCTTCTATAAAAGCACAAGACCATCTTAAGAGTTACACCCTTTGCAGGTTGACAGAGGCCACTTGACTTGAAAAGGCATGCAGATTAGAGCAGAGAGATTGCCTTTCTTTGTTCTCCTGCAACATACCAGTTGAGAAGCAGTAATCTAAACTATAACAACACCTGAGAATCACATACAATCCTTCTGCAGTTACACCTGACTATTCACTGTTCCACTTAAAAACTTACTTTTGTCTTCACACAGGGCTTGTACAGCACTTTGGATAGAGGTGGGAACCAGTGCTCCGCTCACCTAAAATTCCATGGGTGAGCAGGTCAGTCATGCAGACAAACTAATGAAAGCTGAAGACAAGCAAGTACTATGCCTAATCACTGATGCCTGCTTTACTCAATAACCTGATCTAGGATTTCTGCAGCTTGTCCTGAGCAACACATTGGCCTTTACTAAAGGAGAGGAGTCTCATGTGTTGGCAAGTATGCATGTTAGTTTAGGGAGGGCTTCTTTTGAAGGTAAGCTAGAAGTCAGATCCTGCTGGAAGACCTTTTGAGTAGGACTCACGCTCCAAATGTGCAGTAAGGCTTTGGGAAAACCTGCTTTTCATGCATTGCTTTTGGATATGCTCATGACCATACCCACTGGTTGTTTGTTTCTTTATAGATGCACCAACAAATCTTACTGATTTTGCTCAGTAGCTGATAATGAGGCACAAATGTTCTGCATCCTGTGGGAGTTCTGGTCGCCTGAACTAGTGCAAAATGATTGCTTTCAACACTCATGCCCAATTCTTTATTTAATCTAGGGTCGATGGAGTTCATACCTGCTATTTCCCACTTGGTACTCCCAGAAGTATTTTCCCTCTAAGGGGAAGCACAGATCACACCCAGTGGGATTCATGTCACCAGCTTTGCTTGTCCAGAATTAGGTATCTCTTCTAAGGCAGCTCTCTAGGCTCCCTCATCAGTCAGTTGAGATGTAGGCACTGCTGAAAGACATCTTATTACACCTTTCGTAGACACCCACCTTATAATGTGAACCATCTGGAGATATCTGCCTCTCTCCACTGACTGGCCAGGGAGCCTAGACAACTCATTTTGACTGGACACCTAACTTATAGGTGGCTGGAAGTTTTGCTGGAATGAATCTCAGCAGACTGCATGTTGCCCAGAGGCATGCAGACAGTGTGAAGTCTATACTACAGAAACTGCTGTAAATGACTTTTACTACATCAGTGAAATATTTTGCACACAGAAGACAAAAATGTCCATCAAAGCCAAAAAGGATATAATTAATGCTAGAGTGATCCATGGAAATGTGGGTACAGGAGAAAGTAAAGACATAAAAGCATAAAATTGGTTGCTGCTTTTCAAATTTTTGAATATGTTGTAATATACTGCATTTTAGATGAAATTTAGGTGAAGCTTGTATTTATCATTTTTCTCCCAACAGCCCACTCCCATCGTCCCATTGAACACAAATGTACTCTGATCCTGGAGCAAACTTCAGCCCATGGGTGGACACTGGATTTCACCGAGATTCCCTCTGAGATAAGTAATTTCGTCTAGGTGAGCAGCTGCTTTCCTATTGCCTAACCGAGAGTGCCAGTGTGCTACCGATGGGTGTTACTGAGAGAGGTATGGCCCATGTGGGCTTCTTTCTTCCTCCCTGCCCCATTAATCCACCCTTGTTCCTTCACAGGTAACTTGTTGGATGTCAGAGCTGAAGTGAGATAAGGATTTGACAGTTTCTTAAGAACTCAGTGATACCCAGAAAGTAGCCTGCCATTGTGTGCATTGCTTCTTGTGCTCCTGGGATACCTCTCCTTCGGCTCTTTCTAATCCTTGGTTTGAGAAACACAGAGGGGATGTTCCTAAAACATTGTAGGGATTTTGTCAACATGTGATGCATGGCCTGGGTCCAAACTGTACGAGTGTTGTTACTCCTGTGACACCGAATCTGTCTCACTTTCTGTATTACATCATGGTTCCCACCTGCTCCTCTACCAGCAAAATAAATCATTTACTTAGTGTGCTCCAGTGAGCAGCTTAGAATTTGAACCTATTCCTAAATCTCCCCTTTCACTCCGCAGATACCAGCTCACTGTTACCACATGATTAAACACAGGCTATCAGGTCTCTGGTACTGGATGACTGAAGAGAGATTTTCTGTCCTGCGACTAAGGCCCTTATCTCACAGACCTCTTGAATAAAAATCTTGGAAGCACTTTATGACTCTTGTTTATTTCCCCTCTCTTTTTTAAAACAAAAAAAGTGATTTGGGGTAATGAGATTGAATGCACTGGGCTACTGGGGAGTAAGTCTGTCTGTTGTGCCCTTTTTCTCTGTGTTTTTTGAGGAGGGATTGACCTAGGTTTGGCACCTGATTTTAGAAAGGCATTTGTGCCTTAAAAGGCAAGACTAGACCATAGTGCCTTTTGTTGCTGAAAGTAGGTGATGTTGAATCTAAACTCTGTCTGTCTTAGCGTTTTCCACTGCTTTGCTGGTGTCTTTCTACTCAACTTCCTGCTTTCAGTTATCAAAACCTCCTTTAATGGGAAATTCTGGTTCCTACTTTTCAGTGCCTGCCTCCGTGCACTGTGTGGGGAGGGTTCGTATCTCAGAATCAAGGCCAAGGACTTCCCAAAACTACGTGGTACCTAAATGCTAGGGAATGCTCAGCTTAACATTTTTTTTTTTGCCTCAGTCCTTTTCTGAATTTAGCTTCTCTGACCTGGATTGTTCCCATTCCTCCTCAGCATTTACGTGAAGGACTAATGCCAGGATCTCCAGTCCCTGGTGACATGAGAAGATGATTCAGCCCCTCAGGTCAGAAATGCCTTTTGAAGGTGCCCTTTCCTCACTCTTTCTTGCACTCCGGTGACTATAAAAGGTGCTGAGACTGACAAAGACTCCTAATTTCTCTCTCTGCTGTCCAGAACACTGGCAGAATTAAGTATTTGAATAACTGACTCCAATGGAAATGGAGTTGCTACAGTCTTGTGCTGAGTCTTGCTGGGGAGAATGGAGTGCCTTGCTGTCCTTTCCCTGAGCGATCACCTCAGCTCTCTGGCAGAGTGTGCCTATACCCTTCTGCGGCAGGGTGTGCATGTGCCCCTTCCCCATCCAGTTCAGGATAGGGTGCAGCCACTTAAAGGCAGCCTTAAATGAAACAAAAATGCCAAACAACCATAACCAGAAATTCATGTGAGTGCATACTGTGTCCTGACATGGGGCAGATAAAAGAATCTGCCCCAGCCTTCCTGAAGCAAAACCAAGACATTCTCAAGAGCTCCTTTGAAAATGTCATTGTGGGAGGCTGAACAAGCTCATTTTCCCTTCTTTTGGCAAAGTATCCATTAGTGAGAAGTTTACATTCTGTGAAATCTGTTTTCTCTGCATCAGTCTGCATTGTGGATTAATATTTCTTCCCTCCTCACCCTGCCAGGATCCCTGCTACAGAAAAGTCTGGCTCCTCTTAAGTGTCAGAGATAGCAGATCACAAAAAAGTTTCCCTTCTTCAACCTGAATCAAACCCTTTTTTCTTCTTTTGTAAGAAGAATCTGTTTCATTTATTTCAAACAGACTTCGTGTCTCCATTTCAAGTGGTGAAGGATAGGAGCTTATTCAAATGAAAGCCACAGGCTGGTTGCAGAGACCCATGAAACAGACCTCCTTCACAAACATCTTTGAAAAGCTCACTGCAAGTGTCCCGTTCAACCTGTTTCTTTAGAGGATGTGCCGGTGCCTCTGGGCAGAGATACCTGCCCCTTGTATCTCAGCCTGCTGCCTGGCAGTATCCGTCCAGTAGATCCAGCGTTGATTCTAACCAGACTGTCATTTCCAGGTCAGTCTCTGCATTTCTGCTGACCATGTTGCCTTCATCATGAGATCATGTCTTTCTAGAGAAATCCCACTAATGCCTTCATTCTGTGAGACTGATATATATAGAGGCAGCTTTTCCGGGGCTGCGCTGTGCAGTCCAGCAAAGGCATTGCTGTCTTCCGAGTGGTTGCACTGCCCTCGCTCTCTCCCGTTGAAAACACAGCAGCAGCAAACATGGACATTACCATCCAGCACCCTTGGTTCAAACGTGCTCTGGGACCCCTGATTCCAAGCCGTTTGTTCGACCAGTTTTTTGGAGAGGGTCTTCTCGAATACGATCTTCTGCCTTTGTTCTCTTCCACTATCAGCCCTTACTACAGGCAGTCTCTCTTCCGCAGCGTGCTGGAGTCAGGCATTTCAGAGGTAAGGGGTCTCAGCTCCCTCTTCTTTTCCTTACTTTCCTTCCTTACATTTCCATCCATTTCTCTCCACCTGCTACTTTTCAGAGTGCAATCAGACCCTGTAACCTAGCACTCTGATGTGAATGAGTGAGGAAGACTGCCAGCCTGCTGCCAAAAACTCAGCCTACCTGACCCTTCCGGGCGCAGAAAGAAATCTTAGCTCAGGAGAAGGCTTCCCTGCAAGAAATGGAAAATGATTTGGCTCCTAACAGTTGCTTATGACTCAAAAGACTTATGTCTTGTAGCTGGTTTTATTGCCCTCACAGCTATCTTCCATATGCTGAGGGAAGAACTAAGCTTCTTCCGGAATAAACACATGTAAGCTCAGCTTAGTGTTGGAATGGATACAGGCGAGCGTGAGCATGAACTTCCTGTTCCCCCTTCTCCACCTCAAGAGCTCTATATTTTTTGTAAACCCACACTGGACAACTCAGGAGCAATTCTCCAAAGGCAGCATGTAAAAGGAATATGTAGTTGTTGGAATTGTGGTCAAAAGCCCTAGCATGAGTTCAGAGACTGGTGCTCTCTCTAGCCATCTCTCACCGATTTCCTCCCAAAATCTAGCAACAGAGCTAAAGCCACAAAGAAACTGAAAGGACAAAGTATATGCCGTCACAGAACATTAAACTGATTTCGATCCTCTTTTGCTGCTGAGCACAAATACCCAGTGCACCTTTAATAGCAGATTACTAAGTGCAGTTGAACTGGTACACTGCAAAAGAATAGCAACGAGAAGTGATGTGTATCGTCCGAGCAATAGGAATCGTGTAGATGCCCACCATGGCTTCCCAGTGTCTCTGGGGCCTCGTCCACTGTGATGTGAAGGAAGACTCCTGCTGATGCCAGCGGGCTGTGAATCGGCCTGGTCTGTAGTTGCAGAAGGGAAAATCATGACACCGTGCGACTACAGCTCCTTGTCTTTTAAGCTGACACAATGCTGCCACTGCCTCCACTTTTAAACCTTGGGTCATGTTTTTTAACAATGTTCATTTCAGGTGAGATCTGACCGGGAAAAATTTACAATCATGCTGGATGTAAAACATTTCTCTCCTGAAGACCTAAGTGTGAAGATTATTGATGAATTTGTGGAAATCCATGGCAAGCACAGTGAAAGACAGGTAAGTGGAAATAACAATGAAGGTGAAGCAACTGGGGAATGAAGTTCTATTTTCTTTCATTCTCATGTTCCTCAGTTGAAGGAAAAAAAAATCAGAGGAAGGAATTACTCATTGATTGTTGTTATTGGCATGCTCAGTTCTGATAGAGCACAAACCTGGTATCTGACAATGAGCTAACCCAGTTCTCTTTTGTTTATTTTAAATCACCATCTTCCATAACCATCAGATGACAATCTGTATTGTTCACTAATAACATCTGACTAGAAAAAGAACATTATCTGGCTCTGCCAAAGCATGGCGGAGTTTTCATAAGCCAGATCATTAGTGGAAACAGAGTTTTCATGTGCTGATCTGGAAGAGAAAGGCAAAACCAAACCAAACAAAATAAAAACAGCCAAGTGCTTCAGGCTTGGAAACTCTAACACATATGTCATGGAAATACCTATGGGGGGTCGAAAAGCAAATTATGGCAGTGGGAGTTGAATTCTTCTCATACACTTTGGCCAAACAAAGCTCTTGCTCCAAAACAGTATATATTTTTTTAATATGACTATTTTTTTTTCTGAGGCTGTTACTACAGAGGCTGAATTAAAAAGAAATGTATTCCTCATTCTTTTAGCTGAAGAAAAGGGGGCCAAGACTGTATCCTTTGGTTGACGTAGTGTTGCTGCCTACTAAGGAAATACAGACACACACACACGCACACACACACACTGCTTCTCACTTCTCTGAATTTCAAACTTTGTCTTCAGACATCTTTTGAAATTGGAGACTGTGGCAGGGACCCTGTGCAAATCAGATCATGCAGTATAATGGGGCCAAAATTCTACCCTGCTGGTCTGTTCAGCTCTCTTGGCTTCAGGGGTGTCACAGGGGACACCATTCAAGACAGGATCTGGCCCTGCTAAACTGTAAAATAGAATGCAATGCTAATATTTGCCTGATGATATTTGCAGTAAGATCTCATAAGCCATTGTAAACATGGAGCCCCGTGCTGATGGTCTGGTGGGTTAGGACAAGTGGATGGGCAAGCATAAAATGATGCCATGGGAGATATCTGACCAAATTACCTTCTGTTTCCCCCCTTACCTCTCAGGACGACCATGGCTACATCGCCCGTGAATTCCACCGCCGGTACCGCCTGCCCTCCAACGTGGACCAGTCCGCCATCACCTGCTCCCTCTCCAGCGACGGCATGCTGACCTTCTCTGGCCCCAAGGTCCAGGCCAACATGGACCCCAGCCACAGTGAGAGACCCATCCCTGTGTCCCGGGAGGAGAAGCCCACCTCTGCACCTTCCTCTTAGGCTGAACCTGCTGCTGAAGTATGCAGGCTGCCACGATCTGCAGGCCTCATTCCCAGAGCCGTTGTGTAGATATCAGTGAATATCTAGAGGGTATTTTTTTTTCCTGTTTCAGTTTTTTTTTCTTGGATGGAATGAGGGGCTGGGTGAGCAGCTGGTGGACTTTGAAGTTTAAACCTGCAAGCTGTGCTGTTGGGATGGCATGGATCACATGTCCTGCCACACTGATGTACTTGCTGAGAGGGTCTTCGTCTGGTGCTGTAGTCCATAACAACCATCACATAGGAGGGGGTGCATAAATAACACTGATTCCCAATGCACCAATTCTTGATGTGAGGCTTTAGCAGGGGAAAAGCACTGCACACTTGCTCTATCCCACAGTTAGAGTTAAACTGGTTACTGTAAAAAAACAACGCAGCCAAACCAAGCCCCACGCCTGAGATATTGTGTACGTGCAATGAATGTATCACAAGTTCCTTACAACCACAGGGCAAATAACAACGTGTTATGTTCAAGGGTTGCAACATATATTTTTTTCAGCAAAGTGTTTAAGTGTATCTGTTCACACCATTACCTTGTCATTTCCTTTAGGGACAGCTGATGCAAGGACAAGCACGTCTTTCCAATGTCTTAGTAGGCCCTTCGGGGAGAGAGGGGGGCTCATCACTGTGCAGAGGCTTCAAATCCCTACCAAGCCTTCCCCAGCTTGTGCATAACACACCATCTTTCTTACTCTTGCTGTAATTCTAATGTAGCTCCATCTGTTCTACTGGTATCTGGCACTCAACCTGAGAACTCAGTCAGCGGCAGTCAATAAAGAGGTATAGGAAACATGCAATTGGCTTTTTGGGTTTTATTTGTTCCTTTCCAAAGTTTCTGAAGTTGAAAGGTTAGCACAGTGCCTTTCACTGCTTGGAGGATGCACTTTCCACCACTGGAAGTACATTTTGCAATGATGATATGCCATTTCCTTTACGTTCCTGCTTTTCTTCATGCAAACAAAACAAACAAACAAACAGAAACGCCATTTTTTACTTTCACTGTGTCAGTAAAGATGGCAATTCAGACCAATGTGAAGGATTTCATTCTAAGTGAATGAATGAAGCTGTTTGGTGGGAGGGCATAGGTTATAACTCTTCCTGCAGCTGCAGTGCATGAAATCCATGGCTTTCAAGCCTGCATATATACTTAAGGTTTCAGCACTCACGTTTGACTCAAATGACATTTCAAAGAGATGGTGATCAGGGATGTTCTGGGAAAGCATAGAATCAGTGTCTTGATAACCCCATAGATAAAATTGGCATGGACACTGAATGCTTTTCTTCTTGGTGGAGATCTTTGCATGTGAGATCTACAACATGAGGTGGAACTTCAGAGGGACAGAGCAGAAGCACCTTGGCTCCTAAGCAGGGAGAGTCACTGCTTCCCCTGGCACAGACACAAGCCAGAGGCCAGACAGTTCATCTCAGCTGACATTTCCTCAGTGCTCCTGGGTTGTGCCTGCAAAACAAGGCAGGGTAACAACAAAACAAGCACACCCTTGCCAGGAAAGAGGACACTTCCTCACCCTCAGAGGGAGGAGGGTACAGCTGCAGAAAGTGTTTGCTCTGCCAGTGGGACCAGCCCATCACCCTCTGCCCTTTTGCTGCTGATTATCTGTGAAAAAGAGCAAACATTCTCTCTTTTTCCCCCGCCTTCGTCATGACATGCTGACTATGTTTAAGTATTAATATGAACCATAAACACACATGTTCTGGGCCTATTTAAAATGCCGCTTTCTTCAGTCATACCTAGGCCAAAACCCAAGGAGGGTTGAGACTCAGGAGAGAGGACATCAGCTCTTACTGGGAGAAAGTGAGTTTGCCCTGAGCTCAGCCCCATCAGGTGCCTGAACTTCACCTGAGGCTGAGGGAGTGTTACAGGACTAATGGCTTTGCACCCTGGCACTGCACCTCACGCCTGGGGTGCTTCTGGGCAGGTGCCAGTCCTGCACCGATGCTGGTCAGGCAACCAGGACCATACAGTGTCCAGAGCCTGCTGGAGACAGGCTGAGGGGATGGGGAGGGATGGAGGGAGGGGCAAAGTCACAAGAGGATGGAAGAGCTGCAGAAGCAGGGGTAAGTGGGAAAGGAGTGTGTGTGAGCAGAGATATTATTGTCTGGTAATTAGAAAGCAAGGAATCTCCATGGATTCTAATACTATTTTGAACCTATTTTCACTATGATTAATTATTGGGCAATTCTAAAGCTTTCTACCAAAAATGTACAGTCTGTTGAATTTGCATCTCCAGGGGAAATGCATGAATGAGTGTATTTGGTGAAAGAGCAATTTTGTACCAGGAAGGAGCTGTTACTACAGTGCAGGGAGCTGTGGAGGCAGGGAAAGGTCATTTTAACAAAGGCTGCTCCTTTCTGCTTTGCTTGGCGATAAAGGCCTCCAGCCTTTCTCCCTCTGCAGTGTTCCCCCCCCCGCCAGTGCCCCAGCACCTGCCCCCTGGGCATTGCTGGATTTCTCCTTCCAAACACGAGCGCAGCCAAGCCAAGAGAAAAAAGACCCAAGCATTGAGCCCCCATTCAAATCTTTCAATAAGGTAAAAACAGAGATGCGTACTTTAAGCTTGATACACTACAGAAATTGCACTTGTGTGAACACTCTACCTGCAGGTGTCTGAGCAGTGTGCAGTGTCCCATGAAATGACATTTAAAGCACCTGGCCCCATTTTTCTGTCTGGCACGCAGAAGGTGAAAGTCTTTAAGATGCGAAGCCACCACAGGTTTGGGGCAAACTGGCAGCCTTGCAGAGGTGGGGGCCACCCTGGCAGTGACTCCCACACTGCAGTGAAAGCATGTCCCATAGCAGACATCACTGACCTCACAGGTGTGTGACCTTGAGGCAAACCCTGGAGAAAGCTGGCCCTTGCCTGTTTCGCTGCTCTGCAAATGGCTTATTTTAAAGCCCCTTGCAATCCATTAGCTAATTAAAAACATCACCAGCTGCTCCAAGCCTCTGTGTGAGGACACAACAGGCGGCTGGCAGCGGTGGTGTTTTGTCAGGCCAGGTGCAGGGCAGGGGAAGCATTGCCAAAGGTTGCCTTGGCCGTCCCTGGTCCAGGCTGGGACATGTGAGGAAGCAGGAAAGCTGGACGGCAGCTCGGGGCACCCAGCATGGCACTCTGGGGCTGCTGGCAGCAGGAGGCAGTGCACGTGCCCCAGCTCCCCCCGGGGTGGCCCTGGCTGCCCCTCTGCAGGAGCAGAGGGGAGGGCAGAGCCAGCTGAGGAAACTTGGGCTGCCTCTGGCAAAACTATACCAAGCACAGTCTGTGGTGTGCAAATGCCCTTCTCCGGCCCACCACCTTCCTCCCACGCTTAGCCACGTCCTAATCTCCTGGTGAGGCCACTCTCCGGTCCTTGAGCATTAAAAATAATGCCCCCATGCTTACTAGTGCCAGCAAATCACTCAAAATATTTGAGATTTTTCACTCAAACTCACAGGATTCAACCCCAGCAACCTGGAAGCGGAGTTTTGCATCACCTGTCTTCCCATCTATTGTCCCCATCCCTACCTGTTATTTATAAATGGGGAGCTGCAGGGCAAACAGGTTAAGTAATATGCCCAAGGTCACACAGGCAAAACTGTGGTAAACCAAAGAAATGCTCTCTCTTTTCCTAAATCTCAAGCCAATGCCTCAGACATGAGCTATCTCTTCTGGTCATGCCACTATGGGATATTCCTGCCTCCTGTTCTGTGCACTTGATGCTATAAAGATTATTGCTTACCTTCATTGGTATTAACTCTCTTTTAAAAAGGGGAACTCAGGGTACCCCTGGTAACCCAGGGTAACTTCTCATCCTTATTGCACTGTATTTTTATCACCTGCTGACTGTTTCCTCTCAGAATGTTAATGAAAGCAGACATGGCTTTGGCTTCCACTCCAGAGAAATCGCTAAAGCATTTACCCAAGGGTCCTGAGGGGGACCAGTCACACAGGGTCCAGGCATCCAACCTGAGTGGGTACATCCCCATCCAGGCAATTCCTCCTTTTCCTGCAGGTCTCAATGACGCAGTGGCGGTGGTGGTAGCAATGCGGGGAGCAGTGGCCACTCCCGGTGCTGTGCCTGGCTGCTCACACATGAAACTGCTTGGGTCAGGTATGTTGCCTTGGCCAAGATCTCATTTTCTCCAGGAAAAAGCTGGTGGGCCACGTGGAAGCAACACATTGGCAGGGCCTGTCCCGCAGCTGACCAGCTGGGAAACTCATGCTGAGCATCAGGGCTTTCCCCTGGTCTCCCCTTTTGGCAGAAGGGATGAGGAGGACCCATTGGCTTCTGCATCTGCTCCCCTGCTGTTGCAGGTGCTGCTTCTTCCTCCCCAGGAGCCAGGCTGGGGACCAGCTGTGCAAAGTCCTCCTGAACACCGCTTTGCATTTGTGGTGGCCCTGACTACGCGGGTGATGATCCCTTTTGCCTCCTCCCTATCCTTCCTGGGGGACGGTGGGCAGAATTTGCACAGCTCTCTGCATGCATACCCTGGCAGCTTGGACCTTTGTCCTGCTGCTGCTGGCGGAAAGGCAGTCCAGGAGAAAGCAAGCAGCGTGCTCGCGAGGCCACGTCTCCCACAGGGTGGCAGCCTTTCCTGTGCTCTGGCAGATGAAATGCAGTGGCTCATAGGCCTCCCGTCACCCCCCCAGGGTCCCTACTCTCCCCCAGGGAGCCTGGAAATTAGGGTGCAAGGCTAGATGCTGAATGGATGAAATGAAGCTTGCATGGAAAACTGTAACTCTAGCACATCTTGATTTCTGATTGAGTTGCAAATTAGATAACGTTGCCTGAAAATCAGGAGGGAATAGTCTGATTTTTTTTCCCGCTATTTTTCTTTAAAGAGAAAGCAAACTCTGGTACATAAAATCATCATCAATTCCATCTTCTCAGCATTGTCATCAAGACTTGATCTCTGCAGCACAGCTCTCTACTTTTTGAGCTTTAAAAAGCAATGACTACCTTCACTGGCAGCAGCAAAGGGCTCCAGAAACACCCAAAAAGCCCTGTAACCTCTCAAAAGTGTGTAACACAGTGACACACTGGGCACACCCATGCATACCTGTCCCGTTTTATTGCTTTGGCAATCGCTTAGATTTGGAAGACAGAGTCAGAGACACTGCGGTGACGTGGGCTCTGCCCCTGACCCCTGACTTTGTCCCCTCTGGGGCAATCGCTTGTCAGGACTGGTTTAGAAAATTACCAGCTGCTGTGAGAAGAAGAGATAGATTCTGAGTCCCTGGATTCCCAGCTCCTGCTCCAGCTCTGAGGCTTTTCCCAGTGGAAATTCAGTATTTAGTCTGTACATAGCCACATGCAGCCTGGCTAGAGCAGGGAGGCAATCTTATCATAGCTCGGGTTAATTAACTGGCAATTAGCTCGCAATTAACTGGCACTTTAGTGGAAAAACGTGAGTCTAGGCCGCCATGCAACTGTTTGTGGCTTATCTTAGAGAGTAGCGTAAGTGGGGTAAAAACGAAACCTCAGCTGGAGGGGTCGAGGCAGGATGATGGAGTGACGTAACTTGACCAAAGCTCAAGAGATTAGTCTGGGCAGCTCCCTACCTCCAAGGCCACCATCCGGCTGTATTGCAGAGGCCTACCAGCAACCATGCGGGTCCTGAACTCTTCAGAAAATGCTTTTTCTTTTAGGGAGATGCTGGGTCATCATGACATAGAAGGTGCTGCTCCATTTCAGAGGAGGTGCTACTAGATGGGCATGGTGTCAGGATGGCCAACCCAGTCCAAGAAACCCCGGGCTGGTGCTACACGTTGCCCTGTGGCTGTTCATGATGTTCAGCCTGGTTTGGCCTTTCGAAGCCCACATCTGCTGAGACTGGTGTGGGGATAAGGGCACCAGCAAGCACTGTCACCAGAGCTTGGGAGAGCCACTGTGTCAGGGGAGCCCTTTAAACTAGGTGGGTGACAAAGGCCTCTGGCAGGCTCCAGAGAGTTATACCGCCAAGGGGGCAAGGTGGGGAGGGAGCACAACCCACCAGCTCCAGGCTGTGGGGACAGCCAAGTGTCACCACCTGCTGACAACTGTCACACCTGAAGGGGACCTGGCAGTGCCACTGTCACCTCTAAGGTGCTGTGGAGCACATAGCTGTATGAGATACATTTACTTGGCCAGGCGGACACAGTAGATGATGGGGGCTTTTAGCACAGGAACTTTCTGAGAGACGGACACCAGCCAGCAGTGCTTCCTGCTGTGCCCATTCCCTGCCCTCAAATCCCAGCGGTGCAAAGAGCTGATCTAGCCAAACTGCAGTGGCAGCAATCAGGAGGCCACAGGGCTACTGGCCAGTATGTGGCAATGGGATTTTCTGGAGCTGGGGGAGAGACATAGCTACCCCTGGGGTGCAGACAGCAGCTGTCCTGCAAGTGCTTGGGTACCAGTGGTGACTCTTCTCCTTAAAGTACTCATTACTCCTGGAGAGTGCTGCTGTATCTTACTGGTGCTATTTTAGGATGATTACTAGGTCTGTGTAATAGCGCAGAGCTGGGGAGGCCCTATGTGGTTTGGGTGCAGCGTGTGACCTCTGGAGGGGCTCACGCACAGGACACATGCCATAGCATGGGGACAGGCTGACATGACCTGGGGGAAGGACCCACATGGCTGGCAGCTGGGTCCCTGGTGGCAAAGGGCATTTATGTGCTTTGTTTGCAGTGTGAACATTTCATAGTTGGTCAATCTTTTCGTTAGCCTTCTATCAAGGGAAACGGCATGCAGCATACATGAGTCTCTGGTCTGTCTTTAAGGACATCACTGTAGCAAAGTTATAGCTAAAAAGCAAAGTCCAAACACACATGTATTCCAGTATACACAAAACTTTACATAGCTGAAATAATACATGCTCATGTACAATTTTATTTCCTTGATGCCTTAAATCCAGCTATGCTCAGAGATGATGTCTCACAGGACTTTTAGATATTCACATATCTCCCATTGAAAAGAAAAAGGCAGATGAAACAAACCAACGGCTGTCTTCTAAATCCGTAAAATCAGTTGCGAGAGCCTGTGGCTTTTTTTCTGGCTATTTGCCCCCAGTTTGACCTGGAGGCAAACAAAATACAGGTAAGAGACCAAAACCATGTCTGTGCTCTTTCGACAAACTGCGCTGGCTTCATACATCAGCCATGAATTGATGCTCAGCTGAACTGATGCTTTCCTTTCCTTGCCGTCTTGTAACACCATGGCTGCTTTTCTGCAGGTTCAGAGAACGGTGCCAGCACCTCACCCCAGCACTGCTTTTGCAGCTCCACGTGCCCTTGCTCCCAGGACCCTGAGGTTTGCCAAGAGGTGGCAGCAGCCCCATGTCTTTGGGAGTTAATGGACCTTCCCTGCTTTGAAGGAAACACCAAACTGAAAGGTCACTTGTTATTTTTCCAAGCATCTCCCGTATGTTCCTCCAGAGAGGCTTTTTCCCCCAGCAGTAATTATTTCAGTTTTTCTTTTTCCTTTTTTTCTTTGACAATGTGTTCGAAAGGAAGCTGAGTAGCAGCATTGTCTGCGCTGTCTCGTTTTTCCACCCACTCAGAGTGATGTCAGCCCATCGCCACAGGACTTAATGCACTGCTGTCTGCCCTCCAAATTGCTAATTACAACTCTGCTTTTTCCCTGGAAAAGTCTCTTAAAGTCGAAGCCTCACTCCCACCTTTGAAAGCCGTTTTCCTCCCTGCTGCACCAAGCGCTGCGACCCATGGCGTGCGCGCCGAGTCCTGCATGGGCCTGCTGTACTGAGCAGTGCTGAGCTGTGCCATGCCGAGCTGAGCCATGCCAAGCCAAGCTGTGCCCTGCCAAGCTCTGCTGTGCCATGCCGAGCTGAGCAGAGCTGTGCCATGCCATGCCAGTGTGAGACCCAGCGGCTGGAGGACGGGGAGAGCAGGTCACCCTGCCACCGAGGCAGCAGCATGGGGAGCCGAGGGGGGAAATTCCCACTGAACTGCTGCTTCCTCCTCAGCCAAGAAAAGGGAGGTTTCGCTGTCCCCGCACACAGCCGTGTCCATGCAGGGGGCTCTGGCCGAAGGGGCTGCTTTCAGTCCTTGCTTGTCCCCTGTCTGAGCCCTGCGGCCGCTCAGTAGCCTCGGCCAAGGTCCACAAGGGCTCTGCGTGCCTACAGCTGAGCAGCATTTGTCTCTGTGAATGTTTATATTAAGATAACTCATTAGGTGTCTGTCAGCAGAGCTTGGAGGTGAGCTATAATGGCCGGCTCAAGAAGCCTGCTTAATAGTTTTCAGTGCTGACTAAGGAAGGTCTGGATTTTAATTTCTCGCTTATTTGTGCTTAAGAAGAAGTATTTGGGATGTCAAGCCTTGTCTCTGCTGGTGTTGTTGGACGGCTCCTTAGGCATTTCAGAGGATGCGTGCATTGAGCAATCTTGCTCCGTAAACAAAGCACATCAAATCCTTCTTGAAGATGCTGATCTTCCAAAGCGTTCATCAAGAGTCGGACTTTCCTTCTCTGATAATTTATGAAATACTTCCAAATGGTCCACAAAATAGTAATGTAGAATGCTTGACTCCTTTATGTGCTTCGGTGGGCCATAAGAATAAGCAAAGCTGTATATAGCTTTTTTTCAATATCTGGATATGTCATTACTTCACTTGTGAGATTCAAGACTCCAGAATATATAAGTCTGTCTGTGTGACTGAAACCAGGAATTGCAACATGCTCATTCAGCTCTATAGCATTTTGATTTAACATAATGATTTCTGCTTCTCATTGATTTTGAACATGTCAGTCGAAAGTCTCACCTGAATTTGATGCAAAGCAAACACCGTGTCACATCTTGGGCCATTATTAAACATAGAAAAAATGGAATACAGTGGACTTAATTGTCAATAGCAGAGTGATTCAGTGGAGTCAGTGAAAAGATTTTGTAGAGAAAAGCGACCGTTTAAGATTTTTTGCTGGGCAGTAGTTTCTCTAGCAGTACACTGCAGAGGTGACTTGTAAACATGCTTGGCTGACTTTTCTCCTTGAGGCACAGGCAACGTCCTATTATTTTAACTTACTAAGAAAGGGAGCATAGAGTAAGAGAGACACGAACTGGAATGCAGCTTAGCAGGGAAGACCCCAACAAGAAATGGTACAAATGGGTGAACCAATGAATTTAGCTATAACGCCTTCCTAGGAAAAAACAGCACACCCACACTCTGGGAGCAGATAGAGAATTTTGATGCAATGTCTCCAGCTAAAGTAATAAGCACAGATCAACTCTCTTATGGTTCAGTAACACAAACTTAAAAAACAGACAAAACAAAACCCAGAGGCTATGCACATTTTCATCTGGTTCCCCTCTTGATAAGATAAAGTGCAGGAATTAACCTAGCATTTGAAATACTTGTAAATGCTCTCCAACAGAGTATAGCAGAAATCAGCATGTGATCATTTTGCAGCTGGACTGACCTGCCCTTCCTCCCTGGAGCTGATGCTCAGAGTACACCGGTGGCAGGGGTTTAACTGTAATTTAAGCTTCACATTCAAATTCATGCCTGGCAAATTGCAGAAGGTAGCTTGACTCTGTGACTTGCACATTTAGGCTGTTAACCAAGTAGCTGAAAATGCATTCATTTATCCAAGCCATTAAAAAAAAATAAAACCCAAACAGCAAGAAAACAGACTCTGATTGACAACATTTCAACTGTAATTTTGCAGCAAGACAAAGAGCATGAATGGAAGGAAAAAAGTGTTTCCATAGGATCTGTGGTTTCATGTGCACAAGGCCCTCATTGCCAGCTGTTACAGGAAGGGGTTTGTATGCACAGGTACTCTAGGAAGAGGGAGTCAATTTGGTGTCATTAGTTACTAGCTGAAAACCTTCTCCCTGTGTCCCCCCATGTGCTCCCAGCAGTGCTCAGGAGACAGAGGAGCCGCTCATCGCTTGTTGGCACTGCCGAATGAGTGGCATCCCAGTAAATCAGATGTAAACTCACATTTCTGAAGCATCTGAGGTGAAGTGCTTTCTTTACCTTGGAAAAGAACCAGGTGCCGAGGGCTCCAGCAGGTTTTGCTGTAGCTGCAACGTCTCAGGACATAGCCAGGTCAAAGGTTTGCAGCCAGAGGTATTATCTTTCATTATATCCGCTGTCACAGATGGAAAAATGAGACCAGCTTTTGGGCACTGAAGCCGTTCTGCAAGTCACAGAGGGCTCTGAGAGGCAAGCCTTGACCGTGGTTGTTGCAGCAGGCTAGACGTTGCCCCCTTCCCCCTGCCGGCCTTGACCCTCTGCCAAGGGCGTCCCTCTAGCAGAGCTGGCAAATGCCACCGCCTCGCAGGGCCGTGGACGGTTCAGCACCAAACCTGATGTTTTAGTGCAAATCGGCCTCTCAGGAGGCCTAAAGCAAGATGCTGGCCTACGAGAGGATGGGGCAGAGGCACGTTTCCCTTCTGCCAGCTCTGTCCTGGGGCTGCGACCTCTCTTCTCCAGGGCTGGCCCCTGCGAAGAGGGCAGGATGGAGCACTAGGAGACCAGCGGCAGCAAGCTGTGCCAGAACAGATCTGCCAAAAAATTCCTGTGCAATACCTACGCTGTAATATTTCCGTGGGTTCACAGACACTGCCAGCACTCAAGTAACATAAAATGTCTGCCAGTAAATTGAGGCAGAATAAGGACACCATGCAACAGCAGCAGAAATCTGGTTTAATCTCCAGCTCTTCTCTCTGATAGATCTTAAGGAAAGGGAAGATGAAGGTCCGGAGAATGTGGAGGGGAAAAAAGACTAGTGTGACACAGTTAAATGGCATTACTTCTTCTCACAAGACTAGCAAGAAAACAAAGCATAAAAACTTTTTACAAAAAGCACTCTGTAGATGAAGAAAATGCGGGTGCTAGAGAGAAAACTCTTCTTACATATGGGGTTGCTTTAAGGCTAGAAGCGCTGGGGAGAAAAAACAAACGCATGAAGCACTTCTGCTCAGATGCCTCTGTGCAGAGATTACAGGAGCTCGGGTGGCTTCATGAGCCCTGGCATGGGGGAGCCAAACAGGAGAGAGGGAGTTGTTGAACCCCTTGACAGCAGGGCCCAAAGTTTAAGTGTGAGAAGATTTAAGAAGTCAGTGGAAAGGCAGAAGAGGAGTTACGTGAGCAAATACACGGGCAGAAAGGAGGCTGCTGGCAGCCGCCTTTTCTATGACAGGGCCAATAGGTGAGTTAGTGCTTGCCAAGGGCACCCGGCGACTGCGAATGTATCAGAGATTAGGAACAGCCGTTTGGTTACCAGCATTCAGGAGGATATTAAGAAAAGTGTGGCTGCACTGAGGTTCCCCAAATGTGGCGAGGAAGCCCTCAGCCCCAAGACTTTCCTGGCTCAGCCACAGAGACTTCTCAGAGCACTGCTGTGTGGCTCAGTCCCCTCGTTGGCTTCATTAGTGCCAACAGCACACCAGAGCCAACGTCAGCCCTGAGGTGGTCACGGGGGCTTGCATAAACCAGGCACATATGCCCGGGCCAGGGGCAGGCTCTCTGCCTCATGGCAGTGCTGCCGCAGCCAGGCTGGGACCCCCAGCCCAGGCAGTGCCAGTATTGGGGTTATTCTCTGTCGCCCCAGGTGCAGCACTGCAGGGCTGGGTGCAGGTCCCCGACACCATGCGGCAGGGACCTCCTTCATGAAAGTGGCAATCAGCCCACACTTCTCCTCCTATTAAAGCACAGCCACAGGTGGATCGATGAAACTTTGCCTGGAGGATGGCTTTTGTAGCATTTTGGACCTAGTAGATTGGTGCCCTGGGGAAAGTGTGGGTTTTGTTCCCCTCTTTATAGCTGGTGCTCACACGGGGTGGACAAAACTTCTGAAACATCATGATGGGGAGAAAAAACTCTCTGGGAAAGTCCCTCTATCTAGCAACTCAGAGGCTTCCTGGGTAGCCCCCAAACTAACCCTAGCATAAGGAGGTGAAGAAAAGGCCTCAAGTGAGAAGACAAAGTTGTGTACAAGAGGAAACTCCCCTGCTTAACCTCAAGGAGAAGGCCCAGGTCATAACTTTGAGACAGGTTTGTAGGTGAGGTTACTGCTGATGTTAGCTGGGGCTCCTGCAGAGACAGAGGGAACATCAGCTTTTAAAAGAATGTGCCCCAGTGAACAACAACAAAAACCAACAACACCTATTACTATTATTATTTTTTAATGGCCTAGAGAGCTATCTCAAAAAACAGAGGACGAAGTACCAACATCAGCAAACATCAAGGTGGGCTCGGCTGTTGGGCATACTCATGCAGCCCTGTGATAGCTCAGTCCGCCCAGTGCTGGGTGCTGGCCTGAAGCACTTGCTGCCCCTCAGGTGCAGACTCTAGTCCATAGCAGGTCTCTGTAGCCAGGCCCCAGTACCACCCTGCATCCAAACTGGCGCAGCCTTTCTGCCAGCCCTCACTCTCCCTCTGTGCGAATTCCCTTCTGCGACCAGCTCCCAGCCACCCCTCCATCAGCTCGTTCCTGCGCAGCTTGTGATATTGTTTCCTGGAGTTGCGCTCCTGGGGTGAGGGAACCCTTCATGGTCAACAGTATGAATTTGGTAGCAATGCCTTCCAAACAGTAGATGATTTTCCTCTAATCTGGGAAGGAAGGATAACAAGCAATGAACCAGAAGTCCTCTA
Source organism: Dromaius novaehollandiae (assembly GCF_036370855.1). Classification (NCBI taxonomy): domain Eukaryota; kingdom Metazoa; phylum Chordata; class Aves; order Casuariiformes; family Dromaiidae; genus Dromaius; species Dromaius novaehollandiae. The sequence goes on from NC_088098.1 coordinate 122,279,518, forward strand.
TGTTGCAACGATGTAAGTGATATATTCCCAAGCACACATCTGGTGTGCATAATGGAAGACACTGACTTGTATGTTGTAAAATACTAAGTACATTTTGAATGCCAAATAAGTAATAAAGATAGCATGGACATGTCTATGCACGTACACAATGTATTTCCATTCCACTACATTTGTGGCAACCAGTGTTGCAGCTCTAGGCGAAACCCACAGCCTTTGCTGCCCTCTCGCCTGTGAAGCGCTCGGATTCTTCCCAGATATGACAGCTTTGTGCCTACGCATAAAATGCTCATAGCTGCAGGAGGCAAGGCTAGCGTTAGCCACATATCTGCCCAAGTGCAGAGCCCTGCTAAGCCCCAGTTTCCCCGATTCCTGTCAATCCTTGTGTATGTCCAAAGAGTGCCTCTATCAGACCAACTTTTGCACAAACCCTGCCTGCAAGTGCAGCCCAGGCTCCAGCTGCCTGCATGTGCCCTGAAGGTTAATGCTGTACCTGTGAGGGGAGGCTGCCTGCCAGGACAGAGGCATAGCAATGCTGACCAGACTGCAGGACACTGGTCTGGACCACATGTGCTGCTTTCCCTCCAGAAGGCGTATGAGATGGAGGTGTATGGGAGCCCCTGGAAGTAGAAGCAGCTGGTCTCAAGTTAAAACTAACTAAATCAGGAAAAAGAATTACCCTTGCAGAGTATGTTGTTTATTAAAGCCTCTAATATAGGGCAAATATGTCCAGATTACAACTGGAAACCAAGAATCTTTTTCCTTCTGGGAAGAACAGACTTATCTGGTGATCTTCGAGAAGGCCATTTTGATACGCCCGTCAGAATGAAATCATGCTTGCCATTGATCATTAGCCATACAAGGCATCTGGCTCGCCTTTTCCCCTAGCATCTTAGAGGCACCATCTCTCTGTCAAAACAATAAGCAGTTTTTTTCCTCCTTTCTTTCCCCTCACCAAGTCGCTGGGCACAGCCGGTTCTCAGGATGTGTCCCTGCTGACTGCTGGAAAGTGACAAAGCCATATTGTTTTTCAGCTAAGGGAAGAGCAAAGAGTGCATCTTCACCAGTGCTGAACTGCTGACATTAATCAAACTATCACTTTACCCTAGTTCATGTGGATACAGTGACACCACCATGCCGGGAGGACTGTGGGAAACAGCAGGCACAAACAATTCAGCTAAGCCTTGCAAAATGCCAGGGCCTCTTTTCAGACCACCTCTTTTCCAGCTAAAATCTGCTGCTGAAAATAACCTCCCTTCCAAAGGATGGCCCTGTTTGAGGACTTCGTGTGCCCACAATGCATGACAAGTGGAGTTATTTATTGTCAGCATGTTGAGAATAGGATTTTATGGGGAGAGAGAGGGCAGCAAAGCCTATTCCTGAACAGGCTGAGACTTTTTAGCACCTGTTACTGAGGTAACCATTGCACATACATGCACCAGAGTTGTCTGGAGTCATCAAGGTCTTCTGTAACACTTCCAAGCAATGTCCTTCCTGAGCCTGCAAACTTACTGGCTGCCACTGACATGCTGGCTAGTGTTCAGTACTCCTGTTGGACCCTAGTTGTACATTTACTGTGTGTGTAGTTTGTTCTTGGCAATAATACTCTCCCATGCTCTCCTCATCCCACGAGGAGGTCAGTGGTAACATGAGATTTCCGGCACTTGTCCTTTAAGGATCAAAGCCACAGGCACAGGCAAATCAGAAGATATTTGCATGCCGATAGAGCACATAGATTGGAGGGTGAAAAGCTGGAGGCCTGTCCTTCTGGTGCACTTAGAAACATCCACATGGAGATGGCCACTTGGGTCACCACATCCAGTCTCCTGTTGTTACCAGCAACCACATAAAAGGCTCTGTCCAGCCCAGCAGGGTTCACAGAACATTTGCTTCCCATGCATCAATGCACTCTAGACCACAAAGCACTACCCGACCAACCTTGAGCCAACTTAGATTGATAGGGCAAAAGATCAAAAGCCACAAACTCTGCTACACCACAGGGTGATGGCAGGCAAGCTCAAGGGCCTTGCCAGCATCCCAGCAGTTTGGTAGGAGAAGGGTCTTTGTTAGATGAAAATGCAGGGAGAAATCTGCAGAGGAAGGATTCTGGGAAACCTGCTCTTGGGTTGCTCATGCTGTTAGGAAGTTCGGGGGGAAGCTCAAACGGCATGTGCAATGAGCAGTTAAGAAAGTGCTTGACACGAGGTTATGAGCCCCATGACCTGAGCATTTTCCATCCATGTTGACTGCTCTTCTCTGGGATGCAGGGGTGGGATTCAATTTGCTTAATATCAGAGGTCTGCAGAGCAGACATCTCAATCTGAGCTTGCTATCCTTGGCTACCTGGTTAGACAAGGGAGGGAAATAGCCATTCCAGGAGCATGCTCCAACTGACCCATCCTAGAAATCTACCTTAGAAAGAGAGGCATTGTACCCAGAGTGCCCTATGTCCATTGATTATAAAGGGATTCTAGAGGACAAGCTCAGAAAAAAGGTATCTGCATTGTAGATGTCTTCATCCGACCAGATGAATCTCACACAAAGCACCCACCTGGTCCTCAGGAAGAAATGAGTTCAGAAGACCTGCTGGTGGGCTGCGCTGCAGCATGCTTCATTTCTCTTCTGAGCCCCTTGAGTAAGTATGGCAGTAAGCATGGCAGGTGGTGGCAGCACCTGGTCTAGCAGGTCATGGAGACCCCAACTCGCATCTGCATGCAGTGTCTCAGGACACCCATTCTGGGAGACAATGGACAGTCTGATGACTCACAGAGAGGTGTGACAAAATGGAGAAACTCATCACTGTCAGCTCCTGAAGAATTTAAGAAAACATACCCTGACCCAGATATTGTCACTCAGGGGACTTGATGAGGACTGGATAGCCAGTTTCCCTAGTCTTGTGTCATCGCAAGGAATCCTGGTGAAATGATGTGGATACACACATCTCAGGAGTATGTGTATATGACAGTGTGAGTGAAATTCATTTTGTTTTAAAATAAATCACCCTTCCCCTCTTATCATTATTATTGGGTTGAGCTTTTCTGCCTTTTTATTCATGTCACAACATTATTTCCTATAATGGGGAATAAAGTCTGGATTTGGAAATGTGTTTGGACATGGTGTTCTGGACTTGAATGGGTGTCAGAGCAAACTGGTGGATTTGGACATATAACCCAATGAGTTTTTAGCTTTAATCAGAGTCTAAGGTTACCCTGCGCTTTCCAAGTGAAAGACATTGGCTCAGGTTTGCTTGAGACTTGGCCTCGGTTTACCTGAAAGATCTGTGATCCTCCATAAACTTTTGGTTTGGGCTCACTCGTTTTATGGGCTTACGATAACGTACAAGAAATTCACCGCTGCATTTTGATGTGCAGAGTCATTTATGCCAGTGCAAAGTCTGCAAATGTGGATTAAAATTCATGCTGTAACGGAAGTATCTTGCATTCCTTTTGTCTGTGATTATTCCCATTGTTATGAGGAATCTGACCCCAAGTTTCCAAGTTTTGCCAGGAATCTCCTCCTCCTTGAAGGTTTGAAGCACAGAGTCCTATAGGAAAGGAACCTACCTGCTTTAATCTGAGGCTCGCTCAACATCTTCTGAGTGACAGCCTGGGCACAAGCCCACAGGTTCACAAGGGGAGAGGGTGGAGTTGTGGGAAATTGCACTAGACTGACCACAGAGAGTTTCAAGGAAACATACAGCAGGTCTGAACCTAAGGCCACCACAGCTGAGCATACGAGTGAGATCCGCTGCCTGGGGAGAGTTTTTTCCAGGACATTTATGCACTTGGAGTGAGCTCTGGATCCTGCCAGCAAAGGACAACTCAAAAGTACCTCCTGGGTTTGCAGTCAACGACCAGGGCACTGGAATTAATTGGTCCCTTGGGGTATACTTAACCAGCATGTCCTTGACCAGGAGTGCTCACTTTCAAAATCCTATTGAAGGGTATCCTGCAAAGGTTTCAGATGCTTTTGGCTTCTTGATAGATTGCTGGGATCTTTACAAACTGATCCCAGCATAATGCATGGTCAGTATGTACTCCAAAGCTGAAGTTTCTGGTCCAGTGGTCTGTTAAAATCCCACTGTATTCAGCTGCACACCTTTGCCATTGCTAACACAGTTGCCACATTTTAAACAGCATTCTCTATATAGAGGGACATATGGCCCCCCAGTTTCCAACTACCTCCCAAATATATCTTTATTTTTTAACACATATTCTCTAGAAATGGAGAAATATGGCCCAAAGTGATCAAATCTAGACAAGCCAAAGCAATTAGGCATTCAGTTCAGCACAACCTTCTTGTGCAATGCACCTTATCTGCCCACATGTTGTAAGCATATGCATTGGATCAAAGACTTTTGACATATCTCAGTTGCACATGGCTTAAAGGAGATTAATTTGGGTTCTGCAAAACTTGAACACTAGAGGATTGTTCGATCAGGGCTTCATTCACCCGAACACTGCCAAGATCCAAAAGACGGCAGTGTTTTGGCCTGCTTGTAGACATGGTGAGGAACACTGTAACTTAGTGTCTCCCATGGACATGGAGGAGATCCCCAGAAACATTGCCTTAATTCCCTTGAACGGCTTTGGCTGACATGAGTCAAATGGCTTAAAATGAGGAGACAGGAAAGAAATTAGAAAGAATGCTACCTCTGCAGCACAATATTTTAAATGATGTGCAAATGGTGTGACAAAGAATTAACACAAGAACAAGAAAGATAAATTTGGGTTAGGCGGTCTGGTTTAGAGGAGACCACAGGCACAATATGGGTTTAATTGTATTTGTACACACATAGGAATAACCTACATCTCTATTAAAGCAGGAATTGCTGCTCTATCAAGATATTACCACACTGGCTTTGAAGAAGTGAGGCTGCATACTGTTGTAGGCTTGTGAGGTTTATTCCATGGCTTGCAGATGAGGGATTATTGACACAAACCTAGAACTGGCACCGCTTTTAGAAAACTGCCATTGTGAGAAGACTTGTTTAGTTCAGAGATAATATTCTCATTTCCTTTCTGGGAGCAAGTCTGCCTACTAAAATAAACTGTAGGATGCTTTTCGCTGATAGGAAAAGGCATATTTCTGTGTTGTAGTGTAAAAGGATAGAATATACTCATTTTTCAAAGCAGTGCAGGTCATTTATCCACGTTATGGCTTTATCACAGGCAAGATTTTAGTCAGTGTGTTTCCACAATGCAGCCTTAGATCTTGATGCGAGTCTTCTGCTGCACAGGCTGCAATTTTCTTTTTGGCTTTCGGCTGTGCTCTGTCATATTCCCATAGTTTCAGGTCTAGTTACAAACCCTGGACTTGCTTCATTTTACCAAAGGTTTAGGTCCTAAGTTTAAGTAAGCCTTAGATAAGAATTGCATGAGTCTGGGCCAAGTTTAAGAAAAATCCCCAGGTTCTTAGGAAAGCATTATTACTTTAGGTCAAGCCAGGCAAAAGATTTGTAAATGTTACAGACTGAGACAAAGTGAAATGTAAGGGATGTATGCCAGATCCCAATGCCCATTGCCTGTGCTTTGTACAGCTTTGGTCATTTCAGTTCATCTTAAAATGAGGATGTTTATTTCTCACTGGTGTAACTCAGCTTTGCCAATGGGATTTTGGAGAGAGTTTAGAAGACTGTAACTTCCTTGGCTAGCAATCCAATCTGCCTGGCTTTAGCCCAGGACAACTCTTTTCTTGTCCCAGTTAGAAAACTGTCTTGCCCTAAAGGGACAGACATTTTCATAGCTTTCCTCCCGCTGTGGTGCCCTGAGAGCACATGTAATGAGATAACATTGTGTTCGCATTAAAAAACACCCCTAATTCATGGCAACCACAAACCTGTGACAACTCACCAAAGCACAAGTGCTCTTTTGAGAAGCAAAGCAGCACTGACCCTGGCTCAGAAGTACGACCCCAGCTCATGTCACCAGCAATCGAACGCTGAGGGCAGCTAATGCTTCTTCAGCCACCTGTCCAAGATGAGCCCAGGTCCCCGGCATGAGTAACCTAACACCATGACCACCAGAGCTTGGCTCCTTCGCTGACTGAGCAGAGAGTGAGACGTGTCTCATCCCAAGACAGGGTGCCTCTATCTCGCGGTGGAGACTCCTGCAAGGAGCTGTCTCTGCTCTAACTCGTCCAGCCCTAGCGTTGCTAAGATCTGCCAGCACAGCCATGTGGGGTCATGTATTTAATACCTCATACTTCTTGCTTGAAAAGGGCTGTAGCATTTGGCCATGGGTGAATGCTAAGCAAACCACAGCTCTGTCATTTCATGTTTGACACAGGTCACTTAATCCAGGTGTTCATGCACACAAATATCACATGGGAGAGTCCAGAGATTCCTGTGGTTCAAGGTCGTGGGCAAGGTTAGCTCAGTCAAGGTTGATGTGTTTAACTACATGAACAGCACGGCTTGTCTTTTCTTTGAAGAAAGGCAGAAGTTATGGTGAGACAATTCTCCCAGAACCGAGGCAGCCCCTGGCTTGCTGTGCTCTCACTTTCCCATTGAAAGGTTGATATGTGTGACTGAAGCAACAGGAGAGCTTGTTTTCAGTTTGAAAACACCTATGTTCAGATGCAACAAAATATTCAGGCTCCTTATTCCCCACTGAAATCAAACCAGGTGAAATATATGGTTTGGGGCTTCCCAAGGGAAATACTGAGCACCTAAACACATTTATGATTGGAAAATGGAGGTGCAGCTGGACTAAGCTGGTGGCTCAAAGCCACAAAAGCTGTGACAAAACCCAGCTCCTGGCTCCCAGCATAATCCTGAGTCCGACCCACACTTTGCTGTGGGGCATCTACCTCTGTAAGGTTTGCAGCAGTGAGGAATTATTATGTATACTGGACACCAGCACTGTGGTCCCAAATCCCAGCACTCTTCTATTACTTCTGTCTACTCTTTGCTAAGGCAAAGCTTTCAAGGAAACCAGGAAAGAAGTTTTGCCCAAATAGAGGTAAGAGGACAAGATCCTCAGGATTTGGCTTCCTGGGGAGATTCCTGTTAATTGTGCTTCTACACAGGATCCTCTTACTTGTTTAAAAAAGTTACTTGAAATAAATAAGGGTTCCTGCTTTACTTCAGCTAGCTGACACATCTCATCCTCTCTCATCCTCCCTAGGGAACCATCATAGCAAACTGTGCTGTGGACTCCTTTCCATCCATGCTTTTAACTTGGGCCACAACCTGCTTGAGGTCTTTATAACGATCCCCATGAAGAATTGAAACATCATCAGATCAAAAATTAATTGCTTTTCCATCTGTTGAAAGTTAAAAAAAAAAAGAAACAGTAACCTCTTTCATTAATCGGTCTGTTTTCTATCTGCTTTTGACCCTCACCTGGTTTATTTAAAAATAAAATACAGGCAAGTGTTTTGATTATCTATTGTTGAGAAACTATTAATTCAAGGAAATGTTTGCAGTGGGAGGAAATTTAAGTCAAGTAAGATTTAATCTCGGAACAGTACTGGGAGCAGTCTGAGTGTCTGCAGAGCTTGCAGTGCAAGACACAATGACTTGAGTGCCATGCCTTGCAGATGAACTTCAGCCCAGAGCACTTCCCTGAGCACAACACCAAGGAGCAGGATCCTTCCTTTCTGAACCCCTGCTGATTCAGGGCCCACCTCCAGCACACCCCGAGAAACGGCAGGAGGGGGAGGAGTTTTCCATAAAATATCCAGTTATTCTTGCTCACCACCACGCCATGAATCGTCTTTCTAGCCAGTTTCATCTCATTGCTCTGATCCGAAAAGGACCCAGAAGAGAACGGGGAGTCAAGAGTGAAAGTGTCTCCCTCCTCCAGACCTCTGTACAGTATAGGAACATTTTCTAGTTTGCAAAAGTGTTTTCACATGAGCACTATTTCCCTAGTGGGTGCCAGGAAGCAACTGAATTCTCAGATTTTCTCTGCTAATGGCTGATACACAGCACCAGTAGACTGCAAACACTGCAGTGCAAAGTAGGATCAAAGTCTGGAGTTTTGATTCATCTCATCGTTGTTAAGACAGGTCATTTGGGTACTGTAGGGCTGGATAAGAGGTCACCAACACCATCAAAATTTAGGGATATGCAGATCCACATGATGAGACCCCCTTCAAAATTCATCTTCATGTCGTCAGTCAGATCCCTTCCTCACAAAATCCAGAGTCCTCAGTATGTGAAGCCTGGGGTGGCAAAGAACAAAGCAGATATGATTTATCCACAAATGCTTTCTCACTGTGTAGTTCAACATAAATGGACTAATAAAATAATAGCAATAGCAATAGCAATAATAATAATAATAATAATAATAATAATAATAATAGATTTGAGGAGGAAAATCAATCTCTTCAACCTGAGAAACTCAGTTTCTGCCTAGAGCAATCTAAAGGCTTGCTTATGGGAAAGTTCTGCAATATGTCTGTTAGTTGAAATGCTCCAGCTCTAACAGGAACTAAGCAAGAAAAGCAAGCAAGCAAGCAAACCAAAGCAGGAGCTGATGTGACAGCAAAGATTGAACAGGTTTTAATTTATCTAGACAGCTCTGACATCACTGCATGCCCAAAGGACAGTGTTACTAATGGATTGAGTGGCACACTGCAGCAGGTCATGAACTCTGGGCACTTAGTCCGTGACAGCAGCGTGCTCTCCTTTGCTGGGAGAAACCCCCCCATCTGCACACAGAGCATGGGGCCTCCCTGTCACATGCCCGCAAGGCTGAATAATTCAGCAGGGAAGGAAAGAGAAGGAGGGGGACAAGGAGGGACCAAGTGCTCTCAGACTTGAGCAAGTTGAGGAACAGTGCCATGCCCAGGTCACCGATGAGAGCTGAGGGAGCCACAGGGTGGATCACTACCACCGCCAAGGAATTACCACAGCTAAACGGACTCATCTAAAAGCCAACCAAGGTCTAAAAACATTATCCTGCAAACTTGCAGAAGCTCATCTCACAGTGTAACACGGGGCAGGCTGAGGGCAGTCAGCATGTTGAGAGGTTGAGCCTGCTGCCAGGAGCAGGATTGCAAATGACAAAACTCCCAGCTGTAGCTTTTCATGCTCTTCAGTCATCAGCCTATTTATCTCTGTGCTCTGCTCAGTACCAAAGACAGGAGGTGGCAAGGACCTGCGCAACCTCCATTCTCCCTGGGATTGCCTCCGCTCATGAGCAGGGCGCTGGAGAGGACGTTCAGGTTGAGCTGGTGTGCAGGTACTCTCTGTACAAAGGAGAGTTGTTTCCCACTAGCATATGCCATGGCCACTCTAGCAAGCCCAGGATTTCCGTTTTATCTGCTGAGCTTCTCTTCCTGCCCCCACTTCCAACTAAAATTAGCACTGAGCATGGACATGGAAAGGCACTCCAAACAAATTCTTGTACAACCCACAAATCTCTACCTGGGCTGATTGCTCAAGTTGCCTTATTAGCATTGCACCTGCTTTAAGCTGCAATGATGCCAAATTAGATGGAAAAACATGCAAGTACCATGTAGCCTTCTGGCAAATTAGCATGCTTACTGCACAAAGGTGAAGATTACTTGGAGGGGGAAAAGTACTAACATCATTTGGCTAATTATCGAAGCAAGAAAATTAGAGTGACTGAAAAAATGCATAAGTATCATTCCAGTTGTATAGTCAAACTGCCATGAGGCTCACTGGATAGCACGAAGACTGTCTGTCTGCAGTTCTTCTGTATGGCAACAGATATCACTGGTATTGCTGCTTTCCCCCCGGTTTGCTTAGAAAACCCTTTTAGCTTTCTAATTTAATAAACAAAATACAGGAATTCACTATTTGTGATGGAAACAGAGGCATGAGACCACACAATCACAGAATAGTTGAGGTTGGAAGGCACCTCTGGAGATCGTCTGGCCCACCCTCCTGGTCAAGCAGGGTCAGCTATAGCAGGTTGCTCAGGGCTTTGCCTAGTTGGGTTTTGAATATCTCCAAGGATGGAGACTTGACAGCCTCTCTGGGCAACCTGTTCCAGTGTTCAGCCATCCTCATAGTAAAGAAGTGTTTTCTTCTGCTTGACACGGGGAAGATGAACAAAAATGACTTTAAGAGAAAGATGGCAACATCAGAAATGCTAAAAGTGGGAAAGGCCAGATCTATGGTTGCCTGAGTGACTGCAAATTTTAGGCCTTTGAGTGTGTATCCTAAACATTAAATGATGCTGCAGGAAAAACTGTAAGTACTCATACAAATAAGCCTGTATCATAATGCATACATACCAGGAGTCTGTGCAGGCAACCTTCATCCTGCCTAACTTCAGAGTGTTTTTGCAATCTAAACAACAGTTTTTCCTCATTATTTGATTAAAAATTCCCAAGGTTTCTATTTTTTTTCTTAAGATAAAGTTACAGTTTGTTAGTGGGAGCACAAGAGGGAGAAAAGAAATACCAATTTTGAGCAGCTCCCATCTCAGCAAAACCTGAACAGAATTTCACAACTTCAAGAAAACGCACATCTGTAGCCTAACGCCTCTGCCTTTGTTAGGTGTCCAAGGGGCACAGCAAATAAAGGTGGCCTCTCTCAAAACAATTTTCTTCTTCAAAGTGCTTGTTATAATGATAAGCACAAGGCAGCCTATACACATGGGGTGTCATTTTCTCTGGCAGACAAGTGCTGGCAAGTCTATTTAAAGCAAACGTCCAGGTCGTCCAGGTTGTCGCAGCACACCAGTGCCCCACAGCAGAGTCGGCTGAGGGCACTGTGTGCCTGCTCATGCCCGGTGAACTGCCTCAAATTGCTGCGATATGGGTTCAGGCACTGACGGCATGCGGAGCAGCTGCAGCATGGGCCCATGTTTCCACGTCCCAGCTGGGTTATGCTGTGATGTCTGGCTGGCAGGCGGCGGTGGCCAGGCAGCAGATGTCGGTGCCTTCAGCCCTCACAGCTGTTTGCTTCAGCGGGCAGGAGCCAGGGCCTGTACTTCCCAGGGGACGAGCACAGCTGGCCTTCCTTTGTAGATGCCCACCCCTCCGGGATAAGGAGCCTTCAGCTCTTGTATCTCCAGGTCATCTCTGCTGTCCCCAGTGTCATCATGCACTCCTGAAATGCACAGTGCCACCTTTCCAGCACACAGGTACCTTCAAAGGAGGCTCTCCTTTTAAAGTTTAAAATCCACTTTGATACCTTTCTTCTCAGAGATCCACAGCTAGTTAGCTTAAAACCATCTGATTTCTTTCAATAAATAAATAAAGACTTCTAGTTTTGTGAGAAGCTGAGCATAGGAGCGTCCCATCGGCTTCCTCCATTATCACTCAGGGCTGTCCCAGCACATTGCTGCCTGAGAAGCTGCTATACCGCCTTCCCCTTTGCTCTCCTAATAGCCCTGATCAAATTAAAGCAGTAAAAGTATATAAGACATATGCCAGTGTATCAGGGTGAACTATGGTATCCACCTTAGTCAAGAGGTTTCATGCTGGAGGACTTGTGTTCTTGCATAGCAGTAATTTCAGTTTTTCCCCTCGGTGTCCATGGGGGATGGAGAGGTTGCTCTTAGCTTCTCCTGTGTAACTGGTCTGTAGTGGTCAAGGCAGTCCCAGCTTGGGAGGGCACAAATACATAAAATATCCCCCCCCCCCCCCCAGGCTAACAGTAGTTGTATGTCTGACTCCCAGGCCACTGGGGACCTGGGTAAGTGCTGTCACAAATGCAAGAAATAACTATCTACCAAATGCCAGGCCCAGCCCAGGACGAGCAAACCAGCTCTACAGACCAAGTGATAACTGCTGTAGCTATTTTTGGCATAGATCAGTTTCTGTTCAGGCTTAGATTAAGCCCATCAAACTAATTCCACTTCTGATTTAAGCGAGGATTTTAACCCACATCTCAAGAATGGAAGGGAACACTGGTCCATTTTCTGACGCAAATATCTTAGGAGATTTGTTACTTGTGACAAAGGAGATCACCTGGCAGGACACTTGATTTTGATACTCTATCCTGATCAGCTCTTCTCTCTTTTCATTACTCTTTAATGATGAGCTCTAGTCCTTGCTGACTGAATGGCGAGGGCTGGTTTTCACCAAGGCACATTGCAATATGCCGAGCTGCTTGCGAGATTGCGTGGTGTGGCCCAGAGGGGTGGGAAGGAGCTCAGCACGCGTCCTGCCAAGACTGCCAGAGAGGAGAGAGCAAGCCTGCCAGGAGAAGTAACTGGAGTCATCCTCAAGGAAGTGGTCACTGAGATTATATGGGATATAATAAATACATGTACCAAAGTCCTGAAGCCAAACTTATGGATCTCATTCTCTGCTCAAATAGTATTTCGTCATATTTGGAAGTGGAAAACATGGGCCAAAAGAACTGCCTGATATACTTAATTAGACTACCTGGTTGTTCCTTTGGTTCAGTATGAAATGGTCCAACCTATATCACTGAGAAATACTGTAGACCACTATCTGAAAAGGCTCTCCTTGAACTGAAGCCTCAGTTTCCATGTCCGCTTGCCAGGCCCAGAAGAGCTTGTTTTCAGTTGTTCTTGTTTACAAGGTGCAATTAGCACTTTGCACACATTTGATCAGGTGCTAATTTAACTCAGGGTACAATTTACCTTCCTAAATATGTGCTAATAGTTCTCTTTGAGGAGAAAAAAAGGGGGGAGGGGGGAGGAGGGAGATCGAGATAGAAAGCACCAGACAAAATATTTTTAACCGGATCAAAACAATGACATTCATTTTTCTATTCATCTCTGGCTGAGTCATGCAAATTGTCCCAAACAGAAGGAGAAGCAGCAACAACAACAACCAGCTCAGAGGAGACAGGGATGCAGGAGGACACTGGGATCTGCACCATCTTTGGGCAGTGGAGCCCCTCTAGCAGCTTGTGTGGTCAGGCCCTCCTTGTTAAAAATACAGAACAACTCTCTAAGAAAAAATTGCATATATTGCTTTTAACCCAGGCCATTCAATGGACCTGCAAACTGTTGTTCTGAGGCATCTGAGGGGGCAATAGTTTGTCATGGGCCTGGGGAAGTGGTGGATAACAGCATCTCTTCTATCAGCCTTGACCCACAGATGTAACAGGCACTGCAGTCCTCTCTGCTTCTTGACTGTTCTTTTTTTTTTTTTTTTCCTCAAGGTTTGGAAATTAGTTGGTGAACCTTTGATATGCAACATCTAATGTATCGTGGGGCTTGCTTGTCACAGGTGCTACTCAGTATTGTTTGGGGAAAGGAAATCAGGTTCAGAAAAAAAGGGCTGTTGGAAACAGGTCTCCCCAAACCTGAGGAGAGTGAACATCACTGGTCACTTTTGAAAACCTTTGCCCCTATTGTAACTTTCATTGCCAGATACAGCTGAGCCCCTTGTGAACTCTGGGTTTGTAGAAACACTTGGAAAAACTAAAGTTCTTTCTCTCCATCCTGATTTTACATGATTTAAGTTGTAGTAGTTCCATCGTTTCCTTGGAACATTATCCAACAACTGAAAAATGTCCCTGTCAGAGATATTTCCCATTCCAATAGAATATTCCACATCAACTTTTATTTTATGCAGGGTATTAAAAAGATAAGTGAATATTTATGAATGTGTAGACTTAGTCTAGTGGATCCCTTGACATTTTTCTCCCTATGAAGGCATTCTTCAGAAACTCTCCTTTACTCTGAGGTTACCCTCATTAATAAAAAACACAAAGATGGGCTTGTACCTTATCAGTGAGGTATAGGTTTCTTCTTTATCTCTTCTGGGTACTTTTTTCTTCTCTGTGTGTGTGTGTAAAGCACATAGAAAATGATAGCATCAGCTTTAGGAATGAGACTTGGAGCCCCTTAGGCATTTGAGAAATGGGATGATTGTAATCTAGAACAGGATTATCACCATAATGCAGGGCATAAAGGCAACAGGACTTCCATAAGTTTCTTTTGGAGAGCAAAAATGCTTTTATTCCTGAGGTTCAGAGGCCACAAGGGATGCCAGCACTTACATACTTTGTGCGTTTGGTTTTCTAGGCCTAATGTTAGCCAACCAAAGAAAAAGCACAATGGCACAGGGATGTTTAAGCCACTTTAGCTGAGGTTGCCAGCTGGCTTGAATTTCCACCGGACAATGGGCTGGGAAGGCTGAAACTACTGGCTGAAAACCAGTAGTTTTGACTATTTTTTCTCCTCTAATTTGAATATGATATAGCTCCAGTGTCACAAGTTTCATAATTTCCTTGAAAACATGGATTAACTGTGTGGGCAGGCTTTGTGCATGGCAAAGCATGGCCCAAACGCAGGGATGGGAAAGAGATGTGGAAAGCATGTGCATGTGCTTGCACGCACACACGCATATACACACGTGCACACAGCACCTGGACTACCCCTGTCAAAGGCAGGGCTCTCTGGGGGTACACGACAGAGGCTGCGTCCAGCCCCACGGACAGTCGGGAAGGCAGGAGGTCGCACCACCCGTGACCGGCTCTGTGGGCTCCTCAGCCCCAGGGTGCTGCAGCAGGGAGAGGCCGTGGTGGTGCCAGGAGGAATGCAGGACCTGTGGGGAAAACCTGGAGGCCGCAGTGGGAGTCCCACCGGAGATGCAGCAGGCTGGGTTGCGTTTCGCTGTGATGGTGGGCCACAGACTGCATCTTTTTGAGGCTTTAGGGCTGCTCAGGTGGGGGCACATCTGCAGTCGCCATTTCAGATAGTACTGATGGAAAAAATACCACCTATTCCTCTCGCAAAACTTTTACCCATCCTGCAAATGTATTCATTTACATACTTTATCTAGCTTTCCTGCCCCAAACTGTTTCCACGTATTTTCCTTACTCCGTTTAAATTGCTTTTACACCGTGTCTAATACCCCACAGGTCCCTTCAATTCACAACTGCTGTTATTTAGTGAAATGTTTTCCCTAGGTCAACAGACTTTCATTTCAGGGTAGATAATCCTCAGTATATCCCCTGCGGGAGGTAGGGCTCTGCTCTGCAACTGAGAGACTCTTTGTCAGGGTAATAAACTGAAAGCAGGATTTAGAAGAAATTACCTAGAAATGGAGTCCTTTACTATAGCTTTTTATTCCTCCTTCAAGCCATGTTTTCCTAAGGGCTCTTCAAAAACAAGGATCAAGAATATGTATTATCTTTGCAGAATGAAACAAAGCGAACAGATGGATTAGCCTGCCAGGCATGACGGAGGGTTGATAGAAAAGAGCATGTATACTGAGGCTGTATAAAGACAAAGAAAGGCTCTACCTTTAAGCAAAGGTTAAAGTGTTATGTTTTAGTTTTTTTCTTTTTCACATCAAAAAGGGCACTTATTAAGCCTTGAAAGCACAGCTTACTTGGCTGGTTCTTAATTCATACATGGCTTTCCTGGAGAAATAAAGTTCTCTAGCATACAATCTCCCTAGGAAAATATGATTCATTACATTGCCTAGCTTACAGTGGTGCTGGGTTTGGGTCTGAACTTCTTTCATAGGAGGCTGTTCTTGACTTAGTGTCACTGACCTTCTATTTTCTTGCTGGTGTCTTGTTTCAAAGGCAATGACAGGGTGCCTGATTTCCATCTTTCTCATTTACGTGCTCTTTTTAAAAAGCAGTTTAGTTTTCCTGGTCTTTCTCCCCACTCTACATCTGTATGGCACTTGACAGTGTCTGATTATCTTTTCACAAAGAGCAAAATCAGTTCTTAATCAAAACGTGACCACTGGGAAGGGTGACTTTGGTTTATGAAAATATCTGTGAGTCAAAGAAGCTCTTCCCTGACTATCCAGTCAGAAATGCTAAGACCCTGCAAAACTAAATGATCTTTGACTCTTAGAGGTTTCACTGCTTCTGTTGACTGAGCCCAGAACATCCTTCTGAACATCTCAGCATTGCAGTGCATTTAAGTCCCTGCACTGGGGACAGTAAGCAGAATTTATTAATGGATTAAAAGAAGCATTTTTACAAGCTGTGAGGGCCATCATGATTTTGCATGTCACAGTCACATATGAAACACAAAGGTGAAAGGAGCTCCTGGGTCACTGAATTTGGGCCCCTGCTGTGGCAGACCACCAAGTTGTATAAGCCTATCCATTAACTTACCTGGTTGCAGCATAGAGCTGCTTGGGGGGGTTGCTGCCTCTCTTGCACTTAGGAAAATGTTCTAGGACCTTGCCTGTCTTCACAACTAGCTTCTAATGTGATTTATTCCTGATAATCTTAACTCCTTTAATGCAAAAAATAATGCTGACACAGAAAGAAGACCTGTCCTTCCTTTGCATTCGGTGTGAAGACTTAGAAAGATCTGAGCTCAGGTCTTTCAGCCTTCTCCTGTGAGGAGGTCGCTGTAAGTGTCAGTCATGTACCTGTTCCAGATGCAAGTCATTTCACTAGATGACCAGAAACATACCCTTCAATTCACCCTTGAACCACTTGAATTCTCATATGCGGGTGGTGCAACTACATTGATTCTTGCCTTTTGCTAATGGGAATACATCACGTACCCATTTTGGATCACATCTGTGTGATGCATTGTGTCACACTCTGGCTCAGTCACCCCTTGGCTCTGTTGAGAGTAGTAACATGAGGCAGTAGAGATAATGGGACACAGTAATATGGCTCTATTGTTTTAGCAGATAAACCTTTTTACAACAGCTTATAGTAACAATACTGATTAAGTTCTTAATATTTTGATATTCCTCTGTCTTTCTGATACATCCCAACTATTTGCAGACAACACATTTTATTTTTTGTGCTGAGATGATTAAAGGGAATTTCAAATAACCTCATGTCCTAAGACTGAGCCTTAAATAACCTCTCTAACAACATCATTCCAGCATGAGAATTGCCTGTTCTAGCCAGTTGTCTCCTCTCTCCTCTTCAGTGAGCTCTTTGCCTGGCATACAGCCAATGTAGGCCTCATCTTTTATTTTTTTTTTAAAAATCAAATAATTAAAAAAATTATAAATTATAATTTAAAAGTGTACCTTCTAGTAGGCCTCATCTTGTATTTTAAAAATTGCATTCTCAAACCTGCGAACATTAGACCTAAAAACTTTTTAAGATGGGTTCATTCTATGAAAGCTAGGTATTTGCTTGATCTTGTGAATAGCTTGCAACTGGCCCACTTAACTCCTTTCCTTCCTTCCCCACTTGTGTTTATTCTTTCCTGAAAAATTCTTCTAAAACCCTGTATGTCACTGAGATCAGTTTCACACTTCTCTAATTTTGCTGTTCTTGCCCCTGTCTCTGGTCCCTGGTCTGGGGGGACCAGAAGGACTGGGGGACATTGTCAGAAGAGCTGTCTCCGTGAAAATGCAGAAAGTCATTTCTTATCTGTTATCATAACAAGAAAAGGAAAGTCAATACAAAGCAGGGGACAGCCAAATGCTGTGAGACCGCGTGTGTATTTCTCAGTTGGTAGCCAAACCTTTCACCTTTGATATTTCACCTGACAAAGCAGCTATGGCGGCTGGAGCATGGTGCCTTCCTGCCCACTCTGTGCTGGGAGGGAGTCGGAGCTGTTTGGTGGGAACAGGTGGATTTTGAAAGGGCAGGTGGTGAGGGAGGAGGCAGGGGATCCATCACTCACTCCAATGAACCAGCAGTTTCCATGAATTATTGTATAAAGGGAACATTCTCAGCTGCAAAATAAGGAGATTACGCTGGAGAGTGACAGCAACTGGAATAAAATAAACCAAGAGCAAAACAAAATCATTCCTTGTTTTGACAGGGAAAAAAGTTCAAGAAAAGTCATGGGAAGGTCAAGAAAACTGTGGCTTATTAGCCTGAGCACAGGTATCTCACTGCCTGCCACTGGTGAAGGTGTGGGAGGGAAGAGGCAAAGGGGCCAGAGCCCCCTTAGTCTCCACGAGCCCCATGGGGGCACAAGGGGCGGCACTCGGCTCCCTCCCGCAGCCACGTAGCCGTGGCTCACCTTTGCCACCATCCTGAGAGGTGCGAGCACTCCCCGCTCCCCTCTTTGGGAACGCAGCTCCCCGTCTTCTCCAGGGGCTGCCTGCGGTGCAGTGAAACCTATGTGCAGGGAGGTTTTACCGTTTTTTTTTTTTTTTTTTTTTAATGGGACAATTTTTCAGATCCCACTGCCTGCCAAGCCAGCTGGCTTAGTCATTCTGGGCTCATTGGGAGACAGCAGCGGTTGTACAAGTGCTGTAAGATAAATTGTATTCGACATCAGTCTCTGACATCTTTGGATCTCCCAAGGCTGGAAGTGAGTGCTGGATCCTTATGCCGAGAATTTTTCCTTTCCAGCAGTACAAAGTTCCCAGGTGCCAACTGCTGCTACAGCACAGGCTAAAATCATGCTGAAATCAATGGCAAAATTCCTACAGATCTCTGTGTGGATCTGGATTAGCACAGGAGATCCGTTTGTCACTGCTGTTTGCATTACGGGTCTTGTCCTTTTCCATATGTATATGCACATGTCCAGATATGGACACATACACCATAAAATAGACTTATTTTAGTGTCTGTTTATTTTATAACAAAAGAGACTGTCTCCAGATCAACAGTCCCTTACTTTCCAGTTCCTGGCTAGTTTTGCTGGGGTGTGGCATTCCTTACATTTCACCAGAAATGCTGACACCAAAAATTATCACGAATATTTCAGATAACGGATTGCAGGGGGAAATGTTTCCATTGCTCCCAGTCTGATGAATGAAGAGAGAGAAGCAGCAGGCCTGTGATCAGAAAATGGATGGCTGGGCATTTCTGCCTCACTGACGCAAGCAAAAAGCTCATGTCTTCACTTCCTTCTCTGTAGATGTGGCTCTCAGAAATGGACCTGCACATGTGGTGAGCAGGGTGCTCTGACCGGAGGTGCACGTGTCTCTCCCAGCGGTCACAGCTTGCCTCTGTTTCTGGGTTGCTGCCCCAGAGACCCCAGCACTGCAAACAGCCACAAGCCTCCCACTGCCTTGCCTGAGTCTTCACAAGTATGGAAAATTTTACTCTAAAATTTCTCCTGACTCTCAGCCTCTTGGTGCAGCACGTGCTGTGAGCGCTGAGATCTCAGACAACTGCTGGCAGCCAGCGATAACGATCCATCAATACCAACAGCCAAGCATCAATCTCATGTGGCTGTCGTTGCAGTGGCACAGGACCGGGGTATTGACATTGCAGCCAGGGCGTTCCAACAGATAGTTTGATATCGGCGTTATACCTCCTCTTGGCTTATTATCAAAGAAGCAGCACCTATTTTATGCACAACTACTGCAAGTCCTGATTTTTTCTGGGCAGATAATGCTGTCCCAGCCAGACAGGGAAAAGGCTGCAGGCCAAGTAAGAAAAGAAATCGTTCCCTTCAAGCCCAGACGTCAGAGTAGCAGCTCATGCTGCTCTGGCCGGCTCACCATGCTGATGTCTGAGGAGCTAGTGAGAAGGGATTACTAGCTCAAGTGGAAGAGGTGGGATATAAGGCTTGGGAATATTTCTTTTGAATGTGTTTTCTTCTGGGTAATAATATCATGAAGCAAATTAGGTTGGAGCGTCTCATCTTTGAATCACTGTGGAGCCCACCTGTGACATGACTCATGGCCTTGATGACTTATTTAGGATGACTGAAACTCATGAGAGCCCTGTGATTAAGCAGCCACCAGTGCTCACGAAGTGCCCTGACTTGTCAGGGCCCCAAATATAGAAGGTTTTGGTAAGACTGGGAGAAATTTTTGATGAATAAAGTGTTCCACAGGAGGTAACAGCCCACGTTCTCCAACAGGAGAAAGAACAGTGATTTTTAAAGGGATACTCACAACCCAAATTGGGCCCTACTTTAGATTAAAAAAGAAATAATCTAAGTGCTTTTAGCATGAGTGCTAGTGTAAACACCCTTCCCATCTGTTTCATTTGCACGCACAAACACACACACACTCAAAAGGTGCAGTTTATGTGATGCTAATTCTTCCTTGTTGCTTTTGGAAAATCGTACATCTCTCTGCAATGGGAGAAGCAGAACAACCTAAATTGCAGATTATGGCCTGGATCTGGACTGCGAAAGCATTTTGCCCATGCCATGCCCAAGCCCCAATGTGCTGCATGCCCCGCAGTCCTGCAGCCGCGTGCAGGTTCCCCATCGCTCTCTGACCTCGCTGGGGTAACTACAGTTTCATGAGTCAGGGTGCGAGGCAGAAGCTGGCTGAGTCTCCTGCTGAGCATATGACATTATTCATGGGGTCTCAGTAATAATTAATCTGACAGTGTCCTAGTGAAGAAGCCCTGATCCTTCAAGATACTGTGGAGAGAAAGAAATTTGGGGAGTCTCTCAGAGAGGCAGCAAAGCAGTCTTCTTCTTCCCCACTTAAACCTGCTGAGAGCGAGGCCATCACTTTGCCGAGCACAGCACGTCCTTGCCCACAGCGTAGCTTCTTCAGACACCGACTTTGGTCATGCAGCAGAATGTGGAATGACATGTTACTGCAAAAAACAGAGGCATGTCCTCGTGTTGGTCGTTTTCTACTTAGCGAGTTTCTAGGTGGCAATAGGGCCCAGTGTGAATAATTATGGGTTTTCACTTTCTTGGCTTTCCTGAAGATGCTGGCAGTTTCGCAGGTGGTGTAAATCAGCGTGGAGCTGTGCTGAGTTATCCCAGCTCCCCCAGGCCTGGCTAGGTGAGCAGAAGCCTGGTGCACCTCTTTCTGCAGCGAATGTGGGGTTCCTCTTCAGACATGACAACCAATTTTCCATGGAAAAGGGAACAAAAGAGGCACCTTCTCATCTCAATCCCCCCACCGAATGTGTCCCCCATGACACTAACAGAGCACAACTCTTTTTTTCAACCAGTATAAAGGCCGTACACCTCCAAAGTCCTCTCCCAACCTCTGGCCACCTTTGCTCCCCCCAGTAACACTGGGCTGCTGCTGTGGGAGCTGATACAGGCAGGCAACGTGCAGTGGTGACTCCTGCAGTGCCACAATCACGCAGGTCCCTGTAAAGTCCCAAGTGATGCTGGGCGCCCCAGCTCCCTGAGCCCTGCTCCGGCGGGGGTCGAGCCAGGCCCTCCAGAGCAGGGCCACTTCCGACTGCCCGCATGCTGAACCAATTAAGAAGCGCTTCAAAACAGACGTCAGCGTGACTGCAGAAAGTGGTGTCCTTTAGCAAATGGTAAATAATTGACACTTTACTCTGCTGGCAGCCGGCACCCCTACCAGCAGCTGGGTTTGTCATTCTGCATCCCCTTGGAGGCTCTAATTTCAAATTTACAGTAACATGCCCAGAGAGCTGCCGGCCTTCTCTCAGCATCATGAATGCTTATTCCCTGCTGCCCTGCACAGTGACTGGTGAGGAGTGAGTGACATTTCTGCTTCTGTCACAGGTCTTCTCTTGACCTCCTGCAGAGGGAGAACAGAACCTTTTTGTTCTTTTCCCTCTTTTTTTTATATTTATTATTATTTAGACCAGGCAGCTGGGGGCCAGGGTATTTCCAGTACAGTTATTTAGCTGCATGACTCCCGTTAACGTAAATGACAGTTGCACAGCTAAAACTGTGCATATCCTGTTGAAGATTTACCCCCAAGGTTATCATTTTACAAAGATTTCCCCTTCCCCCTCTTTCAGCCTTTGCTGCAATTGTTGCATAGAGAGAAAATTGAAAGTCTCTGCACAAAAGAAATGAGCAGCTCACTTAGGAAATGGAAATTTGCATCAGGCGAGTGTTACCGACGGACAGGCGTCGGGTGGAGGGAGGAGCTTGAATTTCCCCCTCCAATCTCATTGTGCTATCCCAAGACAGATGATTGCTGAGATGCTGCAGATCCCTGTGTATGAAGGTTTTAACAGGAGATTGGCAGAAGATTTTCTTCTTTAATCTTATTTGCAAAAGAGATTTTGTCTAGAAGATAAGCAAAACATTTATCATCCCTTTTCTTCTGACAACTCGTGTTCCTGTTTTTGATGAGGGCTTTCAGTTGCGTAGGACTATCCCCCTCCACAGTGAACCTGAAGTTTGGTGTTGGATGTGCCTGTACATTGCTTACCTGGCAGAACATCTGCTATCGCTGTAGTGTCGGCCAAGTAACCCCAACGAATGAATGAGGCCACCCTGGGCAGCGTTTTCATTGCGGTCTCCTTGAACAGAGCCCTGCTCCAGGAGCTCTCTCTCCAGAAAGCAGCACCTGCTAGAAGAATTATTTGTCCCTCTGACACCAGCCATAAATTTCAAGGCCCGAAGGAGCCATTATGATCAGATAGTATGACCCTTGATATAACACAGACCATAATTTGTGCATCAAGTCCAGGACATCTCTTTGAGATCTAATGAATCTTTTAGAAAGGCAGTCAGTCTTGATTTAAAGGCTGCAAGCAATAGTGTGTCTACCATGTCCCTGGGTAAGCTCTTGAAGCGGTTAATCATCCTTGCAGTCTGAATGCACGCCTTATTCCTGCTCTGAATTTGCCTACGTTGATGCTAGGCACCCATGCAGCCACTGCATCATGTTATACCTCTTCTTGCTAGAGCAAAGAATCGGCTAGGCATAAAAATTTTCTCCAGGGGGTCTTGTCAACCATGATTAAGTCACCTTTTAAATTTCCCTCTGACAAGCCAATCAAATTGAATTTCTTCAGACTGATTGATCAGCTCACTTCTGAGCAGCGTACTGTGGGCTACATTGATTTTTCGTATACTGCATGTCTTTTGCAGCAGAATGTCACACGGGTCTGAGTTAAGTGTAAAATGGAAGAGGAACTGGGAGTTTTGCTGGTCACCTCTGCACCAGTGCTGTTGGTGCTGAGGCAGGTGCCTAAGCCCACATGCAATTACATGCAGGCCTAAGGCATCCAGCACAGTCCCACATCCCTGACCCTGCTCTCACTGAAGTCTTAAGCAGGTGACACAAGAGCAGGCAGATCTGGTTAAGACAAAGCTCCGTCCTGCCCTGTGTCCTGTCTTGGGAAACAGCGAAAAGACAGTGCGTCCAGAAGATCACAAGCATGGCGCTGCCTCTCTCAAATACTCAGCCCGCCTGCTGGCGCCGTGACCTAAGTGCTGAGCTGGCCCGGGCTCTCTTTGGACCTGTGTGAGCATTTGGGTCCCAGACCCTCACATATATTGGAGGGGAAATGATGTTCCCCCTGCCTAGCACGGCCACCACAGCCAGGCAGCACGGAGCCGAAGGGTCACAGCAGTGCTACTGGTCCACAGCCACTTCCACGGGAAGCCTTTCTGAGGTGTCCACAATGGCCAAAGTGGCAAACCTGCCCCCCAATGTGATGGCCACCCCTGCAGCTTTGACCGCATCTCCCCAGGAAGACATGATTCTCTGACACTCCCTGGAGCCGGTGTCATGCCTGCATGGTGAGGTGTTCCTGGCAGCCACTGCCTCCCTTCCTGGACACAGCCTTCTCCGACACTGCATCCAGCTTTCCTGGCTGCAGGGGACACCAGGGACAGCAAGGACAGCAGAACCAGCAGGGCAGGCAGCCCTGTGCTGCCCCTGCGGCCAGTGGCTGGAGCTGCCAGCAGCCGGGGTCTTCTGCAAGGAGTACGAGAGAGAAGAAAGAGAGGGCAGCAGGGAGGACAGCGAGAGGACAAGGATGCTCTCGTCTTTTGGAGGGTCTGGAAGCCCGGGCTGGCTTTGCTGCCTGCGCCAGGAGGTCGGATCGATTCTCTTGTGAGGGATTATTCAGAGGCGATCGCTGCAGGCAGGCAGGCGTGCCACGCAGAGCTGCTCTCCCGCCCGCTCCCCTCTCCCATGCAATCAGCGCCGCGCTGACATTTGCCAGGCGGCTCCTGGCGTCACGGTGCGTGCGTGCTTGCCGAGGGGGAGCATTGACGCAGGGACACTGAGAGCTATAGCCTTCTGCTTTAATGAAGTCTTGACTCCGGACTGCCTTACGGGCATTGATCCGCCTCCTTTTCCTCTCTGCCGCCGGCAAAGCATGGGACCAGCGGCTGGGACCATGCAAGCGAGACGCTTTGAACCTCAGGGTGACAGTGTGCTGATGGTGAATGGCTGCTCCATATTCTCCCTTCTCTCCCCTGTCTGGATCGGTCCTGTCCCCGCACGCTTTACAGCCTGGCCCCTGCGCAGCGCTACCCGAGGTTTTGCTGGCTGGGGATGGCAGCCCGGTCCTCCCCACAAAGCACAGAGCTGACACCCAGATGAGGTGAATGGACCTTAAAAACCCAGCCAGTGCTAATGTGCTGGGAAACTGCCAGCACTGCTCGCCCTCCCTTTCCAAGACGTGCAGGCCTGCTGTTAATTAGAGAAGGTGACGGAACAGCAAAACCTCTCGGGTTAACTTTCTGACCCGAACAGGAAGAGCAGAGAGCAACATTTCTGCAAATCACGTCCTGGGAGGGCACAGAGTGAAAGTACAAAGGATAAAAGACCGGTTGACAGGACACACTTTCCAAAGAAAAGCACATGAAAGAGGTTAAGGAAAGGGGTGATCACACACATCCGATCTTGGCTGAGAAGAGGAATCTGCATCTGGAAAACTCCCCCACCCTCCATGTTACAGTTAATAAAGCCGCAGCTGATATCCCTGAGCAACTGCTGCCCTTTCCTTGAGTGTCACTCTGACCCCTCATGGCCTTGCCAGGATGGACCCTTGTGTGCATTCCTGCTTTGCGCACATGGGGGCCCATCTGACAGCAGTGTGAGCTAAGGAAACCCATGCCTAATTGCTGGGCCAGGGCCCCCCTCCTCCTGGGGTCAGGCTCTGCCAAGGAAGTTGGAGCTCACAGCTACGATGGGTTCAGACCCCAAGGCTGTGCAGATTAATAGTGAGACGCAGGGCCTCCTCTGGGCAATATGGGCTTGGTCACAAGAAGGACTGTGGACTCCCCTCACCTTCCCAGTCCCCTCTCCTTCCCAGTTATGTAGAAAATCTGAGCAAACTGAGGTGCATCATACCATCACCTCCGAGAGCTGTTTCACGTGCTGCCACATGAAGCTTTTGCAGGAGTTTATTTGTAATCTGCTTTTTGGCAGGCGTGGAGATGGATGTCCTGCATGTCTCACCTCTAGCCCCCTGGCCTGCCCTGCTTGCTGTCCCATGTGGCAAGTGGAGGCCCTCAGCAAGGGACCATTAGCTGTTCGGAGAGTCAGCCAAAGCCCATCTGGACAAAAAACTCCTGTGTAGTCAAAACTGGCACATACCCTCCCCTGGAAAGCTCCAGATCTGACTAGCTGGCATTTGCTGCACGTCATCACAAATTTTCCAGATTCCCCTGGTACAAGCAAGAGGTCAGCTCTAAGAACTATAACCCAGATGTCGCTGGAAGAACAGTATATATTGCTTCGTCCTTCTCCAGTTCATCAAGAGAGTGAAACTGGCCTGTCCCCAAGCCAGTCTGCCCCGTGGCATGGAAGTCCTGCCATGGGAACAGAGGAACCATCTATCAAGGAAGTTATTGCTTCCTCCAACTGTGTATTGCAGGGTCAGAGCCTGTTAACATCTAGAGTTTATTCAGAATCATTCTCACTTCCTGAGTGAGGATCAAGGGTTTTCATTTTCTTTTGTTTGGCAAAAGATAAACCGCTTGAGAGAGTGTTACTTAGGCTGCCAAGTTTATCTGCAAGAAGCCTGAGGAGTTTGCCTTGCACTGGGGAGGGCAGGAGATGAATTTAAGTGGGAGATTCTCATAGGACCAGTGCTTTAAAAGCAATCTAGAGGCCAGAGTGAATTGGCCACTATATTTTAAATCGATCCTTACACTCATGAGGCAAAAATAAAATTCCTCTAAAAGGGTCAAAGATAGTGGAATTCATCTGCATCTCTTCACTGATGGTCATTGTTTCCTTTCGATTGCTGCAGGATAGAGTGCTATATGTACTTAGATGTACGGGAGCTGATCTTTCACTATCTGCATATCAGGTATAACATCAGATAGAGGGTCTAAGAAGTTCTCCTGGCCTCTGGGCCTGTCCTTCAGCCTACTCTTCCCCCTGCAGTGAGTCAAGGGGGACAAAATAATTTCCATGGTGAGTATATCCTAAAGTGGTGGGCTGGTCATGTCAGCAAGCACCCCTCAAGGCAAGAGAGAGGGTAGAAAGGGGAAAAGATCAGTGAGGAATTTAATCAGATGCTGTGGTCTCACTCTTATGGAGAAGAAAGACGTGAGGGAGCTGAAGGTCTCGTCAAACAAGTTCCTCAGTGCCACTGAGCCCCTGAAAACAGGGGCTAGTGGCTTTATCACCCTGAGCAATGAAGATGTGCCTGGGGCTGGCAAGTCACTGTTGAAATGTCAGTGCAGCCTGGTGTCTCCCGTGAAGGGTCAATACAGACTGAGTGCAGCTGCTGGGGAATCTGGACCCA
Organism: Dromaius novaehollandiae; assembly: GCF_036370855.1. Lineage (NCBI taxonomy): Eukaryota > Metazoa > Chordata > Aves > Casuariiformes > Dromaiidae > Dromaius > Dromaius novaehollandiae. Next base: position 122,305,679 of record NC_088098.1, read on the forward strand.
CATATTTGCTATCAGGCCGTCATGAGCCAGGGCACAGAGAATAGCCATGGCAAGGCTGAGTGATCTGGGACAGGACAGCATGGAGTGTGGGAAGTAGGTGGGGGAGTTACCTGGCCCCTTTTCTGTGTTAGTTTCGATCTTATATCAAACTCAGTACTCTAAGGATGAAGTATTCAGGGCAAGATTGGTGTGTGTATACACAATATTTGGAGGGGCACCCCAACACTCTTCCTGTCAAGACCAGACTTTTGAAAAAAGAAGTTCAGCCCTTGGTGTGGCTGGAAAGTCACTCTCTATAGCTGTCTCACATCCTAGAGCATTAAGAGCTGTGGATGTCACCAGGTGAGCATGCTCCTGTCCTCTTCCAACATTCTAATAGCGGGATAGGCATAACCATTGATCTGACCCTAACTTTGCAATCTGCAAATCTTTTTTCAACCCAGGGTGTGCTCTCATGTTGCAGCTTTATTTGCTACTACTGCAAAGAATACCTGTTTAGAGAGGGGGAGAAAAATGCAACCACCAGGCAAAATGTGATCTCTTGCAAGTACCTCTTGCATTCACCTCTCTTTCTCATATTCCTGCCACTATTCAAATACAAAAATAGATCACATGTTTGGAGAAGGACAGCTACAGCTTCCTGAAAGTCCAAGCTATTTTCCCTACAGCCACAAGTCTCAGAATTTCTCCTCTGAAGATCCCAATTCTCCTCATGTTTGTCCTCTCAGGTCTACTGTTCAGGTCAGCTTTGCTGTCAGGACACCCTTGGGGAAGGTGGGGTATAAGGAGGGAACTGAGGAAAGGAGGTCCTTTTTCAAACAATACTTTGATAGTGGATGCATTAATGAAAGCCTGTCACAAGAGACACTTGTGCCATGGATAAACTATGCTAGAGGGGCAGGAGAAGCCTTTTTAAATTAAACAAAATGAGCAGAGGTAAGGTAAATGAGCAGATGGTAATGAGCAGATGTCCCAGTTGTAATTGTATAGCAAAGCTGAAAGCAATGTCCTTCTGGCCTGCATGGCCTCCTGTGTGTTGTCACACACAAGCCTGAAGGGTGCTGTGCCCCCTCAGGAGTAACAGACCTGCTCCATAATCAGAGGTGTCATCGACATCCACAGGAGTTGGTCCCCACGTTGTGGGCTGGAGACCATCTGCCTTTCCACAAACTTTCCTCTGATGCTCTTTGTGCACACATCCTTTTGCCAGGTGGCCCTTTCCCTTTTCTATACACATGCACTGGTTAGATTGGTTTGTGATGCCTGAGATGCTGAGGGCATCCACCACAGCCTAGGAAATGGCCCTGTTGCTCCCTGGCTTACTCTATGAGCCCAGCATGCCCAAAAGCCTGACCCTGGGGACGGGAGAGACACACTGCAGCCCCTGAGATGCTCCCCATGCTGTGGACCGGCCTGAACACTTCTGTGAGCACCAGTCCTGAGAGGAGACCCTCCTGCTGTCCTTGACATGTCCCAACGCATTCACGTGACATGTGGTGATGAGTAGAGCTGGCCACTATCCTTTGGGTCATGACTGGCCATTTTGATTTAAAAAAGTATGATTTGAACAGTTAGGTTTTTCAGTTGACTCCAAGTGACCCTAATAAAAATTCTCTTTGGATTGCAGCCAGACCATTGAAAAAATGTACCATTCAGGTAGTTTCCAGTTGTGCCTTCATTTCTCATTTATCTATTCAATTAATGAGCTGAAAAAAGAGGCCAGTCTGTTTCTTGGTTTCCAATCCTTTTGCATTGCCTGAGCAAAACAAAGAGGGCAGAAGGCAGACTGGCTTGTCCAGGAGTCCTGTAGCCTGGCCAGGCTTGACAGGAATTGACATCCCTTCAACCCCATGAGACAGCTGACAGAGGTAAGAGCAGTGGCTGTGCTGTTATTGACTATGCAGCCCTGCAATGCCCTTCAGAAGAGGCATTTCAATGCAGTGACTTCATCTGTTTTGACTTCCTTTTCTTGCCTTGCCCTGGAAACTCTAAATTTTGGGTTTTCCCCAAGGTCACCGGTGGTGCTTCCAAAAGAGAAGTCTGAAACAAACCATGCCTGCATCTTTTCCCCCAAATATTGGCCCCGATTCATGTGAAGATTTAAGAGCAGTGCCTAATTGGATGCCCTTGAGTGCTGTTCTATTGATTTTAAAAGCTCTGCTTACAGATGATGAGGTTAAAATCATGGGACTGGACAGGACCTCCTGGGCTGTTGTGTCACATCTTCTTCTGTCACACACAGCCATGTTATGCAATCCCTTTTATGGGCTTACAAAGCTCCAGCTCAAAGCTAGACAGTGTTTTGCTGCTAGGATTCCTGAAGGAAGGCCTTTGTGGAATTTCATTCCTCTAGCAGTCATTAATTTTGTCATTTCTGGTCTAAACATAGTCGGGGATAGTTTAGAGACATTTGCTCTATGGCCAACATTATCCTCAAGCTGAAATAACTCATCTCCCTGCTTAGGGGTCATGCTGGGGAAGAAGAGTGAGGGAGGGCAGCTGTGTCCCCATGCAGTGCCCCGTGCTGCAAGGACAGTCCTCACTCCTCTTGGGTGCTGGCAGAGGGCTGAGCTGGCATCCAGGAAGCTCCAGCAGCCAGGGCACCCTGCAGAGCACTGCCCATCCCTGGCGAGGTCCCAGCAGGATCTTATGCCCTGGCACCACTCTTTCCAGGCCTTTCTGGAAATATTCTAGCTGATGCCTCCTTTGTTTGCATTTGCCTTTTCTTTGCCATGACACATTTGTGGCTCAGAGCCACCTTATGCATGAGTGATCTATCCCTGTTGCTTTGTGGATGCGCTGCCAGCTTATAGCAGAAACTCTTGTTTCTGGTGTCCAAGTACCTGACGGTGTATTCTTTACGGCTAAATTACATCCCATTTGTCTCAATCTCATCCTTAAGGGCACCCACCTCCCCCTACATAATATTCCAACCCTTATCTGTACTAACAGCGACTCCCAAATTCATGTCATTCCTGCTTTCCCTGCTAGGATGTTTTAAAGAAAATATGGATTAAGATAGTGTCCAAGACAGCTCCTTGATGAACTCCACCAGGAACTTACTGCCAAATTTTAATTTCCCTTTCAGCACAACCTGTTTTCTACCCATTGGCTGAATCTTGATCCAGACTAAATCTCTTTTACTACACCACATCTAATGAGCACATTCCTGCTTGGCAACAAGGAATCAGACAGACCTGGTCTCCCCCATGTCCTGACTCAAGTAAGGCAGGAACAGACTACAGCTGGTAAATGTTTCCTCTATTTTATTTGATTTATCATCTGCTGTTTTGTAATTCTTAATTCCTTCCTTCAGAATTTGTTGTAATGCCTTTCTCCCTGCTGAGGTCAGAGGAACTGCTTTGCAGCTCCCCACATTGCCTTCCCCACTCCCTTCTCCTACCTTGACACACAACTACAACGACGCAATTCTCCTGTCACCTTCCACAGCCCCAGGCTTGATGGCTTCATTAAAAACCCTAGTTACGAGGCTTGCAATTTCAAATGCTGGTCCTTTCAGCACCCCAGGACAGAGATTACCTTGTTCCTTTGACCTGGCTCATTCCTTCCTTACTTCTGCTTCTAACCCTGCTCATAAATTCCTGACCTTTACATCCATCTCCATCTGTTCCATGCTTTTCACAATAATTGGTGCTGACAAAAAAGACAAAGTATTCAGTTCATGTTGGGGTGGTGCCTAGATTACTTGGGCTAACCCAGATATTTTTGCATATTTCCTCCTGCCAGATTCTTCTTTTTTTTTTACTGCTCTCCTTTTTTTCCCCTTTTGCTCTCTATTGGTCTGCTCTGCATTTTTAATATTACCACTGCTTAAGTTTTATAAGCTTGGACTGTTCTTTATGGGTATAATCTTCTTACAGTTCAGAATGTTTTTGCAATATTATCTTTATTTTCTCTCACACTTGGAGCTCTTTCTCTTCACATGATGGAGCTGAGTATAAAGTTTTAAGCAAGAGAAAAAAACTTTCTTCCTTCTTCTCCATTTTGAAGTGCTAAAACATTTTATGGTAGAGTGTGCTTGTGTGTCTGAGTGCAAAGAAAGTGGGGAAACAGAGAAAAAACAAGGGACAACTAATATCTCAGGGAAATGAATTCAATGCCATCCATTTAGGTCTCTTCTAACTCTCCTGAACTTGTTTAGGAGTCATTTAGAGCCAGGTGCTAATCTGTTATTACTCCATGGGAAGCTGAGAGGCATCAGCTTTTCCAAGCTACAAGCTGGATACCTCCCTCAGTCACCAAGGTGACTGTTATTTGCAGCTTGGGAAAAATCGAAATGAAACATGGTGTACGAACTCTGGGGCGAAAGAGAAGGCCAGAGGTGGGTGCTGATGGTGGTGATACTAAATGCTGTGCTTCAGCTGCCTCTGTACCCACATAAAACATCCCCCACAGATGCGGCCGGGTGAAGAAACAGATCTGCTGCTTTTCCAGGCTGTGCTGTGACAGGCACCCAGGCCACTTGCTTGAGAGAAGGATGGAGTAAAAAGCTCATCCTTTTGGCTCTCATCACGTTGCCCTCGATATGAGTCGGATTAAAAAAAAAACAACTGTCACCCACACTGGTGACATTTTTTGCCTTGGTTGAGTATATCTCCCACTGTGTTCCCTGTGCAGAGTACAGCATAGATCAGCGTTGATGCACGAGGCCCTGAGAAGGGATCAGAATTTGCAGGGTGCATGAAAACACCCCTCAGGTGTACAAGGAACAGCACTAAACATGTTAAATACATAGCAATCTCTTTCTACTTGTCTTTGTAGGAAGCAATTGCACAACTTTTTCAATGCAGGGGGAAGTACACCTGTGCCCATTCACTGAAGAAATCATTTCTTCTCTGTTCTGCCAGCTCTAATCCTGTGCCCTAAAGGACCCCCACACTATGAAACTCCATTTTTTTTGTCCCCAACCACTGCTAGCCAGCCTGAGGCACTGACCTTTGAAATCATTTTAATAATGGCATCTTCCTATAATACTAGCACACTTTCTTAAAGCAGCATGCAAATATTTACCAAGCTGGCGTGCCACAAATCTGGGTGATGGGTGGTACTAGTTAGGAAAATGAGAAAGATTGACATGATCTGCACAAGATAGTGCAGAAAGTCTATAGAAAAGTGGAACTTTCCCACATACTAATTCTGTATCTCTGTCCAGTCAATATAACAAAATGCAATTAGCCATTGCCTAGCCATTTTACCTCCAGGCAGATTTTGGTACTTTCAGAATCCGCTCACACTTCTGTGAAGCATCAATTCCCTGCCTCTTCTCAGCTCTGTGCCCTCCTGGCAGCAGGTGGGTTGAAAATGAGCAGAGATCACTCAGTTATAAATAGGAGAAAGACAGTTTCTCTGACTTCCAGTTTTCAGTCATGCCTACTTTGTTTTCATCTGAGGAAGTTATCACAGCAATTAAAGCTTAACTCAGCCACTAAATGGCATCGTGAAATGAGCTTCCTACATGACCCTCATGTGAACGCACCATTCAGAGTCTGTTACAAAACGCAGCACAAGCGGGTGTTGTTTACTAATGTGAAACTCCAGGGAAGTTACTTATAATCACCGCTTTCCTATGGTATGATACGCATCTGGCATACAGGTATCTGCTGCGCGTACCCCAGCAAGAACAAGCTGCTACATACTTCTCATGGCAGACAGCAAGAGGCCTCATGTTGGCATTAAATGGGATCCAAACCAGTCACATCGGTGTGCTCTCTGACTAGGCAAAACAGCTGTGTTCATCTCCTGCAGCCAGGTATCAGAAATTGGCAGAAAATTGGGCCTGCGCCTTTGGGAGTGCGCCCAGTCTGGAGAAGGAGCAGGAGGTCTGAGAAGGGAGAGACATCTCCCACTCTCCAGCCCCATGCCAGGTGTGGGCTTCGTGGTCTTAAGCATTGCTTGTCCATTTTTTGGGTTACTGTACAGAAACACTGGTTTCTGAGACTGCCTGACCAGAAGCGCAACAACACAGAGGTGCCTCAAGGGCATTCCCAAGCCAACACCTTTTTTTGGGAAAATCCCAAACCTGTGGATCCATGCTGCATGACACCTGCATGCCCACTCCCAACCGCCCGATGCCGCTGTAGTGTTGGTGTCCTCCTCCCCCCACATGGGCATGTACAGTGACTGCTCCACTTCTCCATGCTCTGCTCAGGAGCCCTTGGAGGAGACAGTGAAGGTAAGGCATGTCGTGCCCTTCCTCTTCAGTGCAGGTCAGGGTAAGGGCAGCGGAGAGTTTGGCTCTCTGGACTAACATGAATGTGGTGAGATGAAGGGCAGAGCCACAGCTGCACTTCTCCCCGCTTGCACCTGAGGGACAGGACCCAGGAGCCAGGCAGCCCTCGCAAAAACCCAAAGGAGGCTCCTAATTCCCCTGCAGAGATTATATGTACATGAATGCAGAGCAGAGCTGGGGAGAAGTCTGTTTCTCATGAGGGCTATTGCTCCAGGATTGAGGATTTGGTGGAGAAAATTTCTTGCCCTCCCAGGGCACCTCTTGAGCTGCCCAAGAGAGAGAGCACTTTTCATCGGGAGAAATATTTGATGAGCAGTTTCATTCATTTTCAGCCAATTAGCTCTGGGTAAAGCAATCATCAGAAAACCAGACATGTGGTAACAACCTCATTTAAAGCCTAGGAGGGCATATTTACAACAGCCAATGCTCTATAAATATGACTACAGCTCCCATACACACTGTGGTAATTATGTAGTTTGTGCACAGGATTTGGTAGAAAGTGTGTATCAGTTACACTGGCCTGTACTGCAAATAATGTTTGTGCAAAAGATTTGTGCCTCCTAAGCAATTTGAGGAAGATCTGGAAGCCTTAGGAATGTTTCCATAACCCCCCAGGCTGGTTGTCTGTCTGTCTTTCAGGAGGTGTAGGGTGCTCTGGTCCTGCCGTATGGGCTTCCTCGCAGCTGAACCCCACTTTCTTGTGCAACGCTGGATTTACATCTGATGGAGGTGATGCCCCAGCTGCTCCAGTGGGCTCCTTTTTAGCATAAGCGTGTCCCACCTTGCAGACATCTCCATCCCCCTTGGTTCTGGCATCTCAGTGCTGGGCTGGATGGGGGCAGCTGCTAGAGAGCAGGGCTGTTAATACGGAATGGTGAAGGAAATCTTCCACCAAGCTTGCCCATGCCCAAGCTTCCTAAAAATCTTAGAAACTTGGAAGTCAGGAAATCAAAGGAAGCTGACCTGTTGCCTGGTAAATTTTGGTTCTGTCCATTGGCTTCTTTTTCTTTTTCTTGTGAAAAATCAGCTGTTCAGAAAAAATCCCCGGTAAATACTTGAGCCACTGGCAACCCTGCTTCTTGTCTCTGCAGAGGTGGAAGATGACAGCACAGCCATCAAAAGAGCTCAGTCTCTACAGTGACAAAGAGAGCATTTGGTTCTACCTGGCACAGCCTGGATGGGCTGGCATCCTTCTCCTGACCAGAGCTCGGGGCACAAACTTGCTGGTTTCCATCATATCCAGCCACTCACATCTTTCCAGAGGAAACCGGAGCAAGAGGCTCTGCTCTGCATCTCTAACTAGCTTCCAACTTGGCAGAGGATAAGACATGGCTTGATTTCCTATTTATCTGGAGTTTCTCAGTTGCACGGTGCTGGACAGGAAAGCATCTTTACACATCTGCAGTGTAGACGTCGCACAGTGAAAGGGTCAGGCATGGGCCTGGGAGCCGCGGCATGGCTACAGACCCGCTCAGCCTGGCTGGCCTGGCTCCCGCATGGAGCAGGGTCTGAGAGGTGCCTTCTGCCCTGGTTATGAGGCTGGCACAGATGGGGGGGGGGGGGGGTGGTGGTGGCCTGCTTGAGAGCGTAGCGCTGAAGGAGCTCAAGGTCAAGGACTTCCCTTCTCATGGCTTCTCCTGCCTGCTGTGCAGGCAGCATCACGGGAGCCCTCCTGGCCCACCACCAAGCGTGGAGGCCATGAGGCAAAGCTGGAAAAACATCTTTTCTCCCCTTCAGGCCAGGGCAGGCGCAGCCCACCCCATGAAATGCAAGGTGAATCACTCTCAGACAGAGCATGCATTAAATCAGGGGTTGAATCCTGAACCCCTGGGCCTGGGCAGGCTCCCAGTGGGTTTCCCCGGTTTTGCTTAGACTCTCCCCGCCCTTCAGGCTTACATCTGGACCCTGCCACACACACTCAAGCAACACTCAACTTCTCTGAAGGCAAGGGGCCAGCTAATGCTGGGCAACCTGTGGCTGAGGGGGCTTCAGCTTCGTTACGCAAGTTCTCAGCTGCAATACTTCGTCCATTTTACGAGCGCTGCAATGCTCTGGAGGACAGCCCTGCTTATCTAAGGCATTCCTGGCACAGGACTTGAGCAGGACAGCCTGTGGCCTGCCTAGATCTCTGCTGCCCTTGGAAATCTCATAGGAATCCTGGTTAGGACTGACAAATGCCAACAAAAGGATCTGAAGTACAAACAGTTACTTCCAGGTTTGTTTGTTTTTCTTGTTTCTACAAAGGCACACAAAGGGTCCACACGCAATCTGCACAGAGTGCTCCTTATAAAAATAAATAAAAAGCCCTCGCTGTTCAAAATCAGCTTCCCTCCAGGTCTATTTTAGCCCATTGCCTTAGCAGCAGCTCCTTCAGAAGCTGGGACTCTGATGATGAGAGTTAGTCACTTCTGTCCCTCAGCAGGCGTCTCAGTAATTTTCCCCAGCCAGTTACGTCAGTAAAGCCCTGCACCATCAGCCTTCTCGGATTATGCAAGCTACATTCACAGATATGGTTGGGGTTGGTCTTTTTAACCTTTATTCACCAGCTCATTGCAATGAGTGCTGAAATAAAAGCTTTGCTGAGAAAGCCCAGTAATATATTGAAAAAAGAAAAGCATGACATCTGTAATAGATTATGTTTGTGGGGAATTGAAAGAAGCAGCAGAGAAGCCATTTGCAGCCTATAGGGACAGCTGAATCTTCAGCAGTACCGTTTTTTGAAAAGAAGAAAGGCACACTTTTCTAGTTCATCCAGACAAAGCTATGGGTTTTGCAAGACCAATCTGCCTCTCAGCTTCCAGTGAGATACCCCAGAGCTAGTTCACAGATTGTGAAAAAACTCCTGAATTACAAGGCAGAAGTCTTCTACCTTTTTTGTTGTTGTGTTTCTTTATGGCTGTGTTCATCTACGGAAAAGGGCATTGGCAGGGGAGGATGTGAGCAGTTTGTTTCACCAGGAGCATCTGGAAATGGCTTTATTCATCCAGTTCCAACATCTCAGTAGCCCAAGCCTTTCCTTTATCCCAGATATACCTGAGTGATAAAAAAACAGAGGACTGGGATGAATTCACTTGGCTGGCTGTCCTGTGTTCTCACGAGATAAATGTTCCACCATCCTCCAAATTGTCAGAAAAGTCCCCATTTTGACCTTCCTGTTCTGCTGGCTGCCAGTTTTCCCTCCTGTCACTCCCACTCCAGACACTTATGGCTTGTGTCTAACAGTCTCTCTGCAGGGATCATCCTACAGATCCCTCCTTATAGCAGACTCTGAGTCCAAATGCTAATCTTTGAGACCTCTCCGATGCTCTGGGATGCCAAAATTCAGAGCCATTGTGACACACTCTCATTTTTCCTCCTTGCCCAAAGACAGTCTTTCAAATATCAAAGAAAAGGAAGGGTGGGCAAGAAGAAGGGGTCAGATGTGTTAAAAATGTGTACAGTGGGAGCTGTTTTCTCCTTGTGATCCCATGCCAAGTTCAGTTTGAGTTAATAGGTTTATATAGTTTGATTCTGTGCTAGTTCTGACCATTTGATTCTGAAATTGGCACTAAACCTGACTATAATGAGAAATAATTGACTGTCTGGTTGGATTTTCATAGTGTGATGAGTAGTTATAGAAATTCCCTGCCTATTGGGACCAGGCAAGAAAGATTTAAAGCTGTGTTCAGCTGATTAGAGTCAGTTGATGTAGGTTCATGCAGCAAAGTTCTCAATAGGTGCTCAGTGCAAAATTTCACATACTGTTTTCCCTGTGGATACCATGATTGCCAGGTAAATGGTGTAAAAAAAATCACTTATCAATTCCAGCTGTCAACATGACACCAGAGTAAATGTTAATATCCATATTCCTGAGCTTAAGAGGAACTTCTTAGCTGGAGGTGTTCTCATTGAAGCAATGAGCTGAGCCCTAGAGATAAAACTGTAGGTATTTTTCCAAGAAAATAGCTTATAGGTCCCCAAACCTTAGAATTCTGGGTTGAATGAAACTGGCAGTAGATTTGTGCTCATTGGGCAAATATTTCTGTCCAAAGAAAAAAACATTTTCTTTTTGACATTTTGAAGAAAATTGCTTCCTGATGGGATGTTTCAAACTTCCCCAACATCACTAAAAGGATTAAAAAAAAAAAAAAAAAAAAAAAGAGAGAGAGAGAAAGACAGAAGCAAAGCATTTATTTCAGATTGAATTAAATACTTTATCTGACTCAAAGTTGTCAGGTTTTCTCAGTTGGCAAAGAAAACAAAGACATTCCTTTGTATCAATCTGAAATGACTCTTTCCTTCTTTTATTTGGCTCAGCCAGCAAATAAAACAAATCAGGCAGTCATACAACCTGGGGAAGTGCACCTTGAAGGAAGACCTTGAAATCAGGACGACTCTGCCAGCATATGCTGGGCAATCTTCAAGCTACAATATTTATGATATGTTATGTGAAGCAATGCTAAGCGAATGTGGAAAGAGCAGCCTCCCTCCCGACTTCCCCCTGCTCCCAAGCAACAGAGCAGTAGACAAGGCTTTAAGCTTAAGCCACTAATGCCAATCCACTGATTATCAAGTGGCATGCTGGTGTTTACGTGAGCTCCTGTGGGATGAGAGCAGCTGCCTTCGCAAGCCAGCAAGAAGTTACCAAGCCTCATGGGCAGCCAGGCCTGGGCTAACGTGTGCTGGCCTAACACCAGCTTGCTAAATGTTGGTCCACCCAGTATTTGTCTCCAGGGCAGAGAAGGCTCCAGGAGAGCTTGCTCCTGCCTGAGATCCTGCCCGCAGGAAGGAAACCGAGGAGCTGAGTGAGGCGAGAGGCATGGGTTTTGGGCTCCAGCCCGCCTCCGAGGCTGTCTCATCGCATGCACAGCACCATCCCCGAGGAACAGCACCTTCAGGAAGGCTGGGCATGAGCAGGTCTCAGGCTGGTCCCAAGGAGTTTTCTTCTTGTGCCACATAATGCCCTGTTCTGATCCCTCTCAGTTGTCAGGCACTAAATGGCTTTTGAAGTGGTATGTTTCAACCCTAAGTGCACAGCACTGTGAAATATTTAATACTAGGATGCCATATTTGTGATGGGCAGCATTTTCGATGAAAGTTGGCCACGGCGGGACCTCTGAGGATGACGCAGTAAAATAGCACTCCCTTGGCTCACTAAGCAAACTGCCTGCAAGGAAGTTGAGCAGGTAAGAAGTAATGAGGGAGCTCTTTATGACCTTTGAGTCAAGAAGAACTTCCCTGAATTAATAACTAGCACTTATATCTAGAAGTAGACCAAATGTTATTAGGGGGATTAACAGTAGCCAGGGAATTTTCCTCAAGTGTGGAACTGCAAACCAATCCTTTGACACAATCCTCATTAGGGAAGGATCTGTTGATCCTTTTGGGGCTGAAGGCAACAGAAAAATTGACAGTATGAGGAAAGCCCACCCAACCTCTCTCTGTCAGCTCTAGCTTTCTGATACCTACAACATGGCATCACAGTTTGGCTTCAGACAAAAATGGACTTTTAGGGACTTGCTATATTATGTTAATGTTTCCCACAATGATTGCTTTATCTATATAGATATCAACCCTGTTCTCCCCAGGATCTGCAATATACCACAGCTGTAGCATTTAAATATGGACCGAGGTGTCCACAAACACAAGGTTAGTGCTAACCTGGTACTCCCATAAGGTTCATTTTTAATGAGGGCCTTTCCCATGCTTAGTAATGCAATTAGCACACATGCTCAGCGGCTAATAAACCTGCTCACAGAGTGCTGAGTGACTGCTTTCAAGTGGGGAAGGCAAGGGCAACACGCTTTCACACAGTTACATCTGTGACTCCAAGAGCTTCCTTTCTGCTAGTGACATTTTCGTCTGCTATTGCTCTCTCCTCCCTTGTCTGTCCCGTATGAAGCATTTCTGATACGTACAGTAGTGCCTCTGCAGTGCTGTTTCTTCTTTGCAGAGCAGAGCTGCAAGAGGGGCTGGATCCAGTTTTTGCATGGGGGCCATGGTGACGGCCTCAGTGCCCTGGGGGAGGGTGCTGGCCCAGGCACCAGGACGGATTCAGCAGCACGTGGGAAAGTGGAGGGGCACTTCCCTGTTATCCCACGTGCGCTGGAGCAGTTTGCATGAAACACGCCGTACCCTGGACTCCACACGTGGCCGCTCCGTGCTCCTGCCAATTGCCCTTCTAATAAGCGCTAATTCAATTTGCAGCTTCAGTGCTTGATCCTTTCATGCTGCCTCCTGAGCTGCTTTGCACCAACGTCTGCTGATGTCAGCAGCTTGGGGATCGGGAGGGGAGGACACCAGGGCTACGGAAACCGGCAGCGGAGGAGGAAGCCTCTGTGAGTCACCCCCCCTCACGCCTTGCTGCAAGGCATGCACTGGGAAGTGCATGCTCCCAGGCAAACTACCCAAATGATGACAGAAACGTTATGAGTGGGCATTACACGGCTGTATCTCTGCATAGGATTAAAATTTTGTGTTAGTGATATGAGAACTCGTCTGTCATGTTCTGAGTGAAAGATTAGAGAGCTCAGACTCAGCATGAAATTCAGGAAGAAAATCCTATCACATACCGAAAAATTTTGCCACATACTATAATCCTCCTAGAGGGTGCTGAATAACAAGCAATACAACCTTAAGGGTCCCTGTTTCACTATCTCAAGCCAGGTCCTAGATACCATACTTCCACAAGCTGATAACTCTTGTTTCACCCATCACCACTGAGTTTACCATAGGCCTGATCCACTTCTTGCTGATGTCAGTGAGAAACTTTCCACTGATTTCAGTGTCTCTGATGCTGGTCACATGCAGATGGGCCATCTCTTCTCTCCTCTATCCTTACTCACGCCTTCATCTCATGTTTCTTCACCTCCAAAGGGAGAAACAGCTAGGGGAAAAGCTACACAGACTTGGGGAATCATCCATTTTTGACTGTGCTCAAGAGCAAAGCAAGCACCAAGAAGCCCACAGGACACAGACAAACACTGCTGAACTTCAGCATTTGCATTGCCTCAGGCTGCAACGCTGGTAAGGCTTTGTGTGCAGCCTGCATTACCCAAGGTTGGTCAAACGCTGCTCTACATCTGCTGTTGGCAGTTCTTGTCTCATCCTACCACTGCTGCCTGCCCAGGGTATTCCGCATAAGTCCTGGAGTAGTAGACCATTAGCCTAGCTATATTACTTACTTACTTACTTAGTTACTTAATTCCTTCATGCACTTAGACTCAAAATGAAAAAGGCATGAACTCGGGAATATAGGACCTTTCAGCTCTTATATGTGGCACATGACTCCAGAGCCAATTTCTACACATCTCTAGGCCCAAGAGGTCTGAAGTTTCACTTGGTAGTAGACAGAGAGGTTTTCAGTGACTACAGCAGTGCTCTTGGGACTTGTATTCTTAGCTTTGGTGACAAGGTCTGAATGTAATGTTCCCCTGAATTCATTTCCTCTTTTTCTGTCTTATGATTCATGTTACTTTCAGCTGAACCCTGCCATACTGCTGGCGCTGGCTCATCTCCCCATGCGATGTCACCATCATCCCTGCTGGGATTTCTCTTCAACAAACTCCTTTTTCTGTCACCAGTCAGAAATCTTACAGTGCCAAGTGACAGGGCAATGCAATGACAGGAGCCAGAAATGCTCATGGCGCTCTACTCCTTCCACTGTGTATCATGTGCATACACAAATACAAACTCTCAAGTATTAGTTGCTGGACTATGCTTCAGGACAGCAGCAGGCAGCAGGCAGTATGGAAAACAGACAAGCTACTATTCTATACCATGGACAGGTTAAGAACTTCGCAAAGCTTCATGGCCCTTGTGGCAGACAGAGAAAAGGGAACTGGTATTATAAAGGATCTAAAACAATTAAGAACAAGTAAAAAATCAATTGGGCTGGAGCAATTCATAAAGCAAAGAGGTTCTGGGTAACCTCCTCAAAGCTGGGAAAAGGGGAGGATGCATGTTGCGCTCTCCCACAAGTTCACTTTCAGCCCTACCATGCAGAGGCCAACATGAAGTGTAGCTGCAGAGAAGGAACATTGCCCATGAGATAGTCCCCCCTTTTTGTGTGCATCCTGGGGCACGTCCCAGTCCTAGACCTGCTTTGCTCACCTCCAGCACCTCCCCTGCAGCAAGGAGAGGAGAAGGACCAAAACTTTTGTATATCCTATCTAAAAAGCAACTCTGCTTCTGTGTGCAATGGGATGTGGTTAAAACATTTTGAATCAAGGGGCAAGAGAACCAGAATGCAAAGAAAAATCCTTGTGAAGGGATCATAGCAGACAAGACAGAAAAAAAGCTTATCAAAAAGCCACGAAGCTGTAGTAGGATCCTTTCAAGCTTGTCATTCACCCAGAGGAGATGCTTAACATTATTACATCAGCATTGCCCTAATTATGCAAATTGCTCATTGGTTTGTGCACTAGGATATCCAGCATTTTGTTTGCTTTGTTCAAAGTTCCTCAGCAGTCCCAGCCTCCTGGCTAGCATTTTGCTCCTTTGTGTTGGATGTGCAGTGAGTCATCAGGGGACAACACAGAGGTTCTCAGATGCAGGATTTGCATTTCTGAACTACCCCTCCCAGCTCATGCACACCTGTTTTAAAAGCATGCTTTGTTTCTAAGGCAAAAGGGATGGGAGATCTCAGGAAAGTGATTACAGTTAAGGCAGTCTTTCATGATTCAGTTACAAATCCCACTTCAACCCTTCTATTAACAGCTGTGCAAACAGAAATGGTGAGTGGAAGCAATATTGGGTTGGCTACCTGTTCAGAGTTCACCTCCTAGAGCTCTACTGTGATTGATGAGAGCTGGCCTTGTCTCCTATGTCTTACGTAACAATCTGCGTCCATCACAGCATAGCCATACTGCCCGTACTCACGGAGCATGAGGCACACTCATCCTCTAGAGCTGGTCCTCCCCCCTGGGGCTACGAACAGAGGAAGGTGGCACAGAGAAGCTGACACCATCGTTCAGCCTGTGCCACAGATAACCTGGGAGTTGCTTTGCTGGCTGGTGAGATCCATCTCAGCCAGAACTACATTTCTGATAAATCTGTTGGGAGAATAGTGCCAGTGGTCTCCTCAGGGAAACCAACTCCCATACCCATACAGCATGCAGCATAGGGAAAAGGTCTTCATTTCTTTTCAAGATTCATTTGGGACAAAATTCTATTGAGAAAGTTCAAAGCTAAGAAAAAAAATTCCTAAAAGCATCCTTCTCACACGTATGACAAAGACAGCAAGAGCACTACCTCAGTATTAGGTAAAGTAAATGGCACCTTAACAGGAAAGAAAGACTAGCTTTAGTGCAAGATGTTTCTAGCTTTTTACCCTGATCCTGCCGCCAGAGCTGTGCAAGGAAGCTTTGAGCACAAGAAGATCCCCCAAATCTGTCAAAACTGCTTGCAAAACCCCAGCTTATGCTCCAATTCAGCTACAGTCTATGCTAATATTAACAATTCTTCACTACAAGCTAATCACAGCAGCCTTCTGGAACTGGATCCTACCTTCATAAATTCAACAGTAATGCTCCTATTGAATGCAGGGCCTACAGACTAAGCCTCAGGAATTAATGCTCACTGATTTATTCACATATATATTCACCACAAGGGTACAGAAGCCTCAGCAGACACTATGCAAATAATGTATAGTAATAAATGCAAACGTCCCACTTGAATTTACATCAATATTCATGTTCTGAAAATTAAGATCTTCTTTAGTCTATTAGCATATAGCTATTAATGGCCAGTGAAAAGGACTATAGCTGTATACAAACATTTCCCTTAATAGCAAAGCAACAGCAACAGTCTCACAGAAATTGCTGCTTCTTAAGAGAAAACTAAACTCTGCAAAATCTGTAAGGAGCATATTTTGTGTGAAAGTAAAGAACTTCCCATACTGAAATATGTAATTATCTCAGGAAACCACTTTATTATTATTTTTTGGTTTTGCATGGCTGAAATTTTTATTTTTAGGTGAACCTTTTTCATGGAAAATTTGTCCTGAAAGCCAATAGGGCTGTATCTCCTTTGAAATCCCAGCTCCCAGGCTTTCTAGGGTATCTGAAAGCTATGGTCTCAAGTGTCCACAACCAGGTGAGCATTTATCCTTGGCAACATGAGATGCTGCCCTAGATTTTCTGACGGAGTTGTTATTTCCAGCCAACAATCTCCCTGTCTGTTAAACCTCCTGGCCAAATCAGATGGTGTCTCTGCTACCCAGCTGCTATGAAACACAAATCCTCTGGAAGCACACCGTTACGGGGCTGAGCTGCAGGCAGAGCTGCCAAAGGGTGGCCACGAGAGCCCCCGTGAGTCCTGCTAAAGTGGGGCACTGATGTAGCACTGCCGGACAGCCACAACCCCCTGACCCCCTCATCTCAGTGCCCTCCTGGTTTGTGATGGGAGGTGGCTGTGGGGCCTCACCATTTTGGGGGATGCTACAGCCCTGTTGTCTTGGGGCATTCCTGAACTCTCCCAGTTTGCTGATGTCTTTCCCATACTGGGGGCCCAAAACTGGACACAGCACGCAGGCAAGGTCTAGTGAGTGCCAAGCAGAGGGGGACAGTAACTTCCCTCGCTCTTCTGGCTGTGCCCCTGTTCATACAGCCCCAGACATGGCTGGTCATTGCTGCCAGGGCACACTGTGGGCTCACGTCCAGCTTGCTGCCCACCACAATCCCCAGGGCCTTTCCTGCAGAGCTGCCCCCTAGCCACCTGTGCCCAGCCTGCACCATGGCCAGGGCTCCCTCCTTCCTGGGGCAGGGATTTGCATTTGTCCCTGCTGAATTTTGTAAGGTTCCTGCTGGCCCATCTTTCCAGTCTATCCAGGTCCCTCTGGATGACGGCCTTGCTCTCAGACATACCAGCTGTTCCTCTCAGTTTGGTGTGATCTGCAGACTGGTGACAGTACACTCCTCTCCTTCTGAGTCATTGATAAAAATGTTAAGCAGGACAGGTCCTAGCACAGATCCCTGTGGTACCCCACTTTGTTACTGGCCTCCAGGTGGAGTATGAATCATTGGCCATGACCCCTTGAGCCCAATCATCTAACAAGTTATTTATCCAAGTAGTTGTGCACCATGCAGATGGTAACATCCCAACTTGGATGCAAGAGTATTGTCAAAGAGAGTATTGAAAGCCTGGCTAAAGTCAAGGTAAATGACATCTGTTGCTCTTTCCTCACCCAGCACTCCAGACATTTTAACATAGAAGGCAATAAGGTAGGTCAGGTGTGATTTACTCCTGGTCAATCCATGCTGACTGTTCCCAATCAGCTTCTTCTTCATGTGTCCAGAAACACGCTCCAAGAGGACTCACTCCATGATTTTTCCAGGAACTGAGGTGAGGCTGACTCGTCCACAGTTTCCTGGATCATCTTTATGGCCTATTCTGAAGATGGGTGAAACATTTGACTTTCTCTTGACCCCTGACCTCCACAACTTTTCAAACATGACAGACAACAGCCATGCAAGCACATCACCCTTGGGTTAAGCCCAATGGGTCCCATGTGTGTGCTGTAATCCCTGATTCAGTCCTCATCCACAGCTGGTCATTCTTCTCCTCCTTGAATCCCTTCTCGAAGCACAGAGGCCTGGGAGACCTTCTTGGTGAAGATTGAGGCAAAGAAGGCAATGAGCATCTCAGCCTTCTCTGTGTCCAGTGTCGCTGAATTGCCTGCCCCATTCAGCAACAGGCCTGCATTTTCCTTGTTCAGCCTTTTATTACTAACACAGTGGTAGAGGCTCTTCTTCTTGTCCTTGACATCCCTTATAAGCAACAACTCTAGGTGAGCTTTGGCTTTCCTAACACGATCCCTACATGCCCTGTAGTGTTTCTAAATTCCTTCTTTGTAGCCCGCCCCTGCTTGCATCTCCTGTACACTGCCTTTTGCATTGGAGGCCAGTTGTAATTTCCTTGTTTATGTGTTTCCTTGTTTATGTGTACAGCCATTACTCCACTGCAGGAGGTGGGATCCAGCAGCTTTCTTCTAGTGGAAGAGAGGGAGAGATGCATAACTTGTATAAATTAACTTGTAAATTAAACTGTAGCTTTATAAAGCAGCTCTGCAGCACAGAACTAACTCTTCCAATCTAGTGAAAACTAGCCAGGAAGAAAGCAGAATGATTTTTAGGACTGAACATGAGAAGAGCACAAACGGAGAAGCAGCAAGATTTGCCCCCTTTTTTGTTTATTTATGCTCAGTACTGGTATTTTGCCCACCTGGTGAAGTAAGACATGGCTGATAGTAGGCACTGTAAGATGAGATGTAAAGGTGCATTTGCAGCTAATTTACAGTAACAGGAAAAGAGCACACTACATCCGATTCAAAATGCTGACTTTGCCTACCCTGCAGAGCGTCTTCTGCTATATAATTACAGATCAAATATCATGTTCATTCAAATCTTACTGGATCAATAGCCTGCAGCCTCCCTCTGAAACTTCATTCTTACTTCTGAGCCTAAAATGAGCTGATCGGTGCTTCTCCTGTGGCCTCAAGCATTGAAGGAGGACCAAAGGAGGATCAAAGAAAGGGCATAGCAGCTAAGAGGCAAGAGGAGCTCTGGCTTCCTGGGGCTGAAATCATTTGTTAAATGCTCTATTCCAAAAAGAAAAAACAAAACAAAACAAAAACAAAAAACCCAACCAAACCAAAAAAACAACCCTTCCTCCCAACGCCCATCAGCGAACTTTCAGATCCTCCAGACTGTTGTGCTACTTGGTAGTTTCTCTATGAGGACTCAGCACATAGACAGCACAGCATATTTTACAGCAACAAAAAAGCTCCTAGATGATTTTATAATGTAGAGGAGTCTGGGCTTTGGGCCTATTTCTGCTGCCCTTCCTTCAGCAGGCAGGTTACTTGTGGGAATAAAGCTAGCTGAGTGAAGAGAGAGAGGGCTACCAGAAAAAGCAATTCAGTGTAAATGGCTTTCCTATGCTTGCTGGCTGGGGCAAAATTTCATTAACAAAGTTATGTAATGTCCAAGTAAAATGAGACTGCTTTTGGAAATAAGTTGTTGTACCTGGTATGGTTTGGCAAGTGAGGTGAGCCCTGCTATGCAGGGAGAGGTGCAATGATGGGATAGGAATAAGGCAGCTTGCTTTCTGCAAATGCCAAACCGAGCTCTGCTGGGAAGGGCGATACACTTCATGATTACACCAGTTCAGAGAGAAGGGTTTGCAGTGCATAAGGAGCACAAGGGGAGGTTAGCCAAAGGAGGAAACATGCAGCTGTCAGCTCCTGAGGAACACGAATGCACACAAGTTACTGTCGGTATTGATGACTTAGCTGGAAGCAAGCCATGGGGAAAATTACAATGTGCCATAAAACCAACATGTCAGTTTAAACCAAACTTTTTTAGCTTCCAGTAGAGTTCTTCTAAGAGAAAATGAAGCACCTGTATGTGGGATTTCCAAAAGACAGCAAATGGACCTGCTTCAGGTACCTCGAAAGAAGCCCTGAGGCTGAAGGACCTGTCTGGATCCCACACGACAGGCAGCTGGAGAAGAGCTCCTTGTGGCACGTACTGAGGCACCAAGACTCAGGACACAGGCTCAGAGGCCGATATCAGTCACATAAGAGATTTTCCCAGCACTAAACTCAGCACAAGGGAATTTTGGCTCCAGCTCTCCATGGGGAGCATGTCAGCAGGTACAAGAGGGAACTGGGTGTCCAAGCCTCTCTGCACACAGTCCCAGTTTAGCAATCAGTCCCAAGAGAGCTGGGCATTAATAAAGGCTTTCCTAGTCCCGTCAGCTGTGGCTTGGCACACAAGCAGTGTAAGGTGAAGCTCAGAGGCCACTACTGCTAGCACCAGTCTGGCTGCCACAGTGGCTTCTCCATACAAAATGTTCCCTGCTAGTCCTCACACAAACCCTCTCCAACATGCGTCCCCATCTCCACGCTGTAATGCAGCACTCCTAACTCGTGCCAGCACCACTCTTTATAGAGCCATGTTTATGGAGCCTCAGGGAGCCAATCCAACTAAAAAAAAAAAAAAAGCAAAAAAGCAAAAATAAAATTTGCAAATAAAAGTTCAGTGAGGAGTCCTCTTCTCTGGCTCACAGCATGGCCTGACAAGCACCTGAGGGGTGTCCCCTTGCAGAGCAGGTACAAGCGCTGCAGGTCGGGCAGGAGTGGTCAGAATACTTCTGGCACGTATTGCTGCTGAACACTTTGCATTGCAAAACTGCAGCCAGAGGGGCTAATTTGGCCAGCTGCTCCTCCATTATAGGTGATAATGCAGGAGATGGAAAGAGCCCAGATTGCTTGTCAGAGCCTAGGGCAGATTTGCCGAGCTGGCAGCAGGAGCCAAACCTCTCCTCCTGCGCATTACCTTCTCCTATTTTCAAGCTGAGCAGGTCTGGAAGCCAGGGGAACATAATGGCTTTGGGGCCTCTCTGCCCTGTGGTCCCCTCACTAGCAGCATGGTTTTTGCCACATAAAATTGCATGCTTGCTGATCATCTTTTACAGCAAGCTAGTGCCTTAGAAATATTTTTCTTTTCATGTATAATTTGCAGAGTAATGTTCTATCTTTGAGGATGATGGCCTGTATTAATAGGACTCCAGCCTCCCTTCAGGGGCTGGTTCTTACTTTCCTTCAAACACTGTCACCCAATCCTGCTCAAAACATAGCTCAGGAGAGATTATGTGACTATGGACGTCATCACTGCTAACAATTGCGCACTCTGCTTTGTGTTTTTTTCCTTCCTTTTTTTGCCAAGTTATCCTAAGAGGCAGTTTCTGACTGGCAATGTGAAATGTTACCTTTATCACTTCTCCCCAGCACCAACAGTATTATAGGTTGTCAGTGTAAAAAAAGCAGCATTGTTTGACTGTGCAGAGCAGGCATTGCAACAGAATCATAGACTCGCCACAGCAGATGCGAGAGGTGGAAAGGGCTCTATTAGGTGTTGACACAAATGTGCTGCACTTCATTTTAGACAATTCTTGCAAAGCTAAGGCTGCTCAGACATTTGTAGACGTATACAGATATCCGCACACGCAAAGGCAGTGTCTTTCAGTGGACACGCATCTGCACCAGTCCCCACCCCCCACCCCCCCCCAGGGTACAAACCCAACGATATGGGAGGGGAAAAGAGAAAAGATTGCTCAGTGCTGAAACATCACCGGTGACGCAGATCTCTAAGTGGGTCAGATGGAAAAGTGATGTTAATGAGTTTACATGAGAAGTTAAAAAAAAATGGTGAAGGTGAAGTGAAGACAAAGCCAGGGATTTGGAGTACGCTGGGTTTGCAAGTGAGTAACAGGGTGCGAGTCTTTCTCCCCTCCTTCCCAGCATGGACCGTTTTATTTCTTAACTACAGATATGAAACAGATGGGGATAAAGAGAGGACAGGCCTAGTTGGGGATTATTTAAAACCAACAACTACAAAGTTTCCGTAATGAAATTTGATTCTTGTGGAGCACATGCATGCTCTGGCTCTTCATTATCTCACGCCAATCAGTTGAGTGCACGGTACACTTGTTATCTCCAGGCAAGCCTTTGCTGATACGCAGTTTCAAACAGGCACACAATTCAAGGACCATCACAGAAGGCAGAATCTGGATTTATGGTTGCCATATTTCATGGCTGTGTATGAGGTGCTAGCAGTTTCAAATGACTCCTCTGCAAAATGAAACAAACTAATGGTACTGCTGTTAGTTTCCCTCTCTGTCATCTTAAAAAGACAGAGCTACTCCCCACCATCAGCATTAGGACACACTGAAAAATGTCAAAAACAATCATTTTCCCTATTAAATCTTCCCTTTGGGCTGCAACATTTCTGTGCATGAAAAAATCCACAAGGGGCTAAAGACAAGCCACACAATAAGGCATCTTTGGAGTGACAGAATTGTAGGAGCATTGGTTGAATGGGACCATGGAGGTCATCTTGTTCAAACCCCCTCAAAGCAAGACTGTGGCCATCATGATTGCAGTTATACAGATATAGCCCATCTGTAATAGTGCTGCCTAGTGTTTTTTGCCATTCTACATGCATACACAAGCATTTCCCAGAGCTGGGGAAGAGCTGCTCGAGGAGCCTGGCAGATGCATGTAGTTTTATGTGAGCCCCAACAGGCTTGAAAGGGTGCTGGAGGAGACAAGCGCCCTTTACACCAGGCATTGCTGGGGTGGTAGTTTCAGTCTTGTATAGGTACAACTGAAGGTCTGTATCTGGTTGCGAATCAAAGCATCACATGTGACACAGAGAGAGTTTTATTTCCAGTGACTTCTCTGAAAGAGAAAACAAACTCATTAGTTGATTAGAAAAAAAAATTGCAGTTAAATTTTAAGAGATATTTGGGAGCAGACACTCTTACTTAGCCCTGGTGGCAGATGCCCCAATAAAAGTCCCACTATGTCCATTAAATTACTCCCTGAAAAGCTCCCAGAGCTCTTATTATCTCTCTTCTAGAGCTTAGAGCAGGATTCACTTTGTTTCAGATTAATTACCTTATAAAAAGAAAATTCATATCAGGAGCCTGGAAAAATGGAGGATAAATACTCAACATTGTGAAAGTGGTGTAAAATTAGGGTAAAACCATGTAATACTGCTGTTTTGAATAGGAGATCTATAGCCTTATGCTGGTCGAAATCAGAGGAATATTCTCTATCTCACCTTGCAGGGAAAGACCCCCCTCAAACAAACACCCAGTCACTTCTGCTTGGCTGGGTTAAAAACACAACTAAGAACAGTTTTTGAGGAAGGAGGATAATAGCTTCATAAATGTATGTACCTTACATTTGAAATCTCTTTTGCTTAGAATTAGCCATGTATTCATAGGCTCTTTTGGTCTGACACACTACTGTGTGAGATTATTTATTTTATTTCTATTTCTAAGAAGCTTTGTGTATTAAGGTGTTAAGCTCAAGATATTTTGAACTAATATTTGATTGTGGAAAAGGGTAATACCACTGAATAAGGTTAAAAAGTGGGTACTTATAAAATTAAAAATTGTTCCTGCTCTGCTTTTGCAGATTAGACCTGTAAAACTATAATAGGATTCTTCTTTCTCTCTTGCTCTCTCTTTTAGGCTTTAGCTTTTCCCATGGAATACTACATACAGGCAATAGACAGCATATTCAGCCCAATATGCAAACACTGGAGAAGTTCACAGGAGTCTTTGGGTCAAAAATCCCTCATGGTGGGTTACAATGTTGTTGTTGCTGTTGTACATCTTTGTTGTAGCAACAGTACATTGCTACCGTGTAGGGGACCCATACAGGCTCACCAACAGGCCTGAAAATTAAAGCACAAATGATTGAGTATTAAGGTAAAGAGCAGGCAGCTGTTTTGAACACTTTAGCCTGAGTGAATGTGTCTAGCGAAGTGAATAACCATTTCCAAATGCTCTGGTTGAGCGTGACCCATGACTTCAGTGAAAACTTGGATGGCTTTTTCAGAGATTGGATTTTTGAGAGCCAAAGTCTCAGCTGGAAATATCAGAGTGATTTTCCTGCCCCTACTGCAGACATGATTACCTTCACTCCTGTCCTTTTCTTTTCCGTGGCTCTCATTAGACCATGCCCAACACCATTTCAGAAAAGAAGAGAAGCGCTCCTCCTGCTTTTTTTTCTGTGTTTGCTGTGGCAGGAAAGCTAACTTTCTCCCTTCTCAGGTAGGGCCAGCGGATGCCTCTCCATGACACATGGCTTCCAGTGGGCACTTCTGCTGCCTGGCCAGCTGGGCAGAGTGGGGCATGGGGGACTCCCAGCACCCTGTCCCTTGCTGCAGTGGTGGATGCAGGGGCGGAGTACAGCAGTGGTGGGAAGAGCTTGATGCCCACTTTGTAGCATGGAGCCAGCACAGGTTGGGCAAGTGACATTCCTGTGTGGGACCTTCTTGGGTTTGCATTTTAGCCAGTTCTGCCTGTTAAATCCATTTCCTAGTGAAAAAATAAGGATATATTATAAACCAGAACCAGCGTGACTTTATACTGCAGAAGTTGGAGGGATTGCTCTCAGAGTCACTTTATTGCTCATCCCTCAAGCAGTACCAGCCTGCATTCCAGCGCAGCTTGTTTTCCTACTAAAGGAAACTATATTTTTCTTTTATAAAACCAGAAAGCCCAAACCTCAGTCTATTGTAGCAATTACACAGAACCAAACCCACTTTCTACACTACAGAAACTAAAATAAACCTCAGTGTGACCTAATGTGATAGGAGGGAACCTTCTGCCTTCACCATTCATCTGCCTTCACCATTCACCTTAAATTACCTGAAGGCTCTCTTTGGAAGGCGACTCCTCTTATCACTTGTGAATGCTGTGAGGATTTCTTTCCACATGCAAATGTGAATGAAAAGCAGCTAACTGAAACAAAGAGCTTTCCAATGAAACAAGTCCTCTATTACCTGAAGACCAGGTGAACACATCACACTGAGGCAAAATGGTAAAACCAGCAAAAAAGGGGAAGTTTCTGGATTGTCACAAAAAAGGAAAAGTAATCTGCTTCTCTGCAGCAGAAGAGAGCGGAGAGGAGAGGTTTGCGGCCAGCCCAGAGCAGGGGGGTCTGAACTCTAGCATCTTTGACCAGAGCAGAAAGAGCAAGACTACACAATAATGGCTTCACACAAAGGCCAGGCCAGGGAAAGTGGAATCACTTCTGGACAGCCAAGTAGACCATAATCATTTCCTTAGCTTGTTAGCAGAGTGTTGCATTTTAAACCATGGGATAGGGATAACTTAATCAAGCCTTTCATAAATGTGAGAATTATGATTCTTGTTTTGCAGATAGTGAAGGAAGGGAAGAGTAGAGCAATTTACAATGGCCAGAGTTAGCATGTGGGTCCCTGTCAGTGTGCTCAGCCCTCAGCACGTGTTCTGGCCTCGTAGCCTTTCCCAAGAGAAATGCAATGGGACAAGAGAGAAAATCATGAGGAAAAAGAGTGGAGAAACTCAGTCCCCCACCGAGTCCTACAACCCCAGCATTAAAGACCTGGAAAAACATGCATGCTGCTGAGATCCTCATTACTCTGTCAGTCCATCTGCAGCCTGCTCCCAACAGAAGGATCCAGCAGTGATGAACTTGGCACTGTCTCCTTCCCAGAAAAGCAATCTTCCCAAGCCTTTGGTGATCTCCTTTGTAAGAAAGTAAAGGGGTAAGAGAAACACAGAGAGGTGACAAGATAGTTATCTCTCGGCTTCAGCACCATAGAAAAGCAAAGCAACTTCGCATTATATACCAACCCCATTTCAGAGAAATGAACTCGGGCACTTATTTTGTGAGACGATAGTGTTTAGAGTTCAAGCTGAATGGTGCAGAGACTTGATAGTGTCGTTGTACAGAGTTATTTATCTGTCCGGTACCAGTCAGTCGAAATGATCTAAGATTTTTAGTACTTCTTCTACCCTGACTGGGTATTCGCAAAAGAGAACTGGTGCAACAAACGTGATTCCTCATTTCAGAAGCACCTGCAGCTGTCAGTGATAAGGCAGGCAGTCTGGCTGGGTTACTGACGCACCTTCCTGTCTAAAATAGCTTCCAGTACCTTGCAATTTTACCGTACACCAAATGACAGCTCCCAGACACAAACAGCAAGACAGAATCCAGGGCCCGTGCATTTCTATCTGTTATCTTAGCTTGTCACAGGTAATACGGCACTGAAAAACAGAATGGCATCTGCGCATCTGTAGCTGAATATCCACCTTTCAGTGGACATCGCAGAAAGCTCAGCCAGTGTTGAAAAACTCAGAGGTAGTGTTAGAGAGTACTGCAGAAAAAGGATTTTGCAGTGCAAGTCCTAGATAGTGAATTTAACTTGTTTATGTAGCAGATTTTATCATTATTTTAATCACTGTTCCCTTTGAAGCTGTGGTAGCATAATGGGACAGGCAATGCAATGTTTCATATTAGCAAAGTCCAGTGGGAATGACTGGCATCAATGTCTCCAGGTAACTCTCTGGTTTCTGTTTCCTCCCCAGCTCTCTGATTATTCAGATTAGTAGAAAGAACAGAAAGGCATTAGAGCAAATGCTATTCTTATACTCTAGTCTGCTCTCAAGTCACAGACCCCGTGCCGGGCAGAGCAGGGGGCTCGGCTGTTTCGCTCGATGTTTAGAAGGAAGCAGGGCACACTGGAGGTGCTCTGGCTACCTCCAGCCCCTGTTGCAGCTCAGCTTTCAGTTCATGACACCCATGATAACTAGCACCTCCTAAAACCCTGGGAGAGTTAATAGGAAGTCTGAGCCAAAAAACCCTTCTCAGTATAGTGACCTACAGTAAATAATGCCAATGGAGAGACGTGTCAAGTGAAATGTGATATAAAAATTATGATGGCTGAGAAGGGTCCAGAATAGGCAAGTGCTGAAGATATTAAAGCAAACAAGAACATTTCAGGCAAAAGTGAAACTTGAAGCTTGCAGAGAGATGCTGAACTACACGTCTCTAAATGAGCTGACTGAGCAATTTAAAAGGGTAAGGACACTGCAGAGAGAAGGATCTCTTTGGGTTGTTGCAGAGGATGTTTGGAGAGAGATTTGCATGCCAGATATATGACTTTCAGGTTAAAAAATCTGAGGCTTTATCAAGAATTGATGCATAAAAAGAAAGCAACTGTCCCAAATCAATATATCAAATAGCAAGTTGCTAGGACCCAAACTTCTAAAAGGCTTCTCACCCTCCTCAAGGAACTGGATACCTTCTTACTTCTACAAATTGGACCTATGAAAAAATGGAGTACATTTAAGTGTTGCAAAGGAACAAAAAAAATTAACAGCTAAGCTGATAATGAAATATGCAATCTCTCATTAAAATGTGTTATTTTATCAGGGAACTGAAAAGGGAAAAAAGTATCTTGCACTTATCTTTAAAAAGGATGCTGGTGTGACTGCATAGCTTAGTGAATCTTATTCCAGCTTCAGGAAAACTGGATGAAAAGGTAATTAAATATATAGGTATTAACACTGTATACTAATGTTACATAAATAAACTGGCAGAGCTTCAATAAGGGGATTCGTTCTTCTCTGCACCATTTGAGTTCTTTCACCAGGTGAACAAAGAGTAACTAAAGAAGAACACACGGCAATGCCAAGCAGAGTTTTAAAAGGCCTCTAAGACCCCAGTAAGACTTTGGGAAAACAAGATAGCAAGGTCAAAGGTAAAGGAATAACATGGACCAGAACCAAACTAACAAAGTTGAGAAAAAGCTCCCCACTGAATAAATTAGTCATAATTTTCCATGAGAAGCACACTTTCTTCTATGCATCTGACACTCATGCTACTCTCACAGAGAGATGAGAACCAGGATCAGACGTCTTTCAGGTCTGGTCTTGCCTTCCAGCTGCCACGGGACTGATTTTTCTTTCTAGCAAAGCAAGACAAAGCTGGGAAGTTAAACGATGTGGGAGTAAGGCTGGAAATGGCAAAAGCTGCAGTGAGTTGGAAGGAACTAAAGTAATAAATCTGACTTCACTATATAGAAGAAAAGAATGAGGAAGGAAGTATGCCTACTGCTCCATGAGGATGGGTTGAGTGGAAGGTAACACAGGACACAAGGACCTAAGTGGTTATTTTGCCTATTTTCAGTAAGGGTGATGTGGTGGAGCACGTGGCAAAGACACAAAGTTTAATGGGGCTGCCTGTATGGAGAGGCACTGTTCATCACCTGAGGAAGAAGCAAAGGAAATCCATGTGTTCAGCTGGCCAATAAACCCCAATCACAAAAAGAGCGGGCTCTTGACATGACATGTCTGGCAGCGAGGCTTTCCAATGGCTATGTCCAAGCAAGCAGGTACCGCAACTCTGGAAAACAGCTCAGACCACGCACATTTCAAAGACAGCACGGGGGAGGGAAATTAATCTAGGCAATAATCGATCTGTTAGCTTAACCTCAGCAGCATGACAGGCATTTGACTAATTTGAAGGAAGATATAATGAAAGACATAGAGTTTAATAGAAAATGGTATAAAATGCAACAGGGAGGTTACCAAAAATAGATCTGACCTGACTAACTCAACATATTTCCTGATAAAAATAACTGAGATTCCAGACAAGAAAAATGCTGTGGATCTCATCTCTCTGGCCTCCAAGAATACATTTTTTTATCCAGCCCCATCTCAAGTAATTAGTGGAGGAGTGGATTAACAAGAATTAAGGAAGGGTAAGGAGTAGGCCAAAGACGAGATGACTGCAGATTGCACTGGAAGTGTTCTCCATTGGTAAAGTAGCTCTTACATTCAAAGTTTGGCTCAGACACCTCTGTGTGGAGGCCCTTCTTGGGGGACTGGACATGACAGAAGTGCTCACATCCCGCACAGATGCATAGTCTGTAATGCCATAGCCCATAACATCAGAGGGGCCTCTGCAGTCATCCCCTCTCATCTCCTGCCACCTTTTGCCCACTGGACAGTAGCATTTCGCACATAGCACGTATCTCTGGGAAAAAATACCCCATCGCTAATTAAAATTTTCTAGTGATGACTAAATCCAAAACAACCCTTCGCAATTTGTTCCAACGGTTATTAATTAATCTCACCGTTACCATGGCAGGGCTTTAGTAGCTGCCTTTTCACCAGATGTCCATGACACGCAGCCTTTGCTCCCCCATGGAGGGGAAAGGCGAGCTTTTATCAGCCAGGCTAGTCTCTGCAGCACCGAGCGCTGGCCTCGGCAGAGCCCCCATGCTGAGCTGAGCCGAGCTGACCCACTGGCATTGGGTTCCGGCGTTGCAGCGAGCCTGGTGCACTCCCCTGAGCAGCTTCTTGCCCTCCGTAGTGGTGAAAGGCATTCGCAGGAAGGTGGCAGCTTGCTGGGCTTGGCACACGGGCAAAGAAATTGGGTTGGCACCAAACTGGTCGGAGGCTCTCCGTGCCTGGCAAAGCGCTGCTCTGCTATCCTTTCCTCTCCCTGTCCCCTCCTGCAGGCTTTCGTGTGCACGTGTGCAACAGCCATCGCTCCCTTGTGCCTTGGGATTGATTATTTCTCTCTCTCCAGCCTCATCCATTAATGACGCACGTTGATTCAAATGCTGTTGCTTTTACTTCTCTCTCTCTCTTTTTCCTATTCCCTCTATTTTTATGACGCACAAAGTCAGGGTTGTCATTATTCTATATTTGCATGGATTAAGCTGCCTTCATCATCTATTAGCCTCCAAACGATAAGAGCCCACATACAGGCTCCCTCATTATGTATGCTGCCTCTGCCCTCCATTCCTGATTACTTCTGGCCCATATTCTAGCTGTAGGAGCCAAATGGCTGTCTCATGCAGAAATGCCTCAAAAATGATTTTTTTAAAGATGTTCTTTTCATAAAAGGGAATGTGTTTTCTTCCACATTTGTCTGTCTTGGCTGTCTCTTTCTGCATTAACAAACTGTTTAGGCTTCCTCTTTATTTTCCACATTTTCCTTTTTGGCCCAATAAAAAAGTTATATGTAAAGTGAGAGGCACAACTCTTTGCATTTATCCCCTCAATCTAGCTATTAATTTTCTCCATTCGTTTGCATGCCTGCCATCACAGGTACCTTGGAGGACTGGGTCTGTGTTCTCAAATCTTTTACAGCAATTAATGTGCAGTCTATCCACTTAAAAATACTTCAAATTATTTACTCAGTTTGTTGATTTAAAATAAGATGAGACAAATGAAAAAAATAGAATATCCTGGAAGAGAAATTGGAGAGATGGAGGAACCCAGGAAGACAGACAGAGGTGACAGAGGAGCGCTTTTTTCCCTTCTCTTAATTCCTGTGATTTGGTGGATTTGTCTACATTAGAAAAATGCATTGTGTTTGAATGCAATTGTATACCCAGCAATCAGTAAACTTGGCAATATGCATGAAGTTTTCAACAAATGAGGTTCAATTTAACAGACAAAAATCTATTTGATAACCCAGGTGAAAGGATGGCCTAACAGAAATAATACCCTATTAGATGTGGAGCTGGGTACACAGCCTGTTACCAGGTTGGTAACTGCAGACACTGGGGCAGATGGGGAAGGCCAGCAGCGACCAAGTATGCCCTCAGGCCCCCTTGCTTCGCCATATGAGTTTCTCTACCTCCTCATCAGTCCTGAAGTGGAGCTGCCTCATAGATGACGGACTTTGCAGCCTTGGATAGCAATCACCTTCGGATGAAGCTGCTGTGGCAAATCACTGCTCTGCAGCAGGGTGAAGGAGTGCCAGAGCTCGGCATCAGCGTGAGGAGTTCGGCAGAGCTCGGTAAAAGCAATGCCCCTTGGCCAGCTCATACCTTGCCACTACTTTTCCGCCTACTACAAGGCCAAGCCAGGCTCCCACAGGGAGCATGCATCCCTCTGCCCTGTGCATACAGGCAGCACAGCACCATCGCAGTGGGCATCTTGCTGCCTGTAATGCCCAGGGTGCCCCTATGGCCCGTAGGGCTGCAGCACCTGCGGGGAGCTTGCTACAGCACAGTATTGAGCTGTGGTTGTTGGTGTCTTTCTTGTTAAATCCTGGTCTGCTACTGCTTCCATTTATGGATATTTTATGCATGCAACTAAACGATAGCTTTGAAGCTCATAATAAAACAACCTCCCCTGTCCTTTGCTATGTGTACCAGTCAGTAAACACAATCCCACTGAACTTCATCAGCTGCACTTTGCCCTCTGGACCTGGAGGAAAACTTCTAGTACCAGTCCTGGTAAAGGCCAGTCAGCAAAGGTAGCAAAAATGTCTCAGTTATATTCTTTGAGCCCGGCATTTGTGCACAACTGTTCCTTTCTCTCCTGCACTCCTGTGCCCAGGGCTGTCTCAGTGCCAGGGGACAAAATCCATGCTGCTGCCAGCCGCAAAGGCCGCCTGCTGCCCTGGACACTGATAGAAGGTACCACCGCTTGCTTTGCAGCACAGTGAGAATCGGTGTCTGGCACTTGTGGAGATGTGTGATGCACCGCCTTTCATAAACATGCCGCTAGCTTGCATGAGGTGCATTTGCATAGGATTAGGTGCCTGCATGGAGGAAGGTGCCCGGGGAAGGGACCAAATCTCCCTTTTCTATGCACCTTCCTTCTGAGACGAGGGAAGAGCGAGGCTGCACTGGTGCCTTGCTGGAAGGGAGCTTCAGTTTAGGCACCCTGATCAAAGGCCAACTCTGAGAGATGGTGAAACAGCCTGAGGAGCTTGCACAGAGCGGGCACCTGCGGTGGGAATATGCTCTTCTGCCTGGTTTCCGGAAGAGCAACAGCTCTGCCACAAACAGTGGGGTGCTCAAGGTGCCATCTGAGGAGTTTTTCCATTGATTTAAATGGGGGGCAGGGCAAGGCCTGTTCATTTATTAAACTGAGGGTGGGAAGGAGGAGAAAAACATGTTCACATGTACAGTGAATTAACGATGAATCATTTTGTTAGACCTAGAGTGAAGGGGAGGGGTCACTAGAGAGAAGTTCAGGCATGGCCCTGTGCGAATGTTCAAATGGTGTTCTGCCTGGAGTTGCAATACATTTTGGTTTTGGAATGAATAGACTACTCACTGAAAAGAGTGCATTTTAGGTCAAATAAAACTCTTCAAATTTAAAGCAAAGCAGTGCAGAGTTTCTGCACTAAAGCAATCTAGAGAAAAAAAATCAGAATTAAAAAAATATCAAAGCTTTCAACACTAAATCTCTGACCTCTCATTTTCCAATTATCTTTTGTTGATCAGATTTGACTAAAACCATGACTTAAAGGTTGCCAAGATATAAATAAAAAATGAAATGGTTTCTACAACCGAAGTGTCTTTCTTTGGCCAAGAAAATGGAGACAGAGAGCCCAGTCCCTGGCATAGCTATGCATACATATACATAGCCTGCCTGTGACTTCTCAAGAGAGCCAAAGAGCTCATCTCTGTTTTTCGGGTTATCTAAGCAGGCAGGCACAGATAGACTCATCCTGCCTACATGCTGAGCTGCATAGATGCTTCCCTCCCAAAGATCAGCCTTGGTCAGAGTACACATATTAATACAACTTTCTGAGTGGGGCTGACTTGTGTGTGTGTGCTGTCCATAAGGACATACCCATTGAGGCAGAAAGTATGTGAATCTTTCTCCAGTTCCCACAGCATGTGTCATTCATAAAAATATCTGTACTCCCATAGGAATAAAATCCAGTAGGAGAAGGCAGATAAACTCAGGGACTCCGGGATAACAAGGTTTCTGTGTCAGGGACTGCAAGATGGAAATGACTTCAGCAGCATTTCAGGATCTCTGTGCTGCTGACATTGTAATACTGCATGGCCAAAAGGGCACCAGGATTGACTGATCATGAGGAAACAAGGATGGAGGGAAAGGAACCAAGGTTTCAGCAACAGAAAGCATCAGGATGTGCAAGATGCTTTTCACCTTTCAATCCCCATTGCCAAGCAATTTGTATTCCTTAAAAAACGCTTCCCTTCGAAGCAGCTCTTTGCGTGATGAGTTTCTCACAGTGCTCTCCCTGCCATCCGCCCTGACCTCTCCATCTCCACCCCTGTGCCTGCGCTACAGGCGGCTGGCTGCCTCTGCTGATGCCATCCCAGAAGCTAATGGAAATCTGCCTCACACAGAGCGAGCCCTACACCTGATCTCCGTTCCTAACACACCACAGCATTTAAATGCATTGTTATCCTCAAGTGTCACAAGCAGCTTGGAGCATTCTCCCGTGCAATTCAAGATATGAGAAAGCCAAGGCCTACATTTTCAAGGAAGAAGAGCCAAGCAGGAGGGAGAGAGCTGGTCAAATGCCAGAGAAATGTTGTGTGGCTTCCCCTGATCCTCACCAATAGGTAGAAAAGTATATTGGGAGCCCAGCATCCAAAATAACAGCAGATAGCACGAAGCAACCTCACAGCTCTGGTATTTTTCTCCTGGGCTTCTGCAGTTCAGGCCTGTGAATGGCTGCAGCAGAAGGGAAAGGGGCAAGGAAGTGAGCAAGGCCCCCAGTTTTGTGGCTTCGCTGCCTGCTCCAAAGAAAACATTTGAAACAGCTCATGGGCACACTGCAAAGATACTGGAGCCTGAACTGCTAAGAAAGTGGCAAAGTAATCAAGGAAAAAGAGGAAATCTGATCCTGACACAGGCAGCAGCCTGGGGAGGTGCTGCTCTACCAAAGGGCAAAACAGCGACTACCAGTGACCCATTTCCAGGGGCCGGTTGCCAGACCTTCATGAACAGGAATCCTTTCCATGCATGGCTATGCCAGCACAGCACAGCAGGCAGGCTCCCCTCATGGGCATGTATGATTTTGGAGCACGTAGCAGGTAGGATATAAGAGTGGCTTGCTGGGTTGGACCAAAGCGCCAGCCAGCTGCTGCCTCACCAGTGTCCTGCACCTGCTCCCCAGTGAAAGGGAACATATCTGTGACTGGAAACATGAATTTAAATCATCAAAATGATTTGCCAGATCTCGGTAACATTGCAATAGCAGAAAGCTGTCAATGACAGACATAACCTACACCTGACTTCAATATAAAAACTTCTTTAGAAACTTCAGAAAAATAGCCGAAAGGCATTTGGTGTTTTTTTGGCAAACACGCTTTTCTGGAGAAGAACAAATGCCTGGAAAGCATGTTAACTAAACAAAAGTCAGCCAGTCACTCTCCTGGTTGTAGGGGAATAGGAAAGCTTCCTGAAGGTTAAAAATCAGAAGGCAAATGAATGCAGAATATACTAGCCAAACCTGCATCAAATTCCTCTATATGGATTTCAGTGGGATCAAGGTATTTACTTCTTACTATAAAGCTGTCTTCTGATTTTAGGCCTAGAAACAGGCATCTGAGGGGGTAGGAAAGCTAAAATGTCAAGAGCCTTTCATGTTGCATCAGCTCCTTCCAGCTTGGTGCGGTCGGGGTGCCCACGCCTGATGGGATGAAGGGAGAGGGGGAGGGAGGAGAGGGCCCCAAGGACTTCTCGCCGCCTCCGCTGCGTCCAGCCCCGTGTGTCAGCACCAGGGATTAATGCAGTCTCAGTTATATTCTCTGTTAGTTAACCCTCCGGATGAAGCGGTGCCTCAGCTCCATGCTTCTGCTGAGAGCGATGGCCAGAAAGAGCCCAGTTAGATCACGGCTTATCAGAAGTAAAAGTCAGTTTCCAGATAAGCAGAGTGTAACGTGTGGATTAAAGCTGTCAGTTAATTAAAGAAGCCAAGGTTTAAGCTGCGGATAGGGCTGCATTTAGGGAAACAATACTAAAAGAAATAGTGCCAGTCTGATGACCCAGGAAGAGATGAACGTACAGCAGTGTGCAAAGATGCTGGGTTAATTGCTAAAACTAATTACAAACTGAACGCAATGTCTGAGGCTTCCAGGCCAGGCTCCAAGCCTGTGCACTGCAAAGCAGACTCTGAGTTGCAGACTTCAGATCTGGGGGCAAATTTTCTTCCTATTTAGGTACTGCCCAGGATTGATGTACAAGCAGTGACGGAGCAGCTAACACAGATCTGAGAGCTGGGCTTGCACCTTCTCTAACCTCAGAGAAAGCAATGGCCTGGTGGCTTGACAGGCATCCAAGCAGTGATAAGGCATTCTATTTGTACCATAATTGCCCTTTGCCTCTTTTTAATGAGCACCAAACTTGTGCCCCTGCCTGGCAGCTCTGGAGCAGGGCTTGCAGCATGCCTGACTGGCGAGAGCAGCACACCTCCAGGGTGGACAGTCACGTGTACCATCTCCTTAGAAGACAAGCAAAGCAGGCAGAAATATCTTATCTGCCTAGGGAAGAAAAGAAGAAACCCTTTGGGAGTCCTGCTCTGCAGTGGATGGCAGCCTCAGTTCACGCATCAGAGCTGTTCAGCATATCATTATATTTTTGCATTCTTTGAATGAGAGGTTTGTGCAAGACATGCCAAGAAAGGCAGACGCCACTTCGACGAGCTCACATCTGAAGCAAGGATCTCCTGACTCATCCACACACATTGTACCTACCTCATCTACACACATTGCACTTTGAGTCCTGTGACATTTCTTGCATAAAAGCAGTATCTTCCTCAGTTGCATCCTATGCCTCCATGGGCAGGCAGTACAATTCACTTTCAAGTAAGTAAATAAAAATGGATTCCTAATACTTAGCACTCCTAGACAGCAGTGGACAATCCAAAACAAAGTAAAGTTTGTTTCCAGTTTCTTCTTACTGCAAATTTCTCACAGCAGGGCAACAGATCAGGAAAATGACTACGCACAGCAATATCCTCCAGGATGAATCATGCTAGCTCTGGCTCTGAAGCAGGTGTAACTCTGCAGTAGGAGTAAAAGAAAGGTTGTAAACTTCAGAGCATGAGAGTGGATGATTTAAATAAGGGTCAAGTCAGATAAAATTCACCTTCCTTTCAATTACATCATGAAAGCTTCACGTTCCCTGGCAAGTCTCCCTCATTTTGTTCCCTTTATTCTACTGCAGAAGTGAGAGCTACTCCAAGCAGTCCCACCAGCCCATGGAGCAATAAATTACTTCTGAGATTGTTCAAGAGAAAAGGAAAAAGCCAAGGTGAGATAATTAATGTCAAAAGTTGTTTATTTTGAGCTAAGAATCAAAGAATAATTTACTTTGGAAGACACCTCTGGAGGTCACCTGGTCCCACCCAGCTTCACAGTTAGATCAGGCTGCTCAGGGTCTTGGCCTGCTGATTTCTGAATATTTGCAAAGGTGGAGAACCCACAGACTGTTCCACGCGGGAGTGAAAGTAGCTCTGCATTCATGCAACGCGGTGTTCGCCCAACACAGCTGTTCGCAGGATCAGACTTGTGTTTTTCACGCACTTGCAAAGCAAGGGTCTCAGTGCCAGTTATGAACATTACAGCTAAACAGATCTAAGCGTGAAAACTTCAAGAGATTTCCCAGCTAGTGCTCCAGACTAAAACATTTCCAAACACGGAAAATTATTTCTGTGCCTCCAGAGGGATTTTAAAAGTAACACCAAGACTGAAAACTAAAACTAGAAACTTCAATCTTATATCAGATGTATGTCTTATATCAGACCTGTATAACAGATGTGTACCACATACGACACATATGTGGCACTTAGCTTGATCTATATGAACAAAAATGCTTATGATGGGGTAGGAAAAGGATGCTAAACATTTTCAGCTCCACAGTCCTGACATTTAACGTTCTAATTCTATTTCTTTTACTGTACTTTTCAATATACCTCTATTGCAAACTGAAAACGGTAACTGCCTACAATGGGTTTCAAAGACTAACTAGGTGAACAGAGCAGTAGCAGTGAATTGTAATACTGTGGGGAGATTATAGATTTATGAGGGCCTTTTTGAAATATTAATCAATCATGGCAACCTTTCTTACTCCGTCAGACAGACATTATCATTTTCATTTTAGAAAAGAAGAAGCTAAGAAACAGAGAACTTCACAAAACTTATTCACCAGCACAAGGGAAGACCTAGCAAAGCCAGGGATGGAATTTGGTCCTCAACA
Organism: Dromaius novaehollandiae; assembly: GCF_036370855.1. Taxonomy (NCBI): domain Eukaryota; kingdom Metazoa; phylum Chordata; class Aves; order Casuariiformes; family Dromaiidae; genus Dromaius; species Dromaius novaehollandiae. The sequence goes on from NC_088098.1 coordinate 122,342,250, forward strand.
ATCAGGCATTAGCTGGACTATACAGGACTGTCCAGCCTCTCACAGCGGCAGAAAAGGCTATGAAGAAAAAGGGTAATGTAAGTGGATGTAAACACAGAGGAATTGTCTGAGAATATTTTTCCTATGTCAGTTAGCAGAGATTTTTCTTCTTTATTATGTGCTGCACATGCTCGTTCTTTAAACGAACTGCGTTCATAAAAATCGTGCAATGGTAGATTCAGAGAAACTGTAACAGGAGGGGGAGAAGGAGCAGCCAGTATTTACAATGATTTCAAACTGCTAGCTCTTCCCCTGCCCCTGAGACCATTAAACTATCTGAAGAAGAAACTGCACATAAAGGTAAAAGATTGCCATGAATGGTTATGGGAGGAGTGAGAAGCGAATAATTATTTTTGAAGTCTGGTTACTACAATAAAGAAAAGGGAAAGGGAAATATTGAGGTCAAACTGGATTTTCTTTTCCAGTCACGTGCGAGAAATGAAAAATTTCATTTGGAGTTGTTGCAAAATGCTTCTCTTTATCCAAAATAGGACATTCCATTTTTGAATGATGTCACTCTTTTTAACTCTTTACAAGGTGGCCTACATATTTTTGAGCAGAAATACACAGAAGGCTGCTCGAATTGCCTTTTCTAGCACGTTTATTATATCCTCCCCCCCTCAAAAATTCTCAACTCCACTCAGCGAGGGCCTGGCTAAAGGGGAGAAGACATTGTTTGGTGGATATTTGCCACAACCAGGTTTTAACGTCCTATGGGAAGTGACCAAAATCCAAGCTGCTGAAGGAAGAGAAAACATAGTAGGCAATGCTTCATAGCTGTGAAGTCACATGGCAAATTTCCAACCATGCTCTGTGCTCTAGCAGATCCCCAGGGCTTGTACCAAGAAACTTTATGTGAACTTAATAATATTAGAATGATTTAGTCAGAGACAGAGTAGGGAGAGGAAATGCTTCTGTCACTGTCCACTCTCAGTATGGATAAGCATGCCAGAGACTCCTTCCAGTCCAAGTTTATCTTGACAGATGTCTAAAATATGCACGAGCTAAACTTAGCCTTCTCCATGTGGTATGGTAATTTATGGGAGCTCAGGTTTATTGAATTAGTATGCAGCAACAAATAATGCAGGGAAACAGCAAATACCTTGGGGCTATGGGCCTGAGGGGCAGGGGCTGTTAAAATATTTAAGGTATGAGAAAAAAAATTACTTTTATTCTTCTTTTCTGTTTCAAATGGAAAAAAATAGCAGCTGGATATAGTGAATATCACTGGTATAGTGAGCAGATCAATGAAGGAGAGCCAGGCATGGCCTTGGCACTTGGGCACCCAAACTGTTCCCAGGGTAAGGGAGATGGGAAGGGTGGGGAAAAAAGGGAGAACGTGACTTGTGCGTGCTTGTCTTCAGGCCCCTTCACCCTCAGCGGTGCTTCTGGATATGCGGCTGCACAAGAGCTCCCTGTCTGCAGCTTAGTGGGGAATCTGGAAGTGATGTCTTTAATTTTGTTACAGCCCTTCCCCATTTTCCCCCAGAGGATACAGTCGATTGTTTTCTGTATACTACCTTCTCAGAGTCAAGTTTTTTGTTATTACAGTTGGATAAACTGTTGTAGTCGCTAAAAACAGTCAATTACAGAAAGAGAGGAAAAAAAAAAAAGCAAGGAGAGAAAATATAGGGGAATGTTGTGGAAAACCAGCAGAGTTGTTCCCCTCTTCCATGGTCACCTGGGTTGCACATTCCCCCTCACACCTCACTGCTGCGAGGTGGGAAGCAAAGCCCCGTCCAACCTGGCAAAGTACAGGTGGCACAGGTGGATGGGGGGAACTCCTGGCACAAAATCAGCCTCCAGCATCCTGCTGGGAAACCTGGGCTGCAAAGCACAGCTCTGGCGCCCTTTTCCTCAGCAGCCAATGGGACCTTGCGGAAAGGAGCTTTCCTTTCTGAGAGCTTTCCCGTGCCAGGGACGCTGAGTGATGAGAGCTGCTAATGCAAAGGCAAAAGCCTGAATACCCAAGAGGGACAAGGGAGGGTGAGCAACATGTGGGACAGTGCTATGCCACCGGCCTCTGAACAGCAGCGGCATTGGCAATTTTATTACTGATATTCCGTGGTAGGAAGTATCCAGTATATGCATTTCCATCTGAGCCATGGCTACTATCCAAAATCACGTAATGGCCTCTTTCGTTTTACTCTCCAGACCATAATGGGTCTTAGACTAACAAATGAAGAAAAATGAAAACACATTAGCAAAAGTGGATGCAGAATGAAAGTCTTGAAAAATAGCTTTATTGGGGCAAATGTAATCCAGGAGCACCTCAATGTCCTTGATGCTGTGCTGCAACATGATGAGGAAGCAGTGATTTAGCAGTGCCTGCAGGCATGCTTGCTTCAAACATCTTTTCGCATTGGTAGCCACTCCTTTGTGAGAAGGGCATTTTAACTGAAATGCCAGAACTCCCTGCTCTTTCCCTCCAAGGAATGGAAAAATGACTTGATGTTTTGAGCCAGGCAAAAGTAGTCTAGTTTTACTAGGGCATCCTCTTTTTCTTCAGCATTTTGGCATGGTGATCTTGGATTAAGCTGTCTACCCTCTTTCATGCTTTTCTGATTGGCTTCAGCATTACTGCCTGTATTCAGACTTCGAGGTACAGTTAAAAGAGCAGCTCCAGTTCCTTCCTAGTTACACCAGTGTAAAAGGACTTCTGGCAAATACTGAGTATTTCTATTTGGGAGCAGAATAAACTATCAGAAGGTAGCAACTTTCTTTATGCCGGTGGTATTTGGGTTTTCACTAACTTTGACAAAAAGCTCTCTTGAACCTGATGGTAGTGCAGGGCAGGTCTAAATATGAGGAGCGGATAAAAGCAGAGGCTCTTTTGGCCACTCCTTCAGAAACCATTTTAGCTCACAGTGTCCAAAGGATAAGGATGCTCTGGCCTGCCCCGCAGTGAGTGTGTTAATGCAAACCTGTTTGTGACCTGCAGACCTGCTCGGCACCAGCAGCAGTACTCACCAGCGGGGTCGGCTCCGGGAACTGTGGGGGGGAAGGTTTGGGGTGCCAAGGATTTACGTGCATAAATCCACTTTCCGTGGGTAAATCCTCTTGCCGTGCCTCCAAGTTGTGCAATGACCCGCTGCAGCTCAGCCCTACCGAAGGCAGCCACAGCTCAGTTTCCCTGAATTTCTGCCTTTCCGCAATGACAGTGCCACTGCGCACCCCTTTCACCAAGCTGGGCCAGTGCGAAGGCCACGGACAGCCTCTGAGCATCACTGTGGTTAAGGAAAGTGATAAATCCCTTGGTCCTGGGGGTTGAGAAAGGGGGAGCAACTTCGCCGGGAGCTGGTGGGAGATCCCCTTGCAGATGATGGGGAGCTGTCAGGGTAGTAAGGTATCAGCCTGTACCACTGCCTGCCATAGCTCTGGCACGTCGTATTTCTAGAGGGAGGGATTGCTCCTCTCTGCTGTTCAGCACTAAGCACTGAGAAAATACACTCATCCCATGTGGGGCAGTACACAAAGCCACCAGTGTCTGAAGAGCACTTCGTTCGATGGAGGCCAAACCTGGGGCCGCCCTAGCGCCGCTCACGCCGATAACCTCACGCGCCAGCCAGCGCAAGGAGAGCACGGAGGAGCACGTTCCCATCTACAGCCACGCTCCCAAGCCAGCGGGCGTCTCACTGCACAGTTAATCAGAATTTATAAAGTTCTAGATAAACAAATGGCTTTAGGAAGCTGGGTAAAATAATTGGCTGGTGGTGACTAATCACTGCCTGATTACAGAGTAGCAGTTGCACAGGTATGAATCAGAACCCTTAATTGTTGAAGCGCCGTCTGAAGCCATCCTGAAAACAGTGTCTTTTTCTTTTCCGGTGTGACAAAGTAGATCTAATGTGTAACAGCAATAGTTCACTCCTTGCATTCACTGAAAGAAAATATAATTACAGTGCATTCAGGAGAAGGAAAAAGGGATCGATATACAGAAAAAGAAATAATTATATACAAATACACAACCCCTGAGAAGAGGTGACATTTAGGAAATTTCAGGGAGGAGGGGAAGAATAGGCCATTTCAGTTTCATAAATCTGTCTCACGCCAGCATCTCAAATGTGTTTAAAATGTGGAGCAAAACCATCTCCAAATTAAATCTCCGAAGAGATCTTCAGAGGCTTTTTTCCCCCCTGGATCTGAGACTCTCTAAAGCAGCACAAAGCAACTGCCCATAGAGGCTTCGTAGCTTCTCCCCCTCCCTCCTTTCAGGGCAGCTTCAATGCTCCCTTCCCCCTTTTTTTATTCCCACATTGTGCTGGAAGGGCTGATGGTGCTGACCCCTAAAACACTATAGTTTCTGAAGCTGGGATTAAAAACCTATCAACACAAGATTACCTGTGTTAAGCAGCCTGGCTTTCCCCGTCGCCGCCCCACATGTTGGGGGCTGCAGCACCAGGGCTGGGGCCAAGCTTCCCCCTTCCCACCAGAGCAGGGCCCTAGTGGGCACGTGGCACCGGTGGTCAGCAGCACGCGCCACGGCCACCCTGGTGAGCCGGCTGCCTCTGTTTTGCAAAGTGCAAGCGAGGAAGGGGAAAAGTCATATCACAGCCTCCTGGAGGCTCCTTCCAAAAGCACAAATAAAGGGAGGAGGAGGAGCACCAGTCCGACTTCCCATCTAAACACAGAAAAAAATGGTGATTCCAAGAGGTCCAAAATGCCCTAGATATTTAAATGCAAAACTGGACTTCTTCCAGGACTTCTGCAAATGCACAGAGAAGCAAAAGCCAGTTTAGATATTTGCTGTAAATGGCATTTTTAGGAAGAGTTCCCTATTTGGATGTTAACTACAAATTTAAAAATAAGCATGTTAACTCCCTGGCTTTTTTTATTTGAATCACACAAATTGATCTCCACTTTGAAGAAATGGAGCCCTGTGCATCTCTTCATTTGCAGGTCTTTGTGCTTGTCATGCTGGAATCATCGCCCAGGAGCGCTGCACAAGTTAAGGTAATTTAAATTCCTCCGTACTTAATGTATATGTACATAACGTACATTTGCTCACTTGTGCAACTTCTTTGTCACCTGAAAGCGCATACTCACCTCACGTTCACACGCGTATTTGTTAGTCAATGCTATGACTTACGGCTTTGGGTCATTACAGGATGTCTGTACTCCTGATCTGAGTCATGTGAGTTGTAAGCTGAAAGACAAGTCGGTACTTCGTGACGCAGCCTAGCGTGCCATTAGCAATTGGTGCTTCGCAATGCACTGCTAATATTCTCACCAAATCCATACAGTTTCTCTTTCTTGGATGGATGAGCACCCCTCTCTTGGAGGGAAGAGTAGCAGTGGCATTTCAATACGTCCAGTCCAGACAAGCAGGAAGAGAATCTGAAAAATCTTGTAGTTGAGTTTAAACTGATATCTTTTTCTTTAGGGAAGTCTTATTTTGTCCAAAATGATTCATGCTTCATACACAAAAGGCCTTGATAACATTTTTCATGAGCGGATACCTAAAACTCGGGCTTTAAAATTACATTTGAGATCTTAAAATAAATAATCGGTATTTCATAGTACCTGAATCCTGGGGGACTTCCATTGAATTTGTTAGATAGATCTCCAAAATTCAGGTCATTTAGTTAGGAATTTTGCTTCCAGAGCCTCATATTTCACACTGGTTGCCTGTGCAGTGGAACTAATGAAGGCTGGCTTCCTACGAATTTTGTATATACTCTCACACGTCCTACCACAAAAACCACAATTATCCATGTGCTCCTTAGCCCTATCCCCCATTTAATCCCTGCCCTTTCCGCAGTGTACGTTGCTCCCCCATTTGCTCTATAGAAGGCAGGGGGTATTTTCTCTGAGCAACACGTGCATGGATGGGTCAGTGAGCTTTTGTGTGCCAAACAGTACATGCCAAGCTCATGCTGCTGCCTCTGCTTCATGTTGCCAGCTTCCCCAATTTGGGGGCCTCTCTCTTCTCTGTTCAGCTATAGACCTCCTCAAAGCATGTAGGAGTATCATTTCTTTGAGGTATTCTGCACTTCTGCCACATTTGATTGAACCCGGTTGATGAGTTATGAGAGGGGATGGAGACAATGTGGTCTGTAAAACCCTTTCTTTGCCTTAGGAAACCAGTCAAAATCTTGGCATTTGTTGACATCAGCGTGGCTCAGTTGCAGCTGTACGAGGGTACAGAGAAACACAGGAGCTACTTCTTCCCCGCTGGAGAGACCCATTGGCTGGGGTACAGCAGGAGATGTTACTAGTGACTATGTGAGAGCTCTCTGTTCTCACCACAGTCGCCCTGGTACCCAAGAAAGGTTATATCCTTATTTTTAATTATTATTATCCAAGCAGGCAAAGGTGAACACACTTTTAACGAGAACATGGCAGAACTCATTCTAGCAAAATCCCTGCTCAAACAAGGTGAGCAATAAGCCCAGGTCAACTGCAGAAATCTCAGCTTCTCCACTGGCACAGTTATTCTCTCCTGAAGTTACAGCTTTGTCTTTGGTTCCTAAATAATTCACAAGGATCGTTAGCCGCCTGCTCTGGCACCGTTATTATCACTCTGCACATACTGAGCCAGACCCACGGACTGCCATAGCCAACAGGAGTCCCTTGCCAGTCACAGCAGGCGTTGGCCCAACTGTGCTTTCCATGCAAAAGTTTCAAAAAAACTGTCCCAAGAATTCAGCAGAACTAATCTGGCTGTTTCAGTTTATGTCCCTCCTCATTTCCCTCCCGCTGAAAAAGATCCCAAGAAAACTGGTGTTGCTAAACTTCTCTGCTGTTGTGTTTTGGCTGGGACTCTGTTCCCTCCCCTCCTGCCAGCACACTCATCCTCACCTATGGGTACCAGGGACATGCTCCTGTCCCATGTCCTACTGAGGAGACTGGGCCCAGGTGGTAGATGGAAGCTATATTGATAGAAAGAGATAGGAAGGGGATTTTCCCCTCAAACTTAAGTCTTTGGTCAGAAGTTTTGTTTAAAAAAAATTGTCTTGCTTGTATAAAAAGTAAAAAAAAATTAAAAAGAAAGCATTTCCAGTGGTTGAAGAAATGAGGACACAGAGACATAAAAATGATTTTCTAAGCCTTTAGTGAGACGCCAATAAGACAAGGTCTCATGCCAGTTAGTCCAGTTTGCTTTTCTCCTCGCCCAACCCCTTCTCCGTTATAATGACAGTTAATGGTGTAAGCAGAAATTAGAGATCAGAGGATTTCACCCCACTTTTTTCTCTCTAAAAACAAATCTGAAGGAAACCTTCATGGAACAGTTCCCTGTTGTTTACAGTCTACAAAAACTTCAAAACGTGGGACAACACAAACACTTACACAGGCATCATGAGCAGGTAACTTAAGACTCACTTGCTCAGAGGATGCAGAATTACGGCCTGAAAGAGGTGTGCAACTCTGAAAATGTCCTTAAGACAATAATTTCCAAATCAGGCAGCAATAATAGATTTTCCCACTCTGAGGCCTCTAAGGACTTATTAAATACAATTTTCCAGACTCATTCAAATGTCAACTCATTACAGCCTGTGCAAATAGGAAGGCAGACCGTGGGATTTGTGTTTTTTAATAACTATTTTTGTATTAAATCTATAAAGTGTGTAACAGAGCATTAGGTCCTGTTATTCTTTTTTTTTTTTCTCTTTCCCAATAGTGGCCCAACCTCTTTTTGAAAAGGATCATTCAAAAGTGGTCAAATAATAAAGGCTGGATGAGGACATTCCAATCCCTCCTTATCCACTTAAAAATACAATATTTCAAAGGCAATTCTGGAGTGCTTCTTTTGGCAGATGCAACTGGAGCCACAGTAGAAACCTTTCAGTGGGTCAGCCTGATGGATGGCCTCTTACATCAATGAGTCAGCTGTCCCCATTAGGAGTGGGAATCATCCAAGCAGCCCAAGGAGACTTTAAAGGAACATTCATCATATGAAGAAAAAAAGTACCTTGCACTTGTGTAGCTCTTTCCAGCGGCAGATCTCAACAGGGCTGCACAGAGGAGGTCAGTTTTATTATTACCTATGGAGAAGTGGAGCACCCCAGATCTGAAAGGGCTTGCTGAAAGTCTCCCATCAGTCCCAGAAGCAGACCTGGGACTAAGATGCTTCAATTCCTGTTCAGTGCCCTTCTTTAGCCCTGTTTCACCATCCTCCTCCTCAAAGCTCCTATTACTTGTGGAGTCACAAAACAAAAGACATAAATACATTTTCCATTCACCTGGCAGGAGGAGCTTCCACCAAGCTGCACGAGATCTGGTGAGTGCAGGACCTGGAGGTCCCTGCTGTGACCTCCAAGTGTGCACCACCTCTGTTGCAGGAACTGTGTTGGGTTTCACTCCCCTGGACACACTGGGGTCTATGTCCACCTCTAAATATGCCACACATTTCCATGCCACACTACTGCAAGGGCTTACATGCAATCTCACTGCCTAGGTGAAAAGTCCAGGCAGCAAGCAGATAAAGCCCAACACTAGGCTGTTTTGGGGGGAAAGGGTGTTTGCGAGGTTCCAAACTTTTAATTTTACTACCAAGAAGTGTATTTTGTCAAGCTTCATCTCCTTGAGAATAGATGAACAGATTTTGTGTAGAATGTTAAAACCGAGTTTGCTGCCAGGGAGGCTAGGAAACCAGTCTTATTTCATCTGAAAAGTAATATACTGACAAAGTCCAAAGCCACCAAAAGTGGCCTTGACTAGAAACAAATGCACAAGTTCTTACAAGTCCAGAGGACCTGCAGGAGTCCCTGGGGCTTTGGATTCCTCAATTTCTCAGAAGTGCTGGGCATTTAAAAGAAGTACAGTAGCAGATAAACAGGATTAGGGACCTTTAGAATAGATTTATAAAACTTTCCTGGACTATCTAGGCTATGCCCACTAGACAGTTCCTAGAAAATTAGGCTCCCTTAAGATTTCCTGGCTGGGTGCAGACTTAAAATTTAATTTTCTTTAATAACAGTCCCACAGAGTAATTGTTTGTGCATGCATGGACATGCTGAGATGGATGTGGTTATTTGGCTCGTTTAATTATCTTTGCGCCAGGGATCTGGCAAGAGGACCCGCTGTGTCAAGCGATGTCTAATCTCCTGTAAAACCTAACATTTCTGGCACAAACACTCAAGCTCACAAGTTTTAAGCACCCTTCCTTGCCAATCGTACAAGTAGTGTGTGATCTGAGTGCTTGCAGAAAAAGGTAAGAGCTGTCTGACCAGCTCCTTTCTACACTTGTCTGCCATTCCGTCCTGCATGGACCTGGAGCAGCACTGCCAGCTGGGCAATGCTGATGCAAGACTCCTCACATCTGGTGACTTTCCTAAAACTCTACTTGCTGTTTTTTATGCAGGAATCTCAACTTTCACTGGTTAAAAAAATAGGTAATTGGGAGAGAAAGTATGTTTTGAGTCTTTCTGACAGCAGAGGAAGGCTTGAAAATAGTGATTCTCTAACATCTAAAAGCAAACAAAATCAACTCAGCAATATATACTTTTAAAAGTTCACAGTTTGTAAGTCACTCATGATTCTGGGGGTCAGATTTGTGTTTAAAAGCCTTTTTAGAGAGTTGAATATTATTTGCTAAGATAATGCAGCACCTTTTCATGCTATTGCATCCTAAGCGTTGGGAGTGATCACACTGGATACAGCCCAGTGCCTTTCTTAGAGCTATTACATCTTCTTTTCACAGTCTTCTCAAGACACCTGTGAGAAGGGGGAGTTTTATCACCACTGAAGCATGCAGGAGAAAAAGCTAAAGGTACAGTTTCAAGACCAGTTTCAACTGATCTGAGTCTGAGATGCTGCTGAAAAATGTGGGCCTTGCTTCAGACACCTGATCTCATTGAAAAACAATGTTTGGGGCTGGTTTTCCAAAACAGGTGCTGGACTCGTTTTATGCTTTGGCTCGCCAAAGGCTCGCCAAGTGCTATTACTGGCCCAAGGGAGAGGAAAGGAGCTGGTGGCTGGGAAGGTGGGCAGAGCTGCCCCTTTTTCCAGCAGTGGGGACGGTGATGCTGCAGGGAGGAGATTAAGCCAGTCGGCCTCAACAACTTGTTGCAATCACAAGCAGAGAACTTGGCTTTGGGCTCCAGACCCCAAGAAGAGCCTGTAAACAACAGGCCATCACTTCTCTCTCCCATGAAGGGAAGCACAGGTCAGAGAAAAAGCAGCCTCTGTGCCTTCTCTCCTCATTTCTCCAAGTTCCCAGCTAAGTCATTAGAAATAAATAAATGAATGAATGAATATCTGGAGGATCTTCTGTCTCAGTTACATAATCAACAAAATACTACATTCTTCCCTACTGATGAGCATTTAAATGTTCTGTCCCCCAGCTACAGCCTGGTAATAGGGATCATGAGGCCTGGCTGCACTGCCAAGAAGAAAGCTTCAACGTTGCTTTTTCCAAATCTCCATAGGTGCCTGATCTGTGTGCAAATGCTTTCTGAATTGTTTTTTAATGGTCTGTTTTGTCAGGTTTTGCACTTCCAGACTATAATCCCACAGACAGGATGGCCACATGTTGGCCATTAAAGGCAGGAGGGTTATCAGTGGGAAGCTTGGATGCTCTTCCACAGCCCCCTAGTAAAGTGGATTGGGAGGGAGCTAAACAGCCCTCACGATCTTGTTTCATGGGTTCATTTTTTCTGGCTTTCATTTTTAAGCCAGAATGAATTAGCATGTTTCTCTCTCATTTTACATGGCTGGTGCTAATTATTTTATTAGTTGCAAGAGCAAACCAAATTTGTGATTATTAAGGTTGGTAGAAATCTCACTGTGCTCGCAGACAGATTTAGGAGATTTTATACTATTTTTTTAAGATAAGAAACAAGTGATTAAAGCAGTGATTGATTATTGTTTTCATCTTCCACAGCTGGAGAATTCAGGGTCCATGGCTATGGCCCATTCTTCTCTTTCCCTGCTGAAAGTTCTTCCAGTTCTGTACATTTCAGTGGAAGCTGGGACAATAAGTTCATCTCCCTCCAAGGTTTAAGATGTCCAGTGTTTCTTTTACGTATACAGTGTTGTTACTCTGATTTCACAATTAAGTCAGACACAAAAATGTTAGGTGGCTTGCCAGAAGAAGAAGGGAGATAGAAAAGAGGACATAGAAAAGAGGACAAGAAACCCAGATAATCAGGAAATACAGAAAAATAAGGAACATACGTCACTGAGTGTATTCAAAAAGCAGGGAATGTCCAGTTATTAAATGTTACTTGTAGTTCTCATATATGAAGCATCTAAGTCCTCATCTGTTAATGAAGATGAAAGACATGATCTTTCATTCGTGGCATCACGAGGCCTTGCTGTAGTGTCATTAATGGAGGAAGATAGCCACCTCCAGAGGGCATTTCTGCCCGCCCCTGAACTGTTCTGCCTGCATCCATATTTTCCCCTGATGATAAGGGAGACAGAGCCATCTCCAGTGCTAACGCTGGCCCTTCAGAGCGGGAGTGAAGAGGGGTTGGCTGAAGTCGGACCTCACTGTGTTCACAGCAGGAGTGCCCTGTTGCAGTACAGCTTTAACTGATACTGTGCAAACTTCAGTAATCTTAAAATCAACCACTTCTTCCACAACAAGAGACTTGCAGTGCAATTGGGAGCAAACAAACCATTAGAAGTGGATGTAAGTGATTCAGTGTGACTACCCTTTTATGCACTCCTGATCCAGCTACCTTGTACCCGTACTAAGGGCTCTGATATAACGGTTCTCAAGTGGAAAAAGGTTGCAGCAATTTGGCAATGTCATGTCCTAAACTTATATACTGCCAGTGTGCCCAGGAAAGACTGAAGGGTCTCCCATGAGTTATGTTTGCATTGAGAGAGAGAACGTGCTGCATTCAGATTTGGTTTTGAGGCAACGACATGTCAGACATGGCAACATAATATCTCTGCTGGCCTCTGTTAATATTAAATCTTTGTTCATGATCTCCCTGAAGTTGTTTTCAAATCCTTAGAACTGAAGCCTGATGTAGGTATTAAGTCCTTTGCATACATTAAAGATGCCTGTGTGAGCATGTCTGGATAACATGAAAACAACAGACGCCAAGAGCCACCCAGTTTTAGATTCCCAGACTTCTCTCCTCATAATTCAAGAAAAAATGGAGGAAAGAGGAAGAAGAGGTAGAGAAAGAGAAGCAGAACTTTCCACGACCTGCATGGAGACTTCAAAATGATTTTATCACAGAACAAAAACCACAGCATAGTCACTGAGTGGCTGAATTAAGACAATATTGGACTCAACCTTCAGCTAATTAAGCTGTTTGAAAACCACAGCTGTAGGAAGATGCTTGTTAAATAGATTACATTTTTCTTTGGTCATCTGTTTTTGGTCACTGTCCTCTCCATTTCTGTGTCCATTCCCATTTCCCCCAGACACATCCATCTCTCTTCTTTTCCATTTCTTACCATAGGGAGTCTCCACACCAAGGCCCACACCAAGTGGGGTACAATGACCATTAGGCCCGTTGCAAATAATTTCAGCTTTTATGAAAACAATTTTGTAAATAATCTCAGATATTATTATTCATGCTATTATATTTTATGTGGAAGGGTTTTTTTTAAAGATAGTGAATCTCTGTTGCTACTGACCACTACCACTGTGCTGAGAAAAGTTACCCCTTGTACATAAATATACAAGAGTTGCAGAGGAAAGCTGGCCCATAAGAAGAGCAGCCCCCAGGGACTGACCAGCACAAGATTTTCCTGCCCACTAGCCTGGTGCCTCTCCAGCCTCGATGTGCAGTGCCTAGGACATGTGGGTGGTGGTTGTGCAGGTAGGTCAAGCCCCCAGGCCATCTTTTTCCTCAGCCATGGCGCCTCCACTGCACCTGGGACAGGCTGGCACCAGAGGACACCGGGACTGCCCCATGTGTACTTCACCGTTCCTTTGCTTTTCATCACCTTCTCTCCATCACTAGTCACTGTATGCATACAGAAGCTCCCAACGCCCCTCCAGGCCATCCTGGGAAGGGAATGCCATTGGCTGAATCTGCAGCCTTACCCCCTCTCCTTGTAAACATTAGCTAAATTTCCTCACACTTAAAAAAAGTGTGATTTTTTTCCCCATAGGCAGCCAGCTGAGGTCTTTTGCTGAAGCTCGTGCAGGACCTGCCTACATCCAGGTGGTGAAGCTTAGCTCAGCCCTAAGGTCTGCACCATCCCTTCCCTTTTCAGCAGTTAGAGGGTCAGCTTCTAGCTTGATGGCCTGGTGCAGCATGCTGGGCCCTTGAGCTCGGGGCTGGGTGTGTGGAGTGAAACCGAAGAAGGGAACCTCCTCAGAAACACGTGCTCAGAGCACCTTTTCCACAGCTGGGCTCGCCATGGGACCCCCAAGCCGGGCAGACAAACAGATGTGCAAATGGGGTCACTTCCATCACCACTGAAATACGTGTGCCTCTGAGCAGCTTTGCACCACTGAGAGCAGAAGTAAATACAACCACCACAGACATGCCACAAACATTTGAGTAAGCAAGCCCTAGCTACCTGAGCTAGTGATCTGGTGAGTCAAGGGTGTTAGCATGAAAGGTGAGGAAACAAATGTGGCTCCCATGCATCTCTAGTCTAGTCTAGGGCTTGGGAGGAAGGCCACCTGCACCGAACACCACAGTTTTTGCAGGATGTCTTGAAGATCTTTGTTCATCATGTACAATTAGATGAGTCCTGCGTTTCAGCAACAGCAAAACAGATCTCAAGGGGCTGTTGCTTTGCAAGGTCTATTAACATATTGCAAAACCTTTTTGCTGCAGCTGCTGTAGTTGAGATATGTCTAACATCTGATGCCAGTAGCCATTGAGCGGAGTTTCAGAAGATACAGTTCCTTTCCATAACAGGAAAAAGAAAAGGGCTTCTGTTAACTGTGCCAAGAAGAGAAAAGCCTCCCTGGCCAGCTGCACTCTGCAGAGCTCTGTTTGGTACACATAATTATCTACTGGGTAATGCGTATTTACTGCAAATGTGGTGGTGTGCTCTGTTTATAAAATACCTGCAGAAGGCCGCACCCGTGCACACCTGTCTGCAGCCGCGTTCACTGTCTGCTAGGACATCATTACTGGGCAGAAAGCTGCATGGCTTTTTAGGGCCCTGACCTGTTATGTCAGTGATACACTGGCCCTCCATTACCGCTGTTGTTTTGCAGATGCCAAAGGACAACAGCAGCTGTTCAGCTCTGGCAACGGGTTGCAGCAGACCAGTTTTGCATAATGACAGCCAAAGGTGGATATCCAGAAAGGACAATCGGTGATGGTGAGTGGCGTCAACCAAACTAAAGCACAAGACAGTAGCAAAACTTGCCATGAAGGTGGCAGTGATAGAGTGTATCTGACTGCATGGTGCCTTAGATTTCGGTGGGTGCTGCTTACAGCCAGCATAAGACAACACATATTCATCTGCCTATATGCAACACTGAGACCATGTTTAGGAAAAACAAAGTAGGCAGCTGTGCAGTGCCACAGACTAAGAGGGTGACAAAACCACAGGCTGCGAGGGGAGAGCGACTGTGTACGTGCACTGGGCACCAGTGAGCAGTACTGGGTCTGGAGGGAGGGGGGGAACGGGTTTTGCCTGCCCCTCTAGCAAGCTGTGAGCTGGCCCTGCACACCACACCACATACACGCCATGTGGGCAGACCAGTGAGAGCCAGTTTCTTAACCATGTTTGCAACTTTTTGTGTGCAAATTACGCTATAGTCATGTCTTCAGCAGCAACGGCTTGTCGAGCCAAGCTCATCTCTCTAATTTGGTTCACCTGCATGCTTTTGTGTGTGGCTACCAAAGGCAAAGGAAGGGTTAAATTATGAGGCAGACATGGGAAATGGAAAACACATCGCTGCAGAGCAGGCACAAGAGGTGATTTTTCTAAGGCGAGAGCAGCGGCGCGAGTGACAGGGAGGCGCACGGAGCAGGACTCTGGGTTCAGTGAGGGGTCACAGCCTGTTCAGTGGGGTGCCCAGGCCCTTCCTCTACACGTGACTTTAATTTGTATTGTTCAGATCCAGACCAAGTTTGGGGATGTTTGGATGTAGGATTTGGGTTCGGTCCCATCTCTGGTTCAGCCATGTGTGCCCTGTTGTGTGGAAATAGCAGAGCAAAAGGTCTGAAACACATGCAGCTCATAAAGCATGTGGCTTTAATTTCCTGAAGTGGGGGTCTCTCTCAGGGGGCTCTTACAAGATCGGCAACGGCTTAGGGATCCCATTTTTTGCTCTGAGACAAATGATGCGATATGCTTTACAAACCTCAGTACACAAAGCAGATGGATTTCAATGTTTCTGAGGTAAAACTCAGGCAATTATCAATTCCCAGAAAATGTCCTTCTGATTCATAACTACCTCGCTGCTCAGCTCTTTGCAGTCCAGCTCCAGTTCTCAGGCTCACTCCTGGATTCCAGTCCAGCAGAGACAGCAACAGCTCCAAATGTCTGCCAAGCCTCTACGGCACGCTCTGCTATATCTACTCCATACGGTACTTCCTTTACGAAAACGTACAAGAGGCCAGGAAGTTTCTAATGCTCAGTGTGACCAATAGCACAGATTGGGCTAGACGAACAAAACCATTTGCATGCAATTGAGGTAGACCTGATAAGGTTCACACAGATAAAGCACTGCCAGGCTTGGCTAAGCACAGACAATGCTGCCAGCTTCTTCACAGTGCGCTGTCCATGTAACCGAGTTCAAACCCGATGTGACAGACGCTCTGGACTCGCGGAATATGCAGGGATGATTGCATTAACTTGATACGTGTGATTTGTATCTTTATGAGTTTGTTAGCAATTGTATTCCTGCCTAGATGGGCAAGATAAAAGAATGCTTCATGCTGAAACTCAAGGCAGTGGAGGATAATTAACACAGATCTTCAGTACTGAAATAATACTGGCAGCAATCGTTTGGAAACCACGGATCTCTGTCACAAAAAAGAGCAAGCTCCCGTTTCGCCTGGCTGAAGTCCCTACAGCAACAGCCATAACTCGGGCTCAGAAATGCCTCTCACCTGGGGACTGACAGGCACAGAGCTGTGGCCTCTCACCTGAGTAGAAAGGCTTTGGTGGTGTAAAAGTGGTAGAAAAGCATGCTCTTAAAAATAGGTTCCTTATATAATTATTTTTACTTTATATAATTATTTATAATTATTATTCCAATTATTAGGGTGGAAGACTTTGGCCATATGCCTGTGGTTGATGCTTGACTGTTTAGCAGTAAGTGTTAAGAAGAAAACACCAACCACTGCCTTGGCTGATTTTTTTTTCCCATTTTTAAAAATAATCTGTAGCTAAATATTTGACAATAGCTGATTCTGGAGGGAACAATGAATGCATTTAGAATGATAAACAGTATATAGTCACAGCTGTAAGCAAGAAACAGCTATTTACAGATCTTTGCACACATCCATAATCTATTCCAATGCATTTCACACACACAAAAGCCAAGTTAAACAGAAAAAAAAACAAAACAAAACCCAACTGTCCCCCCACCCCCAAAGCCATTCATCCAGAGTAAGATTGCAAAGTCTTTAACTAGACCAGAACAGGAAAGGATTAACTGTTTATCCAGTCAATCTGTTCAGGCCACAATTGCAACTGTCTTTTCCAAATTTGGGGGATCAGAATAGAGGTCTAGACTGAGGAAGGAAAACCAAGTTAATGCTAATAGTTTTCGTTCATTTGACCCCTTCTCTCCAACTCAGCTGTCCCTTTGAGTGAGTTAAATAAGCGAAGAGGAGCAGGGCCCAATGAAGGGAAGCGCATGGCATCAAACAGCTCTCTGGGGGCCAGGAGCACCGACATCCCCCAAATCCCAGTGTTGTTCGTGCTCCACTGGACCGTGCTGCTCCCCTGATAAGGTGGGAACTCTAGCCTTCGCTTTAGTGGAGCACTGACCCCTGGAAAGGACTGGCACACCTTTAGCTACTCAGGCACCACACTAACATAGCCTTTGGCTGCTGATGTGGGGGATTCAGAGCTATCACCCAGGACACTCCAGTGTATCTTCTGGTAGCCTCACTGCAGCACTGGGTGTGGGAGTTGCAGGAAGAAGTGCGCTGTCTTCACTACATCATGCATAACAAATGAGAGATGAACATGATCCTCACAGGGACTCTGCAGAGGCAAGTGCAAAGCTCCCAGGGGTGAAAAGGAAGGTGCAGCCGAGGCAAGGCAGGAGCCGAAGAGAGGAAACTAGAAGTTGGGAACTTTGGCCAGGAGAAGGCTCCTCCTTCGTGGATGCTAAAATCGATTGTATGCTAAGCACTGTGGTGACCTGGTTGGTCACAGGAGACAAGAGCATGCAGAATTGCTAATCAAAGCACAGCTCCACAAGGGGGTCTGAAAGCACCAGAGCATTCTTGCAAAATAAGGCAGGCACTTCGTACATCAGGCTACACTGTTTGCTTACAAGCTGGTGGAACTTAATGGTGTTAAATTAGCTACATCACAGCATTCCCTCTTCTCCCCCACTCAGCTCTCCGCCACCCCCCAACTGCAAAATGGAGTAAAAGGCCTCAAGCAGAGAAGATAAAGACACCCAGTCCTCCCAGGCACCATTTGGTTTTTAAGCAGCTCAGATCCTGATCTGAAGCAGTAAGTTTTGAAACTTCAGCTTGCTGCTACTTCCCTTTGGGAGGCATGCAGAGCACAACTCATTAAGCTCACATTGGTTTCTGTGGACCAGCCGTCTGCTGGCAAATCGTGACTGTATCCTATTCCTTCCACTCAAAGGGAGAAAGACTTCTCTCAGCCCTAATCATTTCTCACGGCTTCAGTCAACAGGAATGTCTGCTTTAGACTAGGGCTAATGAGAATAGCTGCATGGATGGCTGGGCTATGTCATGCCAGATGGAGGACACTTCATAACTGAGTTTCCATTGCAAGTTACTTTTGATGATATTCAGAAATTCAAGAAAGAGAAGAATAAGGGCCCCAGCCTCGCGTGAGGCTGTGTGGAGTTCTTCTTTCCATGGCCAGTCAAGGGAGTAGACAAAGCATTTGCCACTGATGCTCCTCAAGTGCCACTAAAAAGTCGTTCTTAGGGTTCAAAACTTTTTCTGAATGCTCTTGTTTCTTAACAATTTCCTGAGGAGGAAGCTGCATCTTCTTCCTGAGGTAGACATGGGGGCATTGGGTTTTATGTGTGACCTGTGAATGTCTACAGTTCATACACCCATGTCTCTGCTGGTCACCTAGGGCCCATTGCAAGTGAGTGGAGAGAAATGTACATTTTTAAAGCTCCATTCACCCAATCTACTTCGATTTTATTTTAAGGTATGGTGACCTGCATCAGCATTTCAGCTTACTTGGCTCTCCAAAAGCTCTGAATTCTTGATGTTGCCACTAGTAGTTTTACCTGAATGCCTGCTCTTTAAGGAAATATTTGACCAAAGACTATAGCCTTGACTGAGAAATGCAAAGTATGTAGAGGCATCTGAGCTGGACAAGGCTGCTGTGGATATCTTTGGAAGATTTGTTCCCAGCCCGAGCAGTGTTGACGTTTGTGATGAGCAGCTGTACGTGGCTTTGTGCTGCCATGATTCTGCAAGTAGCACAGGAGAGTGTTGTAGGGACTGTTAATGCTGCTGAAAGCTGCTTCACAGTGGCAGAAAAGTCTCACAGAAATTTGTCTTACAGAAGAATCCAAGTGTCTCGCTCCTGGCCTCCTCCACAGGGAGAAGAGCAAGCACTACTTTATAAACCCTCAACCGGATAAAGCACTCAGTCCAAGGAAATCTCTTGCCACTTCCCTTGGCTTACAATAGTGAGGCCCTGAGTGCTCAGTGCATTGCTCAGGACCCCCAGCTTCACTCTCAACCCTCCCCACAAAAGGCTGCAAAGGCATTTGCAGGATGAGGGAAGTCCGGCATTCAGTGATGGCTCTTTCTCAATGCTCCATGTTGTCCCAGCACTTGGGGCTACTCAAAACCCAAACTGCTTCTGCAGTCTCCATATATTCACTAGGGCAACATTGCTTTCCAGCTTTCTCTCCTTCAGGAATGAATGCAACAATTGACTTTGATCTAAAAATAAGGTCTTAAAAAGGATGCCTACAAGTAGAGGAAGGAACGTGGATGCCTGCAGTCACTAAGAGGAGAGAATTATGATAGTTTGGTTAAAATCATTGTCAGTTGCCAAAACCAAAAATTTGGGAGATTCTTGTAAGTTTAGCTTTAGCTCTAAAATTCCCAGCCATTTACTTTTCCTGTAGTAGTCACTGCAAAGACACAATAACTGTTTCCACTCTGAAATGGCTGGGCTGTCTTTCCCTCTCACTTCGCTGTGGTATGTTCCCCATCACGCCTCCATAGAAAGGATGAACGCAAGTGCCAGGTTAAACTTTCAGCAGTTGGTTCACTCCCTGTCCTTGTAACCTGATCTTATCACAAACACAGTCCTGGAAGGAAAACACAGCTTTAAACTAAACTTTTCTTTCTTTCCTTTTTTTTTTTTTTTTTTTTTTTTTTTAAGACTTTATTGCTATGGACAGTGTTAACACAGATCCTGTGTTAAAAGCACATGATTTGGGTGTTCTTGTTTTGCTAGGAGCTCTTGCCTGATCAGGCACAAGACACTCATCTTAAAGCCTCAGACCCTTCCGTTTCAAACATCCGACAGCCCTTTCTGTCCAGCAGGGCAGGATCTAGGGCAGGACACACCAGTACCTCAAATAAGATCAGAGCCCTGCAGATGAAGGATGCTGAGGAAATGCAATTTCTCACTCATGGCTCTCACTCTATGTGGTCAGATCCTCACAAAAGGAGTGGGGTTATTATTGCAGGGTAGAGCCTTTAGCCTGGTAACCTACAGCAGTGAAGATGGGCCAGCACAAGATCCACATAGGGTACCTGTAGCCTGAATCCATTTGGAGGAGATTCCCAAGCTTTCATGGCCCACACTGAAGCCTGTAATCCTGTGGCCTCACAGCTATCTAGATTAAATCTAAACAGGTGTGTCTTTAGCATCGTGTCTGAGTGCAATGTGGACGTATCCCAGAGGCCAGTCCTGTAGCCTATGAGAAGTCCTACTGCAAGTTGGACTGTATAAAGTACCAGGAATTAGCTCAGTGTGAGGAGGGGTAGAAAAGAATATCAAACTCTCAATGTATACATGCGTTTGTATGTGTATAATAAAGTGACAACATGACAAGAAGGGGTCGCCATAATATTCTCTCACGCTCTTTGGGAAATGAATGACCTTTCAGCAGCCAGTCCTATATTAGCTGATTTCTTAGGTATGCAAGTTATCTAAAAACAGTTGCTCCCTAATCTGCTCTCATCAGCTGCAGGTTATGGGAGTTCATAAATCCATGTACATTTGACGCTAATGGAAAATCTGCATCGTGACTCCCTGGGGTGACCCAAGCGTTTGACAGTAACAAGCAAGCCATGCATTGCTTGGTTTGTCCACAAAAATACCATTAATAGGAATAAAAGAGAGAGAAAGAAAAGAGATCGGTAAGATGGTAGTGTTTATATTTGTTTTGAGCAAAGTAGCCTTCAATTCACAGAAGCATCCACCAACACCAACCACAATTAGCTACTGGAAATTGCTCATTTGTTGCAATGCTCTGGCTGGATAAGAAACTGTGATTTTTAGATAGCTGGAAATGCAAAGACCTGAGGGGATGCGAAGTATTTGCCTTAATACTTCTAATTTATCATTCTCTGCCCCACTGTAGGAGAGAGAGAGATACTGAACACATCAGTACAGCAGTGTAATGAAACATGGCAGATGAAGTGAGATATGACACAGTTCACTATTTCCACAGACTGGCACATATGTGAAAACAAGCTGTTTCCTAGAACTCTGGTTTGAAAACTGTCTTCAATCTTTCTCCAAACTCTGATTCTGAATGGGTCAAGAGAAATAAAAGAAAACTTGGGACAGTGGGGAAAGGAGAGTCCTGTGTGGTTCTTTGAATTTGCAGGTTCTACCTTTATTTTTGAAAAAAACATGGACAGTACATGCTTGTGACACCCAAGTTACCTGAAAGTGTGATCAATACCCAGCTTCTTTAAGAAAGCATGTTCTCCTAAGCAGGACCTGTATGATGCTTGGCTGTGCTTCTGCAGAAAGCTATCATCCCAGGAACAAAGAGGAGAAGGAGGCCAGAGCAATGTCTAAATGGTCATCATGCCATGTTATTTTGTAAATGGGTGAGATATGACAGATAAAATAAGAAGGCAGCCAACAAGCAAGCCAAGAAAGAAAAAAAAATAGTAAGCACTTTCACAAAGTATTAATATTTCACACTATTATAGAGCTTTTCAGAAAAGTAGCTCTGAGTTCTTCACAAACATCAACATCTTTGTGATAGGAATAATACTTCCCAGCTCACTGTATAGAAAAGTAAGGGGAGGAGGAGAGCATTCAGCGGGTGAAGAGAGATCTGTGTTGGCTTCAGTGAGTGTAAGGCTGTTTCTGGATCTGGAGAAACTGCTTTCATACAGTGCAGCAGTTAAGCAATAATCCCCATCTTTCAGCTCAGGGTACAAAGTGATACCAAACTGGCACTGTCAGGGACTGCTCTTTTGCTAAGGCAGTGGCCTTTCAGGCGCCAGCTGATGACGGTGTGTAGTCTCTGGCTCTGATCCCCAGCCGTCCCCAGGCCTGTGCGGGGAGGTGGAGGAACAAATTCTTAACGTCTAAAAGGACACAGATGTTTCTCATCTGCCAACAATGGCTTCAGGAATGAGGTCCCACAGTTCAGACAGTCTGAAATGCTTCTCGCACACCCCAGGGCCATGCCCGGTTTCACAGCGGCGACCGGCAGCTCAGACAGCAAGGGGATGGGATAGAAACTGTCAACAGGTACCAAGTCTCAGTGACGGGGGACAGCAGGCTATGAGCAAAGACAGAGGGGTTAGAAAAACAAAACCACTGAGGCAGAGGTAAGAAGAACCAGAGCTATTTTGCATGGGTGCAGACTTTAAAAGCTAATGACCTTAACAGGTCAAAGCTACTCCAGGCACATGCACTCACCCTCCCAGTGTAGAAATCACTCCTCTTAACACCCCAGTGTGTGTTTAGACTAGTATTTTATTAGAAAGGGGAAAATGGAGAAAATGGAGGGGCAGTTAATGGCACCCTTGATGGAAGAGATCCCATTAACATCCCCTGCTGTATGAAGTGTTGAAACCGCACTGAGATGAGGCTTCCTGAACTGCTTATATTAATATAACTGTGCTTGCGAGAAAAATAAATGGGCTATTGGCTAGATGGTCTCAGGGGGCTGGATGGCCTCAGAGCAGAGAAGCATTTCAAGCCTGTGTTAACAACAAGGACAGTATACGCTGTTGGACTCGTTTATTGTTAAGCACTCTATCGTATAAATGGCTGCACAACCTCCTCACCCCACTGTTAGGATTAAGCAGAAGTTACTTAGCTTCCTGCTACCAGTGGGGTTCTCCAGTTGAACTTGCCTCTCTCATGCTTCTGCTGCCTTTAACAATTCTTTACAGTCACCTACTTCTTCCTTTTCCTCTGCTCACAATTCTCCTCCATTCTCTTTTCTCCTTTATTGCCTCCTTTATTGCCTCTGTCCTCTCCAGTACTTCTCACTTTAACATTGACATTGTTGCCACTGAATACCCAGAGGAAATCAGTATTCATCTAAAAAGTAAAATAAATTTGAGGAAGTTTGTTGGCTCCCAGCAAAATACTCACAGTACCAGGCAGTCTCTGGGAGACGAGAAACCAGAAGAAAGATGGAGCATTTGCTTTTCAAAGTTTGGGATTTTGCAACAGTTCTCCTGAACTGAATGCCAATTTTCTCCGACTAGCTTGCGACCCAAGCATTGTAATGAAAACAATGGATGCCACTTCTGCCAGTGTGTGTTCCTAGTCTATAACCTGAATGTCAAAGAAGCAGAGTTGTGGGATAAAAGGCAAAATGGCACAGCTGACTGAAATTTTCTGAACTATTCTGTCTGAATAGACAAAAATATCAGAATAAAATGAGATTTTTTCCCCAGACTAGAGAAACTGTGATCAGAACTGTGATCACAGTTCAGAGACTCTTACAGAGAGACAACACAGAGTATTTTTCTTCTTTTTTCTTTGCTTTGCTTTACTTTGCTTCTTTTCTATTTTCTTTTCTTCCCTTCTTCCTTTCTTTTTATCTCTTTCCTTCCTTCCTTCTTTCTTTTTCTTCCTTCCTTCCTCCCTTCTTCCCTTCTTTCTTTTCCTTCCTTCCTCTCTCCCTCCTTCTTGTTCATTCATTGATTGGTTTGTTCATATCCCATCATGTACCTTTTGTAATTAGTTTTCTTTTCACCAGCATTTCAGTCAGTCATCTCCCATTGTGCTTTCTTCCTCGACTCCTCAGGGCCTTGCTACATGGAAGTAGTCCTTCCCAAAGGTAAAATCTCCTTCTCAGAGTCCATGGAAGTATAAACACATGCAAAACAGGAACTTGCAAATTCATGGAGGACACACTGAATTCTTTCTGTTTCTCATGCCCCTTCTCTAAGCACCCAGTATTTGCTATTGCTAAGGCCAAGACAATAGACTCAAATGGACCTCTGGTCTGCGCCTGCCTGGCCACTCTCCGGTTCTGAGCTGGTACTTTCAGTTCTGGTTCAAGAAACAAAATCTACCCCCAGGAAAAGCTTTCTCAGTAGTGAAACTGTGGTGGGTTAAGTATGAGGAGGAGACTGCAGGGCACAACACATTTGAGAGCACCATCAATTTTCATTGCCAGGAAGGTTGTCTTTGTTTTATCAATAAATTCTATTCTACAACCAAAATTAGCTTCACTTTTTGACCTTGCACAGCCTGGCCACCTCAGCATCCCTCGAACATGAAGTGAACCAGTTGAACAGACCCTGTATTTAAAAAGGTCTCTTTTGGTTCTTCTAACCCCAGGCCACAAAAAAACAGCGTACACAAAATACATGTGTGTGACAAAATGGAAATGGTCTCTTTTAAGCCTGTGGCCTGTTAGACCACAAAGCCTGGGCACATGTCACATCCTTTCCCTACCCCTAAAAGGGCACTGTTCCACATTGAGTCAGGACCAACTGTTGGGTCAAGCTTAATCACAGACCAACTTGCCAACTGCCCTCTTAGCTGTTCTCTTCAATACGATAACTGGTTTTAAGCAAGTTGCCTTTCTTATCCTTCCTCCTCCTGATCCCTCACAGAAACACTTCATCTTCATAGCTTCATGACAGAAGAGAGGAAGGCATTTGCTGTGTCTCGCTTGTTCAGGGAAAGCCCTTCCTGCACTGAACCTTGGTCTCAGTCCCTGCACCGTCCCACGTGCCCTGCCCATACTCATCTAGCTCTGTTCCTCCTCACAGCTAGCAGTGACTCAGTGGTTCGTCTCAGGGAAGAAGTGATAAGATAGGTCTGCCTTTCTGTATGGTGCAGAAGGATTCAGTGACAAGAAATGTCAGAGGTGCTCAGAAACTGTAGCGAGAGAAAGGCAAACTAGAGCAGAGCAGACCAGACCAGGCAAACAGAGGTGATGGGAAGAATAATATTTGCAAAGATTCACTCCAATTTCAGGTCACGAGTTTCATGGTCTCAGAGTATTATGAGGTACCCCTGAGGAATGCAAAGACATAAAACTGATAATTCTGGGTGCAGGGTTTCTCCTCCAGGTTACGAGCTGGAAACCCACCTATGGTGGCTGCTGAGTATCACCGCTGGCTGGCAGGTATCTGCTAGCCTGTAGGAAAGAGCTGGTGGCCCAAGTCAGAACATCACTGATCTAGTCCTCGATCTGCAACAACTCAGGACCTCATGAGTCAGAGGAGCCCTCACAGAGTTGTAGCAGGGCTTTTGTGAGAAGGGTAAAAGCCAGACAGCTAAACCTGGGCCACAGTATAACGCTGATAGGGCAGGAAATACCATTGGGTTAGGAAAAGGGAACAAGTGGTCAAAAAGAAATACACTGTGGCTCATTTAATGATGCTTTGAAATTAATGCTCAATTTCATGTCATCACAACCCCCAAGAGAGTGCACAAAAGGAGTGCGCCACAGAGGATGGGTTGGGGAGGAAGAAAGGGTGAAAGGACCAGTGTGAGGGGGTTAAGAGGATGTGAAATTGGTGGGGAGAGGGTGTTTCTTGGCAAAGATTCTCCTAAATGTATTACAGATAATTCCTTATCCTACAAAATCATCCCATATGTACTGTAAAACAGAGACCAGTTGATTTAGTCAGAGAGGCAAAACTGCGTCATGGCTGACAACTCAATTCATTGTCTCAGGTATTTCGTAGATCACAAATGTTCAGCTTTTTCTACAATCAGTAATCACTGAAAACATTTTATGCAAGTCTGTAGTATATTCTAAGCTAGCAGAAGTTGTACTACAGATATTCTTTAAGACCTGTGGTTCATTTGAGTGCTTTCACAGATTTCTTTAATCTCTTTGAAATTGCAGGTTTCGAGCAACCTTTCGCATTTGAGCCAGACTCCTCCAATTAGCTCTGCTTCTCTAGCTGAGCATACCAGGGAGGCCCAAGGCATTAAAATGAGTTGCATAAAGAAACCTACCCAGAATAAATATAATTACAACCTAAGCTTATTGTTCACAATGGCCCGACCTCCAGATAGCTACTCACACAATTAAAAGTCTTTTCTTTTTTCAAGAAAATGGCCAAAAAAGAAAAAAGAAAGAAAAACCACACACACAGTGACTCCCACAGCTTTCTCCTGCAAGCCAGCACTGTCACGCCATGCCATGCTGCCCGTCCTCTCTCGGATGCCTAACTGGTGGCGTCTCAGCAGCCCGTGCCCCTTGCCGCGACATCAGCCTCCTGCCCGCAAGCGCCAGGACGCAGCGCCTTCGGGCTCGGCTGCAGGCTGACGCAAACAGGTCGCTCCCGGCGCTCAGCGCAGCTGCTGGCCGGCGCCCCTTAATTCCCCAGGGGAGCAGCGAGGGGGAGGCGCGCGCCGTTCCCGCACGGCCTGGCATTTGAGATAATCAGCCTTGCTCTTTCAGCCGCAGCCAGCGTGGCGTGCAGACCGCCGACCCGGGTCAAGGAGAAACTGTTCTTTCTCGCCGCTGCTGCTGGGAAGATAAACGCCGCGCCGCCAAAAACGGCTTATCGCTTGCTGAAGCTGCACGTTTCCCAGCCGGCGCAGCCAAGGCTGTTTACTGAGCTTTACAACCAGACACCTGCCTTTTGATCTTTAGCTTTTGTGTCAAGCCTGAAGGGTGTGAAAAGACAAGGTGTCTCCGTGGGCAAAGAGCTAGAGATAATATTGGAGGGTGCTGCGGGGAAGGGGGGAGCTTGAGCATTTTAACACCAGCACTTTTCAGAACTAGGTTGGGTTCGTCTGGCTGTCATTCATGCACATATCTGACAGGCACTGATGGCTGGGCTCAGCCAGCATCTAGCTCCAAGGTAAAATTTAAAGGGGGGAGTGGAAAGAGAACAGGCAAGAGGAATTGCAGGAACGAAATGCTTAAGTAAAAACTGCACATTTTGTTGCTTTGTCTCTGTGCTATTGTATTCTCTCTTTTGGTTAAATTGGGAACTGCTTATCATAGCAATACCCAGTACTGCCATTACAGCCCGGAATAAAAGTACTGCTTTTTCATTAGGTTTGTAAGTCAGCTGTTTGCAATGGCAAGAACAAAAACTGAATATACAAAACAATTTCCCTCCTTCTTTTCTTTTTTCTCTTAGGTTTTGGATACTTTTGGATTGCATTTACACAATGAACCCCTTTTCCCTTCACACCCTATGGGGAAAAAAATCCCATGGACACACAGTTCAGTCTTCTGCCACTATCTGAACCAACAGCAGTGGTTGGTTTCTCTAAGTAAATACGTATCTTCCAATGAAAGGCACTGAAATGGCAGCCCTGCAGATGGAGGTCTTTGTATACCCACAGGTTAGCTATGTTATGAGAGAAGCTGCACCCACCAGAAAGGTATTTGTTCTTGTTCCAGAGTGACCTGATTTTCAGGCTCTACCCCCAGCAAGAAGGGTCATTTCTCTATACCCATGTATTTGCTGTGACAACCTTCAATGGTACCAGTCAGAGTTAGCATAATAATTTCTTTCTGCTTTCCACTGCAGGCATATATCCCATGAGATTCTTGCCAGCAATACAGACCATAAAAACAAAGCCTGGAGAAGACATCTTTTCGGTTGTACATGAACCATAGCTTCTCCTTTTTCTGCTTGCCCCTCTTTCCCACCATCTGATTTGGATTATTGTGTCATGAGTTTACAGTGCCACGTCCCGCAGATTTCACTGGGGTTTTGTCTCGTGTTTCAGTCAGTCTGGTAGACATCCTAGGAAGCCACGTGGAAAGGGAACTGCATACTTGTTAGCTCACGGTGCCTTCACTGATCATAGCCCTAAGATCAGGTCTGTGTGCATGTGAATCCAGGGTGGAAAAAAATATCTCAAACTCTGTACCATGCATGCACCACATAATTAACTATAGTCATGCCACCCAGGGTGAAGAGCAGGAAGAGTGCCATCCCAACCTCCCCGCATGTCTGGGGGTGGCCCACAACACACAGCTGCACTGGAGGGAAGGAACAGGCAGTAGCACCGGCTGCTGGACGGCTCAGTAGATGTGTTCCTGTCCCAGCTCAGTGCAACACTGGTGACTGTGCTCCCAGGGCCACAGTGGGGAAACCGCTGCTCAGGTGAGGCAGCCTGGGGCTGAAACTTCTCTGCCATCTCCCTCACCACAGCTGTCCAGTTTTCCACACTCATGAGAGGAACTGAAGCATGATGTGCAGTCAAGACCACAGCACCTATATGCACTTTTTCTGCTTCTTGCAACCCTCTCTCCCTCCTTGCCCAACCTCCTTCCTCCAGCTCCTCGATCTCTCAGCCTTTCTCTTCCCAGCATGGCTGCTTCTTGTTTTCTTTCACATTGCCTAGGTACAAGCTGGCTGTCCTTGCCCCAGTTCTGGTAGGGAAAATCCTAGTCAAACCTGGACTGGGGCAAGCTCAGCTGCTCTAGGTGGGAAAGCCCATGTGAGGTCTGTTCAGGATCTCGAAGGGGTGGCAGAGTGGACCATGCTCAGCAAATACAGAAATAACAGATACAGCAGAGGCCAAACTGGCTTGTAGAAAGTGTGCATGTAGCCTACAAGGCTCCAACCTGCTGGACAGGCATGTGCTTTTATGGAGAAGGCAAGAGGCACATCCCTGACACTGGGGACTTCGCCAAATTCAGGTTCCTGCTCCATGAAGGTGCCAAGCTGTCTGCCAAACACAGTGAGAGCTTTGTAAGTTGCAGGAGGTGGAAGGAGAAGAAGGATGTGTTTCTTCTTCATCTCCACCCTGGAAACACTGGAAATGTTTTGACTGAAACACTCTCAAGTAACCCTGAAGGAATACCCAGCATGGGCAATTTCAGTTCAAACTGTTCACTTCTGGTGAAGCTGAGATGCAGCTGAAATGAGGTCATATAACGGAAAGAGCCAAGAAAGCAGCCAGAGGCCAAGCAAGAACACCAGCTCTGCGAATTATTGGAAAGAGATCTGAATTCTGCTGGTTGGGACCAACTGTGGCAGACAATATATGGCATGCACCAGCTCTGGCATGACAGACCAGTGTACAGACAGAAAGCTTTGGAGTGGGAGAGAGGGAAGGAAAGTGATTTGACCTGCTGAGAGTCTCTCTAAGCTCCTTTCAGGCCTTACGAACCAACAGGAATGAGCTCTTAATATTCTGAGAGGGAAGGAGAGATCCCAGTGCTCATGGTAGCTCTTCTAGGAGATGCAGAGGATGGATTTGCTAAAAATTCAGAGAGTGAATGGGGGCTGTCTCTCTCCCTTTACCTTTCTTCTCCCCTTTTGCTCTTTCCTCACACAGATTAGAAATCTGCATCTGCCAGTTCAGGTTGTGCAGGGAACAGTTTTGCTGCTTGTGACTGGGAACAGCAAGTCCCGACGGCCTGGAGCCGCTCAGCCCAGGGAGGGGGGAATAAAAGGAAGACACAGCACAAGCAGGGCACGCACTGCCCAGGTGAGGGGATTGCTGTTGCTGGGGAATCTCATCTTCCTTTTGGCAGGAACATCCCCCTGTGGAAGTGCTCGCAGAAGAGACTGCAAGCTCGCAGTGGTGGCAAAGCTTATGGAGGCAGTGCTGTGAAGCCTAGTGGGGAGGTCTTCTGCTCCCCAGCCATTGAGCATATCCACCTACAGCAGTTGTGTGCCCAGATATCGACCCAAGCTGCAGCATCAAAGAACTGATAAGCTTCTTGCTAAATAACAGGAGGCCTGCTTCTGCTGATGTAAATCCATGTATTTCTCCTCTGACACAGGTTCAAGGCTCAAGCCCAGGTACTTACCATCTTAGGCGTACCAGTGCTCAGCAGAGTCATTCATATAGCAGGAGAGAAGACACTAATAGCCTAATAATTGCCCTCCTGTGCATGAAACAATCCCAAATTGCCTTTGAAAGTGAAAAGCACACACCTGCATGCAACAGAATTGAGAAACGGTTTATTTTTGGTCATCTTGTATCATTAAGAAAGAAATCTGGGATCATGGAGGCAATTGTTTCAAAACTGCAGCATAAATTTTTGCCAGTCTGGGCACTTTCCAAATGTCAGAGGGGAAAAGGAGATGGATGAAATCTAAAGCCACTTAGGGAAAGTTAAAATGCCTGGTAAGGAGCTGCAGTTGTTGGCTCAGCAGTCCTGTAATGCAGCGTTATCTTCTCTGAGACCACTTCTGTTTCACAGCAAGGAGGCTCGTGCAGGAGTCTGAGCACAGACACTGACTATGGGATCGGTGGTTTGCTGCTAGTGCCAAGGCAAATTTCCAATTTCCAAGTAAGCTGTCAGCTTGCTTAAGACAAAAAAGTAATACCCCACCCGGCCAAGGAGCCAAACCATCTGCAGGAGGTGAGAACAGCTGAGCTTTGGGCTTAATGTAGCATCAGAGGAGACAGCAACTTTGTCCTTGCAAGCAACTGTCTCTGGATAGAGTTGGGTGAAAGGCCAGCAGAAAGGACAAAAAGGGAGAGATATCTGAGGGAATTAGCTCAGAAAGACCTGACTAGCCTCACTAAGCCAAGGCTTACTATCCACTGGAGAGCAGTTGACAGGGCTTTCTTTGTTTTTTAATGTTTTTTGAGTTCTCATGAGAATAATCCAGTCATGCTCTGCAAAGGTAATCTCTGAAAGACTAGCAGACGTTATTTCTTAGCAGACGTTATTTCTTGGCCCTTTTGAGGCAGAGATGTGTTGAGCTGTACTTTTTGGCTGAGGGAACACTGATACATAAAGTTGGGGGGAGGGGGGAGGATGGCTCTGCAGCTAAAGCAGTGGGCGAGGCGACAGAGTGTGTGTCAGACCAGCCAGGCGGGCAGGGGAGCTCCACTCCGTGGGCCGCAGGATGTAGAGAGCAACACTTTTCCCCCCAGACGAAAACACTTTTCGTTCCTATGCACGAAAATCTGGGCCTGCCTCTTGCACATATAAATATATGTATGCATATGTATGGATCTTTTTTTTTTTTTTTTTTGATCCAAACTCCTTCCTCCCCGCAGGCTTTCGTGCGGCAGCAGCTCCCGGGGGCGGCAGCGCCGCTGGCCCGCGGCTCCCCCGGCGCCGCCGCCCGCCGCCCCGCGCCTCGCCAGGCTCCCGGCAAAGCCAGGGCGCAGTGCCATCTGCTGGGCACGGGCCGGGACCGCTGGGCCCTTCCCGGCACGGCACGGGAGAGCAAAGTAAAACCCCGGACAATTGGGCTGAGCCTGCGCCAGGGCATTAAATTTGCCTGAGACCTTCCCCTGGCAAGCGGAGGGGAAGCAGTGCACGTCCAGGCTGGTACACCCTGCCTAGTGGACACAGTCCCTGGCCCTTGCTAACTGACTCCCAAACTGTCCTGGAGAATTTGGGGGGAGAATCTTAGCTGATTATAGCGTGCCAGGCCCCGTTTTGGTGGTACGGATGTATCAACAGGGGCCAGTGCCTGGGGGCATCCCCTGGTGCTACTCAATTTGTTAGCACAGATGTAGTCTTCATGTAAAATGCACATGATGGACCAGGCCCATGTCAGGGAGGAGGA
The DNA here is from genome assembly GCF_036370855.1 of Dromaius novaehollandiae. Taxonomy (NCBI): domain Eukaryota; kingdom Metazoa; phylum Chordata; class Aves; order Casuariiformes; family Dromaiidae; genus Dromaius; species Dromaius novaehollandiae. The sequence continues at coordinate 122,373,224 of NC_088098.1, forward strand.
GCAGGTTTCCCATCTTGCACCCTTACATGTCTTGCATAGCTGCTTTGAATCGCATCTGGAGGTATCTGCTTCTGTCCATCAGCTACCCAGGGAGCTCACCCCCCCCACCCCCCCAACGTTACCTTAGCTTAGTGCCTCAAGTAGGCTGAGCGAATCCCTCATGCTTGAAATCTCTAAAAGGAAAATCACCTCCCTTTGAGCCTTTCTTCCCTGCTGCATCTTCTCTGATTCATCGCAGATGGTGGCAGCTACTGAAACCTGAATCACAGTTGCATTATGTTGTCCCACCTCTGATTACAGTGTGAATGAGGAACACAAAGGGAGGAGGGCAAGAAGAAGGGGAGAGCAGGATGCAAGTTGCAAATTAAAGGCAAATCACAAGCTCGATTTCTGCTGTTGTGTAAATGGGGGTGGTTCAATTTTCTGCCATGCCAGGAAACTACAAGACACACTCTAGTGCCAAAGACCAAGGCTCGTTAGGATGACAGCTATTAAAGTCCTTGCTTTTTGTCCTATTAGCGATCCAGCAACCTCACACATTTCTGTACAGCTGCAGCGTGTTCTCTTCCCACCAGTAAGGATCCTGGGAAAGAATGGAAAAATATAGAAGGACAAACTTTGTCAAGGGCTCTTAGCAAATTGTTATAAAAGTACTAAATCTAAATCTTTAAATAAATTAATGTTTGATTTGTTTGCCAGGATGCAGTCACTACTAATTCTAGTTTCCTCGATGACATATGTCAAAAGTAAGCTTCCTGTTCATCAGTCAATTGCCTCACAAAAGCAGAAAAGAGACCTTGGTGGGAAGGAATAGTTAAACTGAACAAGCAAAAGGTAGCACGTCCTTCAAAATAAGCACATACTTTTCTGACTGTGGTTTTATTAATGTCCTTCAAATCCAGTTCCTCCTCCCCACTCCACACACAAACTTATCACCCTCATTTTTTTGTGCCAAATCAATAGCTTGCGCAGAGATTGTGGAATGCTACATTTGAACGCCTCTCACACACTTTGTCGAAGTAAAGGACTGATAATAATTAACAGATGCCAGGGCCATTCAGCCTTGTTGAGTAGCTGTTAGCATGGATTTCCCTTGGATGCAGTTTAGATTGAGCTCTTGCAATTTTCGGAGGCAGTATCTGGAGACCAGAAGATTTCTCCACATTTTTGTGCACAGGTCCCTTGATGCACATGACAAGAACATACTTAAAGCTCTTGGACTGAAAATCTTATCAATAGACTGGGTCTGCACATTTTCTGAATGCTCTTCGCAGCCAGCAGAACAGTTCAGCTGCATTCAGATGGCACAGCTTCCCTGCTCCCAACGACATCCCTGCTTTGGGTAGATGAAGTTGTTCTGGATGGGCTTTCAGGCCACAGGGGAATATCAAAACGCTGTGTGCCAGAGGCTGGAGAATTTGTGCCAGCCTCTTGCTCTCATTATTCAGCTGCTCTGACAGGGTTAGTAACCTCAGGAATCATGCCTGGATCGTAAGCTGCCTTTATTTTGTAGTCATTCTGGAGTTCGTCCTAGAAGTGATGCTTTTGGGAGCAACAAGTCTAGCAACATCACTCAGCACAGTAGCTAAAGGAAGCGAGAGAGCGGAAGCGAAACGCTCAGCTCCTGGCTCTGGAGCTGACTTTTGTCAGCTCCTCTCAGACCAGGCAAGGCAAGTTTCTGAAATCCCCCATTTTCTTCCTTTTTTCTTGGGCCAGCTGGAGCCAGGAGAGGTGCAGAGGCAGCAGACACTGAGCACCTCAAAGGCAGAAGCACTACAGAAGAAGGACAACCCGGCGGACAGCCAGGAAAAAAAACGGGCTCTGAATGTCTCGCAAGGAAAACTGGGTGCTTTAATGCTTCTCGGCAGACAAGTATCTGCAGCATCGCTTCAACTTCAGTAGCTGCTTCAGTTTTTCATCAGCAACGCCTGTGACAGCATGGGACACACCTCAGCGGGATGCAGCAACATACAGTAATGCTCCAGCATCTGCTGTTTTCTTTGTGTTTTTCTCTCTTCAGTAAGACACAGATGCTCTTTTAAAGGTGCCGGTGCTTCTGCTCAGGCAGCTGGAGCAGAGACCCTGAAATAGTCTGTGCACCTTGGTTTTCCCAGAGTTATGTGGACATCTCTGGGCTGTAGGATCAGACCAAGACATAGGACCAGACTAAGTTCTTCCTAAGTGTGATCACCAAGGAAACTGTAGTGGGAAGTACATACCCAGCAGCCACAGCATGCCGGCAAGCGGAAATAGGCCTAGTCCCCGAAGGAGTTACTGGGAGTTATATCTGCCTGTGCCAGGGCCCAGTCTGGTTCTTCTTCCCAGCAGCCAGGGAGGCCAAAAATCTAGTCTAAACAAATGCAGTTTAGTCCAGTAGCAGACATCAGAGAAGCTACCTGCCTTGACAAATCCCAGCTATGTTTCTAATTAAGCAGGGATAGCTCAGAGTCTCTGTTGTAGCCACTGTGGCTACAATCCCAAATTCCCACAACAAATTACCTACACTTCTCACTGTTAACAGAATTACCTATTTATCTATCATCTTAGGTCAAACACTGGAGCACATCCTCACGCAGAAGTGTTGTTGCAGCCATCATGGGAGATGTGTTTGAGTAAGGCTTGTGGGATTTGGTGTTTGACATGAAAGTCCACTTGCAGCCTGAAGGGCAGAAGTTTCTTTTTATGTGTAAACAAAGAGAGGTTTGGTAGGGGCTTGAGCTTCCCTCTCACGCTCCCTCAGCACGAGAAGAAGCCAAGAACCAGAGTCTGATTTCTCACACTGTTTCTCTCCCGCCTGCTTTCTCCTGGGTGGCGATTGGGGTTTTTTTGGCTCTCAGTCCTTTCCTTTCTCCCCTTCACCTTCCCTCCCAGCTCGGCTTTCTGCACACCCCTTAGAGACCCTGCTGGTAGCTGTCCTGTGCTGCCCACTCTCTTCCACACGTTTCCGTTGCCTGCACCTAGAGAGAACATGTCACTTCTACCATTGACTAGAAGCAAAGGAAAGCAATATCCTCCCATATAGGCCCTCTTGCATATCGGCTATGGCGCATATTTTATCCAGGGCTGCATATACAAGTTGCTTTATCTTTCAGTAGAGCAGCATGATTGCTTGTGCTGTAACTGCAGCTCTGATACATAATTCCCAGGCTGGCATTAAACCAGCTAGCATGGGTACCCATCACAGCACAGGCACGGCAACAGAGAGCTCATTGCAACACCTGCTAGAAAGCTAGGTAATACCCAGGCAGGCAATCCTGCTGGGGCCCTCCATTAACTCTCAGTTCAGGGAATGGTTCTGGTGCAGACCTGCCCTGAGTTTCCTTCACCACTGCTGAGAAATGAAGAAACAGCCTATTCATTTCTTAGCTATTTTTCAAAAATCCTCCTTCGGTTTGTCCACCCCTTCCGAGAGGGGAAGAGGAGGAGAACTGAAAGGAGAGTAAATCTAGATTACTCAGTCCCAGGTGGACTAACACCACGAAACAGTGAGTTAACACTCACAGGGTCCCTGAATGCAGCTCAGGCCAAGTCAGTGGCTCATCCTGAAGAGATGGGGATACAGTATTTTTTTCTTTCTCCTTAGTTTTAAAAATACCAGGTCATACGCTTCAGCAGTGGCCACTAGTCAGGCTTTGTCTGCTTCCCAGCTGTCCAGTTTCACCCTTGATGACAGGCAGAGGGATAATCCTGCTGTCATCTGTGCCGCTGGCACCTCACCCCTCATGCCGGCAGCGGATCAGGCAGTGGGGAGCTCACCTCCCATCCCGGTGTGCCTCAGCCCTCCTGCCCCATGCTGGTGTATTGGGACCGGGCAGGAGGGACCATGGGGGCAGCTGTGCTTCTGCCACCAACTCATGACCTGCAGACTTCCAGCCCCTGGAGGGAAGGGGGAGCAATTTCTTTCTGTCAGATTCAGGGTTTCTGTGTAAAAAGGGGAATACGAATTGGGCAGCCAGCTATCACCACATTTGGCCATGGGGAGGAAAGAAGATGTGGACCAGCTCTTGGGAAACAAGGAATAGCAGGAAGCAGTAGCCTCATGGCAGGCTCACAGCCTGGGATGGGTGGAGGCCCTGGGCTGGAGGAGGCTGGGTGCAAGGAGCACCAGGCGCCGACAGGAGCAGAAGAACAAGGATGGGAGGAGAAGGAGGTGGAGACGTCATGGAAGTGGTGAGACAGCGCCCAGGGAGGGACTTTGGGCAAGCGTGAGGGCCTGGATGGGACAGGGTTGGGCGTAGGGATAGACAAAGCCTGGGCAGAAGGTCAAAGTAGAGGAGTAACAAAGGACAGCAGAAAGCACACGGGAAACTAAGCCTTACCCTCACGAAGAACGTAAAATTTTTGCTTTTACATCTGTTGTATTTTAATTGTTGCTACCCTCTTTTTCTCCTAACTTTCTTTGCCCATTTTTCCTCTCCTGGTACTTGGCCCTTTAACTGGTAATTCTACTTCAGTCTTTGCTAACTTTCTGTCTCTTCCTTTGCCAGTACAAATGTCATGGCATGCACTGTGCTATGCCCTTTAAAAAATGATGATGTACAGATAGCAAACAGTCTGTACGTACAACACACAGGCTACTCTTGCCTCTGCTTTGGCAAACAGTTTAGCCTTCCGCTCTGCAATTATCCTTTCAGCTCATCTCTTCCTCCTTTTCTGTTCCTCAGGTTTTAATCTTGCCCTGTGTTTCCTGCAGTCTAGCCCCTTGCCAGATTTGCTTTTCCCTCTCAAGCTGAGTCTCTCTCTAGTCCTGCTGGTGGTATCCCTTGCAGTGCTTCTCTCCCTGCCCAGAGCAGCCTGGCTGAGATAGCTAGAAGGGAGCAACGCAGTGTAACAGAGAGGACGTGAAAAGCATCTGTTGCAGATCTCTGTGGTCATGCCTAAGGTCAAAGAGCCAAACATTTATGGTTTGTGCGTGGGTGTTATGTAAACAACTGCAATTATTCCTTGTCAAAACTTCATAACTTGGCCAAAACTCAACCATTTTTTGCTGGACTATTCACAGAGTCTGCTACTTCTAAAGACTCTCTTGCAGCCAGTCTTTAGCCTTCCTCTCCCAGCTATAGAACTCTGTTATTACTATTAAATTAAAGAAGTCACAGTCACAGATATGGTGAACTTCCCACCTCATCCCCTCCTGCCACTAGGGATATGATCCTGCTGAGTGTGGCCCCCAAAATCACACACACTTATTTTTGTGGCCATGACTAGTTTGCAAGCTCATATTCCCCTATGCACTGCCTGACATGCACAGTAAGTGATTTTTTTCTGCTTGTTATGAAGAGGCAACAGTGGCCCAAAAGTGCATGAGCACAACAGGGCACTGAGCAACTGATCCACTTCTGGTCTTTTCAGTGCATTTGAATAACTCCCACTCAAATGAATAAAAGTGTCTTCCCATTAGCCCAGCATGATTTAGAGCCTCTCGCACCAAGGTGTGTCGCCCTTTATTATTGCTCACGCTTTTGTTTACAAAATCCTATGCAGATGGGAAGTTTTCTTCTGACTGCACAGGAAGAAGTGGCCAGACGGTTTAAATTGTTCCAGCAGAGACAGACACTTGCAATCACTAAGATAGTCTCATTTTCTTTTTCTCAGCTAGTAATTTGGAAATGTCATTGAAAATCCAAAAGACAGTCAAACTTGTCAATAGTCTGGTCACCTAGGGAATCAGCAACTATTTCAAAGGGTGACAGAAAGTCATCAGTTTAAGGTACATGATATAGTTTCTGGTGACCTTTCACTTGCCTTCTTAGAGGCCTGAAGTGTAAGGTAGACAGTGGAGTTTCTTCGTTATACCTAGATCTCCAAGAAAATCCCTTAGTAATCCCCATCCTTACGTCCCTTGCAAGAATGCTCCTCCATCCTCCTTTTGCCATCACATGCAGTGTAATCCTCCTTTTCCTGCGTCACCCGTTCAGTGATCCTTCTTATTCTGCAAGATCACATGCATTGTAGATACCAGCCTCCCTCTCAGGGTAAATATTGAGTCAGGGAAAAAACACTCTCCCCTTTTTCTTCTACATGTTCCTTTTCCCTGTTCCCCCACAAGGCCGTAGCAATTTAGCTCCCACTTCTGTCACCTTGATATCACCAGACCACGCTTCCTCAAGTGGTACCAACTGCAAAGGTGTTGCTTCTTCACTTAATCAGCAAGATTTTGCCTTTTGCCTTTATGATCCCTTTGTCTTCCCCACGCACCCTCCTTCTCCTCTGAGGCCACTAGTAATGCAACACCGCACTGACATTTTCTGTTCTGAGATAGTAGTGGAACACACTGAAGGAACAGACCAGGGCAACATTATTCTGCCAGGTCCCCCATGTATTCATGTCCTTGCACCATGCAGAAGGCATTGTATTGCAAACCAGTGTGCTGCTTAGTCATGAGGGAAACCTGTACTAGCTTGTAGCCTCAGGTAAAGGCCTGCATTTTTTCAGTGTGAGAAACAGTATGTAAAATGGAAAAAAAAATAGCCTGTGAAATGGCCTCCCCTGATTTTTGCAATCCCAAAGCACTGAGATTCAAGGACCCTCCTGTTCCAGTGTCACAAACCCCACTACAACCAGCATGCTTCCCAGGTGCCCAGGCAGCACTTGGGACGTAGCCCTCTGCGTCATCTGTCAGTTCACTAGGGGAGAATTTGCACGAAGCTGTCTCAAAAGCCTGTGGTTTCCAGATTATTGCTGTCTGGTGACTCCAAAGGAGCAGCAGAATTAGGATGGAGATGATAAGATCCAAAAATGACAGTGGCTTGCCTACCTTTCCCTTCCTCTCCCCCACGCCCATGCACTCTTCAGTATCCTCCCAGAGTATGGCTGTGCCTCTTCCAGGATAGCCTCTCTCTTCTTTGGTGGAGATGACTTAATCCTGAAAGGGTGATGAGAAGGAGAAAGATTTAAACCAAACCCGATTAGTGGGGCTTGATAGGCTTCCCTGGCAAGCTGTTCTGGGATTGACCCAAAAGTTGTCAGCTCACTGCCTCCTCCCATGACAACGTCATGCAGAGGGCTCAAGAGTCTTAGAAACACAGCTGGGCTTCAAAAACCCTTCTGAGCCTTGGGAGCAAGCCTCTCCGTCTCCTCTGCAAAAGGCTGAAATGCACAGAGGGGCTCTGGGAGGCTGAGAAATGCATGGCCTTTAATTAACCTTTCAGCTATCAACAGGCAAGCAAAAAGAGAAACGGCTCCGTGAGCATTTTGTGTGAGACTCTTGAAACTGCATGCTCTCGTTGTAGCTTTAGGAATAATCCACCTAAGAGATTACTCTGGCGTGGCTGTGAGATAATCTTGTGAAGCCATTACATGTGCTCAGTCACTATCTTCCAGACACCTGGGCTCTGCCGGGCCTCTCCCATGCCACGTGAACGGCTCATGAGGACGTGGGACGTCAGGCCGGGCACCAGACGGGACCTGACCTGCAGTCGTTTCGCCCGGAGAGCAGATGGGCACACACCAGCCCCAAGCACAGCCAAGGCTGGGAAAAGCAGGACGGTGTCTAACCATTGCAGGCACCTGCTTCCAGGGCTGGCTTCTTCTAGCAGGGGTGGGAAGCAAAACCCCAACTTTGGAGCTGGCTAAATTTATGAAAAGGAGATGGTCCTTACCATAGTGCAGAAGGGAACTAAGTAATTCTGGAGACCCCTTCCAATCCTGCGCAGGGAAAGAGGGGAAGAAATGACTGCAGAACAGGTACACGAGGTAGGGGAAAACCACAGGAGAGAATTACAGTATGAGCCAGAGGGAAGCCTTGCTATCCTCGACCAAGCTAGAGCAAGGTTAGCTAACACTGGCCAACACCTAAGCCCCCCTGCTGTGGGTATGCAGGACATTAAAACTGCTGAAAATACATTTCATTTTAAAGCAAGTCAAGTACATTTTTCTCTCTCTCTCTCTATTCAGTCTTAAATGCAGCTGTTGAAATGGACAGGGTTATAAAAAAAAATGGGCCAAAGCAGCATGAGTATTTTATTAGTATCAAAAAAAAGAAGGGTAGTAAAGTAAAGCTGTAATGATAATATAAAAATGTTGCCTAATATCTGTGAAAAACTTGGAGAACCTCACAGGGAATGAGCTATTGTGTTCTGTGGCGGGTGGGGTGCTGGTGAAGTGTTTGTGGTTAGGACAAAGACATTGAATTTTGCAAGCAGAGCTGATGAGTTTTAGGATTTGCTTTCTGGAGACTCTCTGCACCAATGAGGAAATTGCTCACACCCAAAGAAGGCCAGAATAGCCTGGCTTTTATTGAATTAATGAGAGTGTCTGTTGAGTTTTAGGGCTCAGGGATTTGCTTCTCCTCTTTCTTTCCCCCACTTGCACCACCAAGCAATAAAATACATTTTAATATTACTGAAAGAAAAGCAGTTACAAAGGGACCCTTGGTTTTGAGCTAACAAACGTATTACATGCAAAACCAACAACACCTGCCATTTCACCCTGCTGAGCTGGCTTTCTGGATGGGACCTAGTGGGACCTGGTGAGGAAAGGATGCATCTGAAAATTTCAGGGAAGTAAAATTCAAAGGAGGGGAAGAGAACGGGAGATAAGAGAGCTATGAATCTTCATTTAAAAAGAAAAGAAAATCTGATTAAGATGTGCTGGTAACTCAAAACATATGAGCCTGAACATCAAAAGGTTCATAATTCATACACGTGCTGTAGATAATTATCAGTTTAATTCGATACTTCCTACAGCGACAGAGCTGACGTCAGACCACTTCAGCCACTGACTTTCAAATGAGCCTCTGACATTGAGAGAGGGCCCTGGTGCTAGCCTGCTGTTCCTCTCCTGCCCCGCGCTCCCCTGTGTACACACACATGTACCAAAAAGTCTGCTCGTGCCACCTCTCAGATTGCCCAAAACCTGCAACCTGGGCAAGACCAAGAAAGGAGATAGCTGGCTCACAGGCTGCTCGAGACTTTAATGACTGTGGAGGACCCCTCGTTTCAAATTCCCCATCCTGTGGCTTGAATAGCACAGAATGATGACAGAAAACCTAATTTAAACAGGGACCCCGAGACTCCTTCAAAATATGGCCTAGGAAATAAATGTCAGGCTCCATTTCCTCCAGTCCGCTGCAAGCTGCAGATGGCAGCGGGCCAGCTTCTTCCGTGCCCTGGCAGCCCACAGCCCAGCACACAGACAGCAGCGCAGCAAGACCCCCAAACCAAGGGGGTTTGCAAGGCAGCTGCTGGCTGATTCTTGCCCCAGCAGGCTCAGGGCACCCTCACTGCCCCACTTGGCCAAGGGCTGCCCATGCCCGGGGCAGAGCCACCGGGGCCGGTGGCAGGAGGGGATGGGGTGGAGGGCGCTGGGGTTTGTGCACGCAACCTGGCTGCCTCTCAGCCAACTGCAGTTTCATATCACAGTTTGGCCGGGGGGGAGCTAAACTTGAAATTCTCTGCATATTTCTAGAGCCATAAGGTTATGGCAGAAGGCAGGTAATGAATCCCAGACCTTCCAAGAAAGCTGTATGTAGCATTAACATAAGAATAATGTGACTTCAGGGAATGGCAAAGAAAAGCACTTTCCTTCCATGTCGGAGAGACTTCTGTTTAGTACCCAGCTTTCCCCAAGAGTTGAAATGACCTTCTTTCTGCCTGTCTATGAAAGAGAGAGACAGAGAGAGAGGCAGACAGACAGGCAGAGGCAGAAAGTAGGCAGAGGAGAGATCCTGTTTTTGTTGGAGGGAAAAAGTAATCCAAAGAATACTAGTGAAATATTCCTAATCCCTATGATTCATTTGTATGGCGGAAGTTGGGAAATTTCTCCCTCCTTCTGCCCATATAGCCCCATGAGAATTTTATTTCGTGAATAGCTCTTCACACTTCATCCACAACCCCAAGACGATTGTGTGACCACCTTCTACACATCCTTTTTTTTACTTAAAGGTTTGCATTGCATTGCGGGAAGAAGGAGATAAAGCTAATGACTACAACTAACTTTCCTGCTGAGCACTCTCTCACTACCCCATCCTTGTGGAATATGGTTTTTCTCATGTACTTAATCATTTATTTAATGGACAGCCAACTGCCTGAAGCTTCAAGGTCTATAAAGAATGAAGCCTAACCTGCAAGACCCTCTGGTAAGCTGAATGTTTACAGTAAGCATAGCAATCCATCAAATGTAGTTCTGAAGGCTCCTGAAGAACAGCTTGAGGCCAGTAAAATAGTCTGGATTTTTTTTGGGGGGTGAAGAAATATACCTATAAATAATTCTTCCTGTCTGTGCCGAATCAGAAATGCAGGCATCTAACATCACAGAGAATAAGCCAGCTCACTTTATAGCAAAGCGTACTCACACTCTGTTGAATATTAGGCACATACCAACTGAGTGACCTCCTCTGGAAGTTCAGTTCTGTCCCACTTGGTAATCAATTGCACCACTTCAAACAGAGCATAAAGTGTCATTTGTTTATTTTAGCAAAAGGAACTGCAGATACAAAACTTTAAACCTATTCCCACAAATGGTGCTTTAATTATCCAAGAAGGCTGACAATAAATTTACATTTTAATTAAGAGTAATGAATTATGCATGATTACTTAGTACTTTCTGTGTAGCTAGCAGACAAGCCCTTAGAAAGGTATGGTACGTGTTGCAGGAATTTATCCTGACAATACAAGAAAGAGTACATTTTGTTTGCAATTACAGGCCATTTAGAAAAAAGGTCACTTCAGCTAGGTTCCAGTCTGTGGGAAAGGTCCTCCTGCTCTCAGTTCCGCTGCAGGCTGCCTGTTGTGTTACAGTGGATGAGAACTGAGTCCCACTTTTCCCTATCATGACAATGAAACACTTTTAGATCATTTCACTTGTAATTTAGCCCTTCTGAATGTTTTAGGTCTGCCTATCTAGGAAGTGTGACAGCAAAATATCTCCTATTCCCAGTAGGGTCATGGAAACACCAGCATGACTGTTGGTGTTGCAGACTTCATGATTTTGTCATGTTTTGTCAGTTCATCTGTCACAAGTGTCACTCATCCCTCAGATCCACATAAAAGCACAGTATTCATCTGGGGAGGGGAAAAAAAAGAGAGGAAATTAGCTCTTCTGGATGCACAATACAGCATGAAGATATGAGCACATGCAGACAGGAATCCTGAAAAACAAAACCACCAGAGGAGAAACTGGACCCCGAATGGACATTTGAACTGTGGCTTTAGGGATTTTTTTCACCATGATTTTTTTAGGATTTGGAGTGGGCAAGAGAGCATTCCACCAAAATTATTTGAGCTTTTCATTGCCTGTTCTGTTAGCGATTCAGCCTTCGAAACAGCTTGTGCTTCCAAGCAAAAAGATGGGAAAGGGAGGAAAAAAATGAGAAGCCATCAAGTAAAAAATATAAATATCTAATTGGCACCTTCCTGTCCTTATGTCAAACTCTAGTTTGACTGAGTTGCTTGACTTTTGTATTTTAGCTGCTTGCTTTGGCTTCATAATAGTAATTTCCTTCTTCAGCTGCAGTGCCACTGGTGCTTAACCCCTCTCTACCTCTTGCTGGAGACACTATCCCTTCGCACCCCTGTCCCAGTAAAGATACCACCTTGAAAAGCAGGGAAGTGGCAGTTGGACCCCAGTGTGAGGAGCCATTGTGAACCTGGCACTGGTGAAAATCTGACTTTTGCAGCAGCCACCAAAGCCAGTTGGGAGATAGCAGGGACTCAGGGCTGGTTGACAGCATTTAGCTAAAACCCACAGTTCTGCAAGGGATGGGGCTGCATGGAGCAGGCCAGGACCCAGCTCTTGGTCTGGCTGCAACCACTCCAGGCTGGGCCTCATGGGTCCCAACAGCTCTCAGCTGAACCAAGGGACAAATTGTTAATGTTAGTGGGAGGTTCGCAAGGACTGTCTCCGAGCTGAGTGACACTGACTTGCTCCACCTCGCTCCTGGCAGAGCTTTCCCCCTCGCCCCACCTGAAGAGTGTCCTCGATCTCGTTTTACACAGAGACGCTGAGGAGGTGGCTGCACTTGTTATTCACTTCCCTCGTAGCTTGGGAGAAGGCACTGAGCACATGTCTAGGGGCCAGCCATGCATACGTTCACGAAGACAGTCGCTGACTGGGGTCCTCTTCCGCTGAGCCAGATCAGTGTCTTGTCTCTGACAGTGGCCCACACCATGGCGAAAGGGGCAAATCCCTCATATTAAATGGCCACATCATAACTAGCCCACAGAACCAGGTCTTCCTAAATGGGTTCACTTAAAGGGTTGACTTTCAACCCAAAATGAAAAGCTTTATATCCCCATCTCTTTTCCCCTCATCAAATGTAACATAGGTAATAAGAAATTGTAATTACAGCCTTATTTCAAAGAGTACTCCTTGCATTTGCATATAGATGGCAACTGATGATCTTACCTTTCTGTTTTTCTTATGAAATAACTCTAGTTTTGAAATACATTCCTCTCCTTGCTGCCATATTCCTGCCTTTCTAATTGCTTAGCCTCTCTTGTTTCCAGATGCCAACACTTCCTGAAAGACAACTGCAAACACTTGCCTAATATTGTTGCTCCATATAAATGATCACTCATGTTGCCAAGGGGATATTATGCATTCCCCCAGTAGAGGAAAGCACATTATAGCATTTTGTCTGCACAGAGGCAGACCTCACAAGGAAAACATCTGAGAATCCCCAAGCTTAAATTCTGATCTACTCGTACCATCCCAGGCAATAAACAGAAATAACTCGCTGCAGCATTTTTCAAAACACTGTCAGTGACCTCTGTCACTGCCAGCTACCAGTATGTTTTCTGTTCACTAGCAGTGGCTCGGGACCGTGGATTCTCCAGGATTCAAAAGAGGTGTCTGATGCATACATGGGGCAAGGGGTCAGGACTGCAACTACAGTAGCAAAATATAGGGGCTGTTTGTTTTATTTTCAGTGTTGCCATGAGCAATTTATAGAAACATTTCCAAGAACCAAAAATCAGTGGACCTGAGATTTAATAACAATAAAGGAATCCTACAAATCCCTCATAGTACCTAGGAGGTACCTTTGGTACTGCAGAGATTATGGCTTTAATTAACAATGAATTTTGGGTACCTTGTTCATGAATGCCCAAGGATGCGAGAAACCAAAAGACAACATTTTCAGTCTCTTCTTTCCTCACCCTGCTTTGCAGAAATGAAAGACTTGATAGGTATTTTTGGACTATTGTTCCACTGTTGCTGATATTAATACCATGTGTAAATTATTCTGTTACTAAAACCACACAAATGAAAAGGTTACTGTAGTACAAGAGTTTGGGGAGTATTTTACAGGAAGCAAAAATATCAGTGAAAGCCAAAGCTGAATGCTACTGATAACTTCATCTTTCACACAGTGATGAGGCGTGCAAAAACTGAGTTCAGCACCACAGAAATCTTTCAAGTTAAGACAGAGCTCTGTACCATGAACTCTGAATTCTCTCTACATAAATGTATTGAGCAGAAAGCAATTTGCATTTTTTCAGACAGTGGGTTCTCAGTAAGTTGTAATATAGAAGATGACCAGCTTTTGGATGCTACTGCTAACTTGTTACTCATTTAAATTTAGAATTGCATATGATGGTAGTCATGCCCTACTAAAATAAATAAATCTTTTATTTTGCTATGTTGTAAACATACAAAACATCCTTTGCCAACATCTCTGCCCTAAAGCTCTATGGTCCTGCTGCAACAAGCAGGACAAAAGTTCAGGAGCAAAGATGTGTGAATACATCCTCATCCAATACGTCTATACAGAAGACTTCAGTGAACTTTGTTACTCGTTAACACACTTGTCAGCTCATCAACAATTTTAATAGTTTTATTTGGGGATTTTTTTTACTAAGCATACAGAAATTATCTAGTTTAAATTAAATTAAATAATACCTACCAGAAAACATCAACTAATTTGACCTAGGCCAGTGAAGAGCCACCATTACAGATCTTTAGCTGTCGCTAACCTTATCTGAAATCAAATTGTGACCTTGAAGCAAGGCAGTGTAAACCCATTACCAGTGCCCGTAAACTAGCCAGTTCCCTTGGTGCGACTTTGCGTTTGTTTCTTTTCCTCCTTGAATTTCCCCTTTTTGCGTGTGGTCCTTGAGACATTAAAAGGTAATTTTAATGGGTTCAGCCAACAGAAGCTACACCTAATGTTCCTGAGTTACTGCCTTTTAAATGGTTGCTTTCACTGAGGCTGGCTATGAAAAAAATTGTGTAAAGAAATCTACTGAAGCCTTTGATGATGGAGGTGGTGGGAAGTTTCACCATCTCTTTGCTTCTCCAAGGACCTCCAGGTGATACACTACTTTCTGATCTCAGTCAGAGTCTGCTGGGCTGTTGCCATGAAGAAAGCAATAAAAAATGCTTTTAGTTGCTGATGTATTTGCCTTTGTTTTGCTCTTTAGCTGAGTTCTGCAGGACCAGAGGGGGATGTTTGACTCACACTAGCGTGACTTTGCCTTTCACACAGCATGGTCCATTTGGTTGCAGTAGCTTTGCTTGAAGCAGGTCATGGGGAAGAATTAAGCTCATTCCTTCACAGACATGCAAAAACCCTCCAGTTCAGGCAGGCTTAGCGAGAGAGAGATGTGTCTGTATCTTGCTGTGCAACTGTAAGCATGAAGGTAGCCTGCAAGAGTCTCAATAGTACGGCACTGCTCTAATGCCCCGGTTCTACCTCCAACCTTCACAAACCTCCTGACTCTGACATGCCTAATCAGTATAAAAATGAACTAGGTTTTCAAAGAAAACAGATGACATCCCCCCTCCCTTACATACACACACACGTAGTAGTCTTGGTAAATCACAAACTCTCTGGTTCAGTGGAGGGTCCAGCTGGACCAAGCGTAGTAAAGTGATAAAGTCAGGCCAAAATGCAGTTTTGGCACAGGACTCACAGGCTTGGCTGTATCCACTCTCAGGTGAATATATAGCCAAATGTCAGGTTTTTCCCCAAGTTGGATGGGGTATGCTAGCTAGGGCACAGCACTGCCCATGTAGGGCCACACAGCTTCACGGCTGGCCATACCTTGCACATCACTGGCACAGTGTGAGTGCAATGAGACTGGGTCTGATCTCACCTGCCTGTGAAGCCCAGTCCTAAGAAACCCAAAGACACGGCAAGATAAATGGGTCACACTTCCATGATCAGGGAAGGAGTACAAGAGCTAGATAGAAAGATAATGCAACAACCTGGAAGAAGACAGAATTTGTAATGGAACGAAGCAAAAAAAAACTAACTAGGATGAGATGAAAGGCATATCAAATTTTTGGGCTCATTAAGAGCAGGTAGTTGATGAACAGAGTGTGCCCAAAGCAAATGAAGAGTTGGAGGACACATTCTTGTCTCTAAGAAAACTCTCAGAGGCATCCTGAGCAAAACTGGATGTGTCCAAATATCTGAGATAATTTTACTTCTGGCTGAGACAGGCTTAAAGAAAAGAGTTGTGAATTGACCCAGACTGAGGGGTCAGTACAAGTGTATTGGCCTTAGCAGGGGAAAAAAAAACAATCCTTCATGTAAGTGTAGGTACAACCTAATGCATTCTATAATTTTGAAATGCAAAGGAAGACACGCAGGGAGACAGGACTCATACCTATTTTTTTGTGTGCTGCATGTTTTGGCAAGGTGGTAAGAACCATGTCTGAGGCATTTGGCTTGTCACACATGCCACAGATAACAGGCCAAGTCAAAGACAGATTCTGCTTACAGCATCAGAAGAAAATTGATTTGATCCCACTCATATGAGAAAGCTGTATTGATTCCAGGATATTACTGGCTGCTGGAGCACTCCCTGCTGCCCTCCTCCCTGGGGCGCTGGGGCCCTGCAGCCACTGCTGGGCCATTGCTCCCTCCTTGCCCCTGTCTGACTTGGTAGGGCTGAGGACCAAGGTACCACAGCTCTAACCTGTGGCCAAAAGCATACGTGCAGGCTTCTTCCTTGCTGCAACCTGAGCAAG
Organism: Dromaius novaehollandiae; assembly: GCF_036370855.1. Taxonomy (NCBI): domain Eukaryota; kingdom Metazoa; phylum Chordata; class Aves; order Casuariiformes; family Dromaiidae; genus Dromaius; species Dromaius novaehollandiae. Next base: position 122,389,139 of record NC_088098.1, read on the forward strand.
CAACTCATGAAATTAGTGTTGGGCAATTCCTCCATCTCCCAGATGAACCAGAATTGTTCACAAGGCAGATCCAGTGACCTGCTTGCAGGCTGGCTCTCCCCACTTGCCCAGACTCCACTCCTGCATCCTGCTTGCCTCCTCCTCCACCTAGTCAGGCAGGTTGCTACATCCTGGGAAGGAGATGGAGCATTAAATTGACTGTTCTGCTGGGATAGGTGCAAAATGTACATCTTTTATCTTTTTCCTACTGTGAGAATCAGTGAGAAATGCCAGAAACTGGAAGTCCTACAGAAATTCAAATTGTCCCCCTTCCCTCTGAACATTGGGTACACTCACTTCTTGCCATGGAGTTCCCTTCTTGAACTCACCTATGTGTGATTTATGGCAGGATCATTCCTTACAGATCCTGGCATGACTGAGATCTGATCATGTTCTGGGTCTCTAAGTACCAATAGTAGTATTTACATGCATTGCAGCAATAACAAGGAGCTGAAAGGTGGAGTGCAGAACACATTCATCTGAAATGGTACCAAACTGGGAAAGGCAGTCAGCACATGAAAGTCTACTCTTAAAATACAGCACGTCTGCTCACAGGAGACATGGCTCAGTCTGTCAAAATCAAATGCAAAATGACTGATTTTGGAAGAAATCAAATAAGTGTTGAATGAGGACTGACTGATTAGGCTGCACAGCTTCAGTGAGATGTCTAGTGTTTAAGCAGAGAAATCAGACACAAGAGTTGTATTAAGTAGTGTTTCCCAGTCTAACTTCTATTAGCTACAGAGGGTTTGAACAGATGCTGTACTGTTGTAGACTTCCACCTCTCTCCTCCCTCTCACTCACTGCCCAGTTCCCCCCAGTTTTTGTGCTAGTGCTTGCCAGAGAGAAACTGCACTGTATAACTTAGTTTTGCACGTGGAATAACAAGCAGAACATGCCAAGAGACACAGGGAGGTAGGAACAGAGCACAGAAAGCTCCCACCATGCTTGAGAATTGGAAAATAACAAGCATACTGGTTTTGGGAGCAATGTGGTGTTAGTGGACTTCCTGGAGAGCACAGCAGCCACCCACTGTCTCCAAGGGCTGCCCCTACACTTCAGGTCCCTGTGAGGAGTGAATAAATATGAGTCCTTTCAACACTACAGCTCTTATACTTTCCAAATAATGGTTCAGCCCAAGCATGAGTTTATAGAGATGCCAAACCAAACTCTGATTCCTGATCAGGAGAAGTAGTGCTGTCCTTTGCCTCGTTTCCTAGGCCTGGGCTCCTTGATAGAAAAGATGACCAAACCCCAGAAGAAGTGACAAGCAGCAGTTGTGCTAGGGGGGTCTGGGCATGGGGAGGAGTCCCAAAGCGCCTTCCTACAGGGCCTGCTCCTTCAGCACGTCTCTGCTCAGTTGAGGCTGCCTCAGAGACTTGTGTGATATACGGTGTGTCCCCGCGCCATTAAAGCCCTCCTTGTGCTGAGTACATTCAGATTGCAGCCCCCTAGCACAAAGCTGGGGACGTTACCATTAACTCCACAGCTTGGGGGCCTGCAACAGGGAAGATGAGGTCTCCTCTGCCAGCCAGCCCAGGCCCCTGGGCATGTAGCCTGGCAGCAGACCCCCCAGAAAGGCTGTATCATCCACACTCTCTGCTCTATTAATACCTGCACTATGCAGATTTTCCTGTCCTGCTGCAGTGTAGATATCCAGTTTAATCAGGTTGGAGGCATTTGTCCTCATCTTTTTCTGCCAGGACATTTGAGCTTGCCTGCCTATCCCCCAGGGAAATGCAGAATGAAAGGGAGCAAAAGATGGATAAGATGTGAAGGAAGCCTCAATACCCCATGGGTAAAAAGGGAGGGATACAGAAAGTATCATGATATAGAGAGGGAGGAGAATGAAAGGAAGAGAGAGAGGAAGGTGACAAGCACATGAAACTGCCAACAGAGCAGAATGGGAGAAATGGGGCGCAATAGTGCCTTTGGTGAGGGGAGCCTGAAGGTGTCCCCAGGGCAGAGAGGAGTGGTTGGGTAGTATACAAGAAGCTTTTGCAGAAAAGGGGCCCTGTTATGGGCCGTGAACCAGACCTGCAACAAAGTGTGATACATACAGACATGTCCAAGACACACACAAATAGACATTAACCTTCAGAGAGAAGCCTTGCTGTGGAGAAGTGCATTAGAGTTTTGTGACTGAGCTCAGGGGGCTGAGCTGGATCTTCCTTGTATCCTTACAGGAATTTTTCAGCCTTCCTTTTGACTAGAGTCCCCTATTTTGGAGGGGAAAGAGGAGAGGTTGCTTGATTAATTGCTTTAAATAAGGGGCAACTTCTGGCAGTAGAGAGCCTGTGCAGATAGCAAAAATGCAAGGCCTTGCACTGACAGAGGGAATGTGTTGGGAGAGGTGCAGGTACTTCAAGTCCTACAGGAGGTGACTGGTACGTACTGTGGGCTGAGGTGGCCGGTACGTACTGTGGGCTGAGGTGGGGAGAAGAAAGAGACTTTGGTGCTGCGCTGCATCCTGCAGGGAATATACAAGAGGATAAGGTAGAAAAGGGTCTAGAAATGGCTGCCCCAAGTAAGCTGGCAACAATAAGTTAGGCCCTTCTGACAGTCATATTGGCCTCAAGTTGTCCATGCTTTTTTACATCAGTATTGGAAGAAGTATTGCACAACCTTCTCTCCATGCTTTGCTGACCACTCTGGCCTCCCTGAGCAGCCAGAGCAGCATGCTGCTGGGGAGGCAGCAAACCCAGGCAGCGAGCCCAGAGCACACTGCCCAGCACTTTCCAGTCAGCCCCAACCTGACAGTAAGCAGCTTTCGCTTTGCAAATTACTCATGGCATTTCCTGTAAACACGATCAGCATCACCTAGGGGGTGTGAACAGGGAAACACAGTGACATTACAAAATGTCTTCTGAAAGGGTAGGCTGCCTTATTTTTTCCATCATTTCCTGATTTCCATGCTCGGGAGGGCTAGAATTTGTGGGGTGGGGGAGGAAATCCAATACTGATTGAGGCGGGGACAGCCTTATCATAACCTCAGCATGGCAGCTTTCCAAAGCTGCCCATAATTCTGGTGTTGAGTAGTTCTTTCCCTAGGAAACATTGGCTGAGAAAAGAAGATGAGGAATGCTCTGACAGCATCCAGCTTCTGTGTGCACTGTGCCTGAGGAAAAAGTGTTTGCGGTCTAATGTCAGGACAGAGAGCAAGTCTGAAGAGGACATACAGTCAAAAAGAGCAAAACAGAACTGCATCCTAAATAAAATATAACCAATCATCTCACATGCTTAAAAATTCATGATTCGGGCTTCCTCAAATCATGACATTGGATTAAAGGATAACTTAAGGACCCTGCTCAAAAAAGGAGAAGAAAACAGGCAAAAAAAGAAACCTCCGCCTACCTGGAGGTCTTTTTGTCTTCTGATATTTTGTCTTAAGGTTCCTACTGTTTTTTTCAGCCATCTCCCTGTGACCATGAGGCCTAGAAACAGTAAAAAAATTGAAGGCTCAGATTCTCATGTGATCACAAACATCCAGGCATTTGGAAAGCAACAAATATCACAAGATTCATGATACATCACACGAGCAAGGTCTGAACCATCACCTGCTTTTACCACTAACACAAAGTAAACCAGACTGACAGTGTCACCTTGCACTGGCAGAGGCTAATGAGGTGCTGCAGGAACCAGCTTCAAGGACTTTTTGAAGTCAGATTTATTTTCCCCTTGTTTGTTTTACGCTGGCACTCACCTACACCTCAGTCAGGACAGGGAGGTCACCTTGCCGGGAGCTTTATAAAAACCCAGTTTTTTCCCTCAAGAGCTCACAATCCAGTATGCTATGGGGTCTGGTAAGAGGGACTGACAGGACTAAAGATCTGTAGGGACTTGAGAAATGCAACCAGCAAATTTCAAGATGCAGTCTGGGAAATGAGGCCTTTCAGAGTAGACAGAGAAAAAGGCAAAAAAAACCAATCCACATGCTGTGTGATCACAAAAATGTGGGAAAAAGTTAAATATGCAGAGGCTGCTAATGCAAACTGGCAAGTTCCATGGCTCTATTGGTGCTGAGCCAGAAGGATTTGTGCCATCTGGCCCGCAGTCATGCCAGAGGCTTCAATTAGATGAGGAGCAGTGATGGATGAATGAGAACGCACAGTTGAAGGGCAGGTGGAAGGGGCAAAAGGAGAATAGATAGCACAAGACAGAACCAGTCAGATGGCAGCACGTTTGGACTTGCACAATTGTTATAATAAAATCTCCAAGGCTCAATTTTAATGCAGATGTCTGAGCCCACTTCCACCAAGTCCTTTCATTTTCCGAGAATGGTCAAAAGCATCTTTCTGCTGCGCATAAGGGCTTTATGTCACAAGGAAGTACAGTGTCATATGAGATTCACAATATTCATTTTTATATCAGAGCAGTTTGGGACTATCCCAGGGAAAATTTCTCATGCTCTCTCTGCTTCTGCAGATTAGCCCAGAAATGGAAGAGACCTGCAGAAAGGAAACCTAAACCTCCAAGAACCTGAATCTGTTTTGACTCGGCAGTATCAAAACAGCTGTAACTGGGCACGTTGGATCTTCAGCCCAAATCTGCCCCTTCCCCTCCAAAACCACTCTACTCCTGCATGCACAGTTTGAGTTTCGTGTGGGATGTTTCTTTGCTGCTCTCAGTGTCATCCGAAACCATTATCCCAAGTTACATATTGACCCATGGTGTTATGCCCAGTGAGCAGGAAAACGGGCAAACAGTCAGGCATTGTGCACAGCCAACCCAATACACCTTCTCAGTGTGGTCGCCAGCTCTCACAAACTCTCTTAGAGTTACTTTGCAAAGCTGCCTTAGCGATACATTTTGCCTCCTAGCAGCAGAGCCTCAAGGGTAGATAGCAAAGCAAGGAGCTGGACCATAGCAGAAGCACAGCATCACCCAGCTCGTGAAACAGAGGCGGGTTCCTATGCTTTCTTCTGCTGAGAAGGGTGAGAACAACCCAACATAACATGAAAACGTTTGCTCAGAGTGTGCCAGGACAAGCAGAGCTCTCCTTGAGGACAGAGTTTCAAAGAGCTTTTAATGAAACGTGGAGGAGTGCTGTGTCACCTCCAGCTTTAGTGGATAGTGTCAGGGCCAGCTGCTGCCCAGGGGATGGGGACTCAGGAGCCTAGGATGACCCAGTGCAAGCCATGCCCTCACTGACTTGGTGCAGAACTGTAGACCACAGCAGGCAGAGCTGGGTGCTGGAAATGAGGTCCACTGACTGCCTCAGTCACATCAAGGGGGTGAACCAGGGCCAGGATACATCAAGGGGGTCCAGTCAGGGGCAGCAGGGGATGGGACTGGGGATGCAACTGGAGATAAGGCTACAGCGTAGGTCTGAGGGGTCCATCCAGGAGACAGGACTGGAGGCAAGTTGCCTATAACACAGATCTTAGGGCCATCTAAGAGACAGGGCTGGAGAGAGCAACACCTGAAAAAACAGCTCAGGCAGGGACTGAAGGCCACAGGCTGAGCTGAAATGGGGTCCTGGGCCCATGGGCAGGGGGGTGGGGAGAAGGACCCAAGTGAGCCTGGTCAGGGCTAGTAAGGCTTGTTGGTGCTCTCAGAGCTCTAACACAAGTAAATGGAAGGGGGGCACCTCCATCTTCTTTAAAGAAAAGAATCCTTTTTCTCTCTTTCTTTAGCTAATGTCCTGAACAGTACCTGATGTGAGGCCTTCCGATGGAAGAATCACCTCTTTAACTGGTGCCTGCCTGCAGGCCTGCATGAAGAGCATCTGGAGGGTGGACCCCTTGCCACGTGCAAAGTCTGCCCTCATACCAGAGACGTCTTGCTCATATAGCTGAAATACGTTCTTCAGAATTGGTTCCTTATAGCGCATAACACACTCCTTAAAAACAATGTTAATGGAGGTGTGGAGTCCAAAATTAGGAAATGCCATGATTAAGGCCACCTGTGCAACCTTACTTCATCGTTCTTGTGTGCCTGCATTAGGAAATAATCTCTAATTACCTGCTCTGCAGATTCTTACTTTACACAGCACACAAGATGGGCAGCACAAGCAATGAGCTGCTGTTAGTCTTTGGCCTTTTCTGCATCCAGAATGGCTGCAGGCTTTATATACTGCATGCTGCTCCAGCCCTGCTCTAAAAGAGATTATTTCATAGTTTTTTTCTAAATTCTTCATCATTACAGTACCAGGGCATTTGCAACATGAGTTCATACTGCTTCACAAAACCCATTTTAAAGATGAAAAACTGAGATGAGAGAAAGAAAACACAAGGATATACCAGTTTTGGCATCAGGCTTGAAGCTCCCAGAACCTGGGCATTCCTAGCACTCAGCATTATACAGTGCTCAGTATCTTCAAGGACAGAAACCACTGAGTTTAGCTGCAGCAAAAAGTGTGCAGCACGTCTGCAAGTCAAAATGTCAAAATCTAACACTTTTTTACTTGTAGCCAAACTGAAGGAACAGCTCATGATTGCCTGGTTTCAGCCACTTGTTTCCCATCACAACATGAGCTTTGCAGAATAGCCTGGAACAGAGTCAGTCTAAGGCAACAAGAGATATTTGGGACTCAGCCTGGTCCTTTTCGGATAAATATACAAAATCTTTGCATCTGTACACAGATTTCCATTCTCTGTTTGAGTGGTGTATGCACAAGGAGGTACATGCTTTTCTGCATGCTCCCTACAGGCTTGACACCCTGGAGTTGAGAGGAAAAATACAATTTCTTCCAGTTCTGCCTTCTTCTCACTCACAGCTCCTTGGCTATTGGCTCCTCTCACTTTGCAGCTGAAGCCCTAGTCATTCCAGCCAACCTCTCCACTTCCAGCTTTGCAATTGGCTGCAGTCAGTCCCTCTAGCGTGTAAGCTCCTAACAAGCTCAGTCAGCAGAGGATTAACCTCTCAATCCATCAGGCACCACACCAGGTGCCCTCAGCTGCTTGGTGTCTCCCCTGACTGTAATCTCCCCTGACTGCCAGGCACCAGCTGGTCGCCCTGTGCCTGGGCCCTGCCTACCTGCAGCTCAGACCCGGTGCCTGGTTCCCATGCCTTATTCCCATTTCTGCCTCACTGCACAGAGTCCCCGACCCTGACACTGAAGACGAGTCTCTGATTACGCTCTCCTTCTGCCCTTTGACCTCTGTTCTCCTGTCTCCTCCAGGAGACAAACCAACCTTTGTCCGACCACTGAGTCCTACCACCCACTGCCATTCACCATCCTAAGACACCAGTCTCAGTTACTGCTTCCTGGGCCATCCTCTCACTCTACCAGCTCAGTCCTCACCTTTCCTTAGTCTTTTTTCTTAAAGACTTCCCCACCTTGGCTCTCTCCTAGTGTTCCCACCACCACCTCCTTGCCTAGACATCCCTTCCTCCATCCTTCCCCTGAGCCAGACCAGCCTTTCTGCCTCCCCACCATGGACTGTTTCCTAATCTCCAAACCCTTTCCTCCTCTGCTCATGTTCCCCCCCCATCTGATCTCCCTCGCCTTCTCCCAGGCCTCACCATTGTCTCTCAGCAGCTCCTGCTTCCCATCTTCTTGTTCAACTTCCCCTCTTCACCCATCTAGCCTCCTCTTTATGTGCAAACCACAGGCAGTGTTCATAATTCAAGTAGGTTTTCCACATGATAGAGGAAAAAACAACCATCCTTAACACAGCTCCTGCCAGATTTCAGGACTTTTGTTCTAAAACATGGGTAGTTTGAAGAATAGATCCTTAACAAAAGGAGAGACTTTTTTCTATCCTAGGAAGTATTCTCCTAGGAAACATTTCAGTGGGTATCCTCTGAGAAATTCCACCTGATGCAGACATCTGTGATAGAAAACTTTATTTCAGACTGTTTAAGTCTGACAAATCTGTAGCTATCTTAAAGCAGGATTTTATATAATGGGGGGCATTATACAAGCTAAAGCATATACTCTGTTTTTTGCCCAACCAATAGTAATTTTGCCCACAGAGAAGTGAGGGACAGAGAAAGGCCCAAGTCTCCTACTCTGTGTTGGATGCAGTGTGCAGCTTTGAACTAATAAATTATACTTAAGTCAGCTCTGTTTTGGGAAGGTGGAAGAAATTCAGAATCAAAGACAACAGAGCCAGATGTAAGTTCATTTGTGTTGTTACATGTCACCTGTGCAATGACACAATGTGCTGACCGTATCTCTAAAATTGTTCGCATGTGTTTCTGAAAAGCTGGACACATATACAAGATAAGACAGCAAAACTCAGTCATACTGTTAACCACAAACTGAGTGCTATTCTCTTTGCTCGAATATCCTTTTAGCTCAGGAAGGAAATATCGCATCTGTATGTGCACAGGGCAGGCTAGAGGCAGGTGTTTTGTGGGTTCATGAGGGAAAACAGATTTGCCCTTGGGGGAAAATCCCGAAGTAAACTGAGGAGACAGATTAGGGACAACCACATCGGTGATGTAGAAATGACCCTCTCTTCCCCCAGTTAATTAACACCAACCATCTGAATGGGCATTTGACTAAAAAATATCAACAGCTCTCCTTTCTCTTGGTATACAGAGTACAATGAGCTCCCATCCTCTCTAAAATGAGGGTGACTGGAGGTGAATGACTGAATAGCTGAAGAAGTTTCTTCACTGATCATTATCAATCAGGCCAGCATCATTCAGCACTGCTAATTCCACCCAGCACAGATTTGTTTTGAAAGCAAGATGATGCCATTCCTTGTTGTGGATGCACTGTTTAGGCATGTTACAGTATTGCCTAAGCTCAGCAGTAAAGAGAATAACATTGCTAAGGGCGGGTGATGATATCATTTCTGACTGAAAGCAAGGACGTGTCTTTCCCAGCACCTATGTGTAGTAGACACACTGACAATAAATAAGTGGTAGGAAAGGGAGGGATCATATGGAGGTCCTGATTCAAGACTCCCTGAGCACTTGCCTAATCCCAAGCTGATGAGTAGCCCCCAGCTTTGTTCAGTTAGAGCCAGGCAAACAAAAGCCTCAGTGAATTGGGGCCATAATAATGCATAGATACAAGACAAAAGCCTCGTCCCAAAAGTCACCATGCTCTCAACAAGGATCCAGCTTTCTTCTGCAGAGATGTGGATAGGAAGGAGCAGGCAAACAGGCAAATCATGACACCAGTGATTTCTTTTCACATAGTTCCTGCAGTGCCTTGATATGTAACAGAATGTAAATACATATTTAATGTGTCCAAGAGACAAAATTCTTTTAGGCAAGCAACATTTTTCCCAGCTGAAATATAGCTTTTGTGTCGAGATTAGATCACCCACTTCTTCATAGAATGCCATGCAACCAAATGGCCACCAGTCGCCAAGATCTTGATTTTTATGTCACATCAGGGAGAAGAGGAAGGCAGAAAGTTAGTCCCTGAAATATCACAGGGCGGAATTCATCTGAAGACCCAGAGCTTTTCCAAAACAACAGTAGATGAGAAGTCTAGAAAAGAAGGGGGGAGAGAGAGGAGGAGGAAATTTTTATTTCCTTTGAAAGCATCAGTGTTTGGGAACGAACAGGAAGCAATCACCTAAAGCAGATATTTACACCTGAGTTAGCTGTTTATGGAAAATGGGGAGAAGCGGACATTTCTAGGACACAGTTTGTTTCATCCTCATGTAGAGGTCTAAAACAGATCAGATGACTCACGCCATGGGAACGCCTGCTTCTCCTCACTGACGATAAAGGGAGCCCAGAGCGACTAACGCAGACCGAGCTGTCTGTAGACTCTTACAGCCGGACAAGATACACCCGTCTGCGGCGTCCCCAAATGCCTGGTAAAGACCTTTTGTAAGAGGCTGAGTCAGATCTGTGTGATTAAAAAGAGATCATAGCCACAGCAAGAATTGTCTTTGGAGTCACCTTTTGCTGCATCTAGGCTTTCCTTGGAAAAACCCAGTGATGTAGCTGACAGGCCTGTGCCTCCTTGCTTTGGGAAGCCTGGCAGAGTCACAGGCCCAGCTGGGAAAGGATGGAGAGTCCATGGCCACAGGAACACAAACCCCCTTTCCAAAAGAGAAGAACAGAAAAAAAAATACCACAAGTTTAAGAATTTGGTAACTTCAATTTTTAATCAGTCATTTAAGGGAATCCCTCCACACTGCTGAATAACCTTTTAGGTGGAAAGTAATGGCTGGCTGAGTTTGCTGACATGCACCCGAAAGTCGCAGAAGCTAGCAGAGTGAGTCACCAGTTTGGTGAAACCCCCTCCGAGAGCAGGCTTTTCGGGGAACTCCTTTCGCTGCATCCTTCTGCAGCGCTGGGGGAGGGCAGGGCAAAAGCCCTGTAGGGGGGAGCCTGCTGTGGGAAACAGGCTACAGGAGAAAGGGGCGGGGGGGGGGGGACCTCTCATTTCCTAGTGCCTTTGAAAGTGTGAACATTTGGGTTTTCCTCCCCCCGCCCTCATCCCTCGGGGATTCTCTCGAGAGGCTGAAATGCAAAGCAGCACAAAGAAAGCGGTTTTGCACGGGTCAGGAAGTGAGGCATGGCACCAAAAACCTCCACACTGCTCAGTAGGAAACGTGGCAGCATGCCGCACATAGGGGCCACCAGATCATTTCCCTCTCCTCAAGACATTGGCTCCTTAAGAAAGCACGCAGGGTGGATGTGGTGCTGTGCTCCAGCTGACAAGCCCTCTCCCCGGGACCCAAAGAAGTCAGCTTATATTTAACCTATTAGATTTGGCTCTGCATCAGGCTGGATGTTGGCTGGTCCCACGAGGAGCTGTTCAAGTGCCTGTGCCCAGCATTTCCCAGAACCTGTGTTACCCAGGACTTTGTTTTCCCCTATTATCTGGTGTATCCTGGCCTCCGTTCCTTCGATAATGGTATTTGCACACCTTAACTGGACACCTCTAGCGACCAGAGGTCTCGCTGGTCATGCAAGCCTTGCGCTGCTCAGCCACGGCAATTGCTGGACTGCATGGCAGCACTGTTTCCCCGCTTTTGTTTCTCCAATGGACTGTAACAGGCAGGTGTTATATCGAGGTGCACTGCAACTCGGAGAGTACACCAGCATGTTCAAATACTGAAAAAACTATAGAAAATACTTGTCTGAAAAACCCAGTGGGCGTATGATTAACTTGCTGCAGAGCGAGACTGGTAGAAACTGAGGGGCCAGATGTTCAAAGACCAAGCCTCTGCTGTAGCAGGATTTCCAGAAACTCTCATCCCCTGTCTCAGAACTAAAAATAGGAACTGGGTTTTCTAAAACATTCAGCCTACTCATAGAAGATATCTCTTTGACCACAAACAAAACCTTCTGAAAATCTGGCCCTTCTTAGGACACCTAAGTATGGCTTGAATTCTTCCGAAAGCCTCTGACTCTTGACGTGTCTTCGTTTGTGCTTAGGAAACCCCCCCAACATTTTCCAACTTAAAACACATTTAGCATGAAGGTACACTTGTAAATGGGTGGCTGTTGCTTTGACCTACTGCTCAAAGATACTATATCTCCCAGTAAGATTAGTGCAATGCTCACTTCGAGGCATGCAAGGGCAGGCACACAGCAAACTGACATTGCTATTCACTGGCACGCAACAGTAAGATTTTCTGTCTTTGGGTGGTCTACAAACTGGGTAAGGCTTGACCTAAGCAAGGCAAGGGTGGCTTTTAAAAGAGAGATAACCACTCTAGCTTATCTGGGGTTTGTGTTGATGTGTTGCTGTTGTTATTGTTGCCATAAATAAAAGGGTTGTTGGTCTTCTAATATGAGCCTGCCGTTATGAGAATTTTGTCAGAATAATCCTGTGATGTGTGACTCACAGAAACGTCTGCCTACATTTTATTTTAATAGCAAGGAGTCTACCACAATTAGTTGTGCATGTTTCTCTCTCCTTTATGATGGTGCTGTACCTTCTCTTTAGTATGAGCAACATTTCCACTTTTTTTTTTTTTTGAATAAAAGAATCAGTATGTTGAGCATTTCAGCAGCACTATATCACCTCCAGATAGCCTCAAAACCTCTTACCTGTCACATATGCTTTCTTACAGGCCTAGGTAATACATAGTGCAGCCTTGAGCACAGTACCTCTGGTAATGGCACCAAGTCTGGATCACAGGCTCAAATTCTCAGGTGCTGGGTATAAAATAATCAAAGGGTGTCCTTGAAAAATAAGTCTTAGGTTTGCAGAACCTAACAAACTCAAATAGTTTGCAAACAAAAATGGTGGAAAGCTACAAAGCTTCAAAAGCTACAAAGTTTCACTTACTCACTGATCATTTTAAGTATTTCTGCAGGATTATTTATTCCATGCTTAGAGCTAAAGACTGCCTATTGACCTATACATGATAAAAAATGATATTTTAAGGACATCATGATTTCTGATGGATTGACTTTGAATGTGTAAATAAGCAATTTTTTTTAGTCAGATGAGCAAGCAAAAAGAAAAAGTTATAGAAAACGGTTCAGATCATATTGTTTTTTCAGTTTTGTAAGACTGAAAGCCAGAAGAATTGCTTAATGCTGGATGTCAACGTTCCATTTGTCCCAAATAAAACGGTTTCTTCTGGGGCCTTGGTAAAATAAGCAAAGGAAGTGAAGAGTTGGTTTCCTGGGATGCTTGTGGGGCAGGCGTACTCCCTTATCTAACAGCTCAGAGGCCAGATCATTCACCCAGGATGTGGGAGAGCTGATGTTTCCTTCTCTCTATGCAAAGAAGCCTGACCCTCCACCTTGTGTCCTTTAGATGACTGGCCTGAACGTATGAGATGACACTCAGGAGACAAGGGAGGGAGAAGGGCAGATCTCAGTTTCCCCTGTTGGCAATGTTTCCCTTTGCAGGACAACTTAAAACCACCACTTAATGACAGAGACAAGTGTTCCCATCCCATCCGCCACACGTATATCTTCACCACAAGGCTAGAATTTCATCCGTGCCCATCCGCTGAAGGGACAGGTACGGATGCCATGCAAACTGCAATGGAGGCGAGAGGTCCCCCCTCGCCAGTCAGCCAGCCACCCAGCACAGCCTCCAGGCTTCCTGCTGAGCTCTGTGGATTTTTACTGGATCTGCATGAGCCCACCTCAGACCTGAGCCATGCAATTGGGCCTGACTTGGAAGGCATAACTGCAGGGTTTTGTGCTCTAAAACCATGTTGCATTGACACGGCTAGATCTTTCCTGGGCCTAGGGCACACTCAGAGACTTCTCTGTAATATACTATATGCTCATACACCTAGCTTCTGCAAAAAGTTGGTTTGTTAGAGACATAAATGAGAGCTCTGAGATGTCCACATTTCTTTGACTAAAAGGAAAGCAATTCTTACATCTTGTTTTCAACATCAGCCCATCTTCAGGCAAATCAGCTCAGGAGGATAAAGAGCAAAACCAAAACTAGCCAAATTTAAGGAGCTTCCACAAGAAGACTGTTCAACTAGAAAAGGGAAGACTGATTGCACAGTGCCTTTGTGCTTCTGGGTTCCAGGTGGAAAAGGAAATCATTGTTCGTGGCGCTGTCCTTTCATTATACTTACAACCTAGCCAGTACTAGTTTTTGACTAAGGCAGATTTCTCCTCCTGCATGTGTTTTCTAGCCAAAATGCTAGACTGAAATGGTTTGAGTAAATCATAGTTATGCATCCAATCTGGGATGCTTAGCATAACAAACTGAGAATCTAAGCTTTTGAGGCTTCCCATGCACATCTAATGAAACCAAAAACTGTAGCCTGTGCTGTTAGATGATACATCAGTTTTTCTTGGCTTTCAATCCAATTCCACTGAATTTTTATATTTTTATGGTAGGTTTGTAAATATCCATGTGGCTAGTAGCAATGTATACTTCGAAAAGCAGCAGAATGTTATCTTGATTTGTTGGAAAAACTTTCAAAATGTTACTACTCTTCATGGAATCAGAAGAGGCAATAACTATATATTCTGAAGCCAAATTAGTCTCTTAATTGCTAACAAGCTATCAAATTATCCAGAGTAGGCTTCATGCACAACTGTACTGTAATTGCTGTCTTGCATGCACTGTGATTTATAACAGATCCCAAGAAACGAGATAAAAGCCACTGGTGAGTCAAAACCTAGCTGCATCCATCTGCTTTGCAAACTGAAATTTTTACCTGGCTTGAGAAAAATCCACAAAAGGAGATAAGGATGGAAAAGCCTCAGCACCAGCAATGCCATCTGGGTAATTCTGAAGAGAAAAACAAAATCCACCCTCTCAGTGAAGACACAGTAGGACCTACTATGATCACTTTGTCCTTTCTGCAAGACTAGTTTAGATCCAAAGTGCCTTATTTGAGTATCTGAGTTGTGGCAGAGAGAGCATGGCCCCATGTGATGCTAAGATTCAATTCCAGTAAAAGCAATTGTGTGACCCTGTCTGTGAACACAGGGTCAGAAGTGAGTAAAGAAGCTAGCAGGACAATGGTGTGCGTCCGTGAGGCTGTATCTGACAGGAAACATTTAAAGTGGTCCACTGATACACACCTTAAGTACATGACATAGCTGAAAATTTTTGCCCACTTAAGGATTTCAAGTAACCACACCCAGGAATGTCTTAATACTGTTGTAATTAGGGGTGGGACAACCGGTTCAGATAAAATAAAGAACAACCTGAAACTACACCCAAAACTTGAAATGAGCCTCTCTCATCCTGTTCACAGTTGTTTCACCTTTAATCTTTTTTTCTTCTCCACTTATCTTTTCAGCTTTGAACAAAGGGAAAGCAGAAATACAGACAGTAACATAGCCGCTTCTCTCATTTCAGTAACTGAAACCAGCATATATTGGAAATTTCATAAAAAGCCTAGACCCCAAATCTCCACAGTGTTTTACAGAAATAATCCGTGCCTTATAAAATTTCTCTGAGACATAGTTCATAGCCTACCTTCGGATTTCAATCAAGGAAACTTAATTACCATTCATTGATCATATTTGTTTGCACCTTGTGTTTGCAGCTTAAATAATCACGTTTCTGATGACAGGCTACAACGGCCAAGAAAATGCCTCTCCTGCTAGTCACATTACATGCCCCATCTCCTCACATTGGTGACTGTAACTCAAGATAGGACATGAGGCAGGAAGACCTGGTCCTCTTTATGATGTTGAAGGCCCTTCAGATTCCTGGCTGCTTTTGCTTGCTTCCATGACCAAGGATCACCTGGCTGGGAAATGTAGGATGAGGAGAGCATCTCCACTGCCACCCTCCAGGCAGATTGGGCAGAAGACAGCTTTTGTCTTTTGCTTTTCCCCAACATGGAGCATCAGCCACCTCCTAGGATCACCCAGGGGTTGAAGACTTGCTCTTTTCCTGTGAAACACAAGCACTTTGGGTATTTCTGGCTCCTACGCTGAGGATCTTAAGTTTTTTAGAGTGAGGGTTTGTGGAGGAGGGAGGTTATGAGGGAAGAGCCATTTAGTGACTATGCTATGGGTCCCCTGGCCAATAATTTCATATGTGCTTGTATATAAATCATGTATGATCTTTACAGGTGACCCTGTTAAGGCCTAGGAACGAAAAGGAAAATAAACCATGGCAGAAAAATGAAGAATGCCCTGGGACATGAATGAGGTTTCCTATTTCTCTTTTATGATTTATAAAGTAGCCTTGAAAGGAATTTTTCTTTTTGTTTATTAAACCATTTGTTTGTTTTACCTTAACACTATCAGGAATGCCATGGCTTCCTTTTTCCATCTTGTTAGTGGTCAGCGTGGAAAAAACCCAGGGGGATGGCTTGAGACAGCTCTCCAAGGCTTTGCCATCAGTAATGGAGGAGCTGCATCCTTGCTATGTGGCTGAGGTTAGGCTGTCTTTTTGCCCCACCTGTCTCAGGTATTTGAGCTACATTTGGCTAGGTTAACCAAAGTATAGCAAACTTTAAGTAGTCTGACTGAAAATTGCTTCCTTCGCAAGCAGCATTTCTATGAAGGCCAGTGTCCTCAGCTTCCTAAGTTTCTTTGGTGGTCTGTAATCTTTAAATAAACAATTAAAATCACAACAACAAAACCCATGCAGGAAGTAAGCCATCCGATAAACTTAAAACCCCCACATGGTGTTTTACAAGCGCAGGAGCTGGAGAGGTCAAGGCAGCATGGAGGGCTCCCAGGCTCGCCAGGCGCTGAATGGAGCCCTCTAACGCTGCCTCTAGTAACCAGGACTTTTGACTTGTCCCCTGCTGTTGCCAAGCAGACCACATTCTTCCCCCTCTTTAATTTTTTCCCTCTCCCGCTCTGCCATTCCCCCCCCACATGCTATGACCTTGGTGCAAAATGAACACTCTTAATCAAAAAAGAAAGAAAAACAAACACAGCCTTGTGCCACCACCTGTAAACTGTAAACTGTCCTGGATATATTACCTGCCCAGTGCCAGACGGTGACGTTCACAGCTCCTGTGACTGAAGTACAAACACCACCTCACACAAATGGCATGTACGTAGGAACAAAAAACAACAACAGAATTCCTGTGCGCATTACTTCAGTCTGGCAAACTTTTTTGTATTATTTTGCACCAAAATGGTCCTTAGAAGCACACTATCCATTTACTTTATCATTTCTTCCAATATACATGCAGTCTGTTAGCTGGTTAAGCTGCTCTCTAAAGCTCTTTACAAATTCACTTTGAAAAAGCTCAACAATATTGCAAAATCATAATCAAGGCCCCTCATGGGTTTAAAACATAGGAAATTTTAGAAGATAGTAAGCATCAGACTGTCTCCATTTGCTTTTCAGTTTTTGTGTTCTTGTAGTGCGTGCTATCACATTGCTAAGCTTCCCCGTCACAGTCACAAAGGCTAGAAACTAGTTTAGCCTTTGTTTTAATTCTGAAATTCTCACGTTCTCACCTCAGCAGCTGGGTTTCAGCAAAGCTTTGGGTAGCTCTCGCTGGGTGAAAAGATTTCGTGAGAGTTTAAAACATAGATGTTTTTTAAAGGACTGACTGAAGACGGTAGTAACACATTTGACACTGGCCTGCCAGGTCTCAAAAAGATCATTTTCTCACAGGCTCTGCTCTCCTGGGGAAGTCGCTATACTCCTCGCACGCTGCTCAGGAATGGGTGCACCATCATGTTCGAACGACTCCTGGCTAACGTGTACATTTGCTGGATCTCAAATGCCGTATCTCCCTCTCCACACTGGAACCAGAAAGTTCAACAGTAGCAGGAAGCATCTGAAAGGCATTAAATTCCTCTGCTTTATGACAGGCCCTTTTCAGCATGACCCTCACGCTGGCTGAGGCTGACACCTAGGTGTTTTTGAGCTCGGTGGGTGTCTGCAGTGTTGGCATTTCCCTGCTGAGATGAGGATGCACTGTGCATTCATGACCTGCTCAGCTGCTTTTACTTCTGGGAGAGTTTCTCGCTGTTCAGTACGGTCCAGAAAGCTGTCACAATTTTGTGAGGATTCAGGGGGGTTCCCTTCCCTTTGGAAAGATAACCCCCCCCATCTGCTCCAGTGCTTCTCTGTGGAGAGGACCCTCTGGGGCTGCTAACCTAGCGAACTTGTGCCTCGTTTCTGAGGTCAGTTACTGGTTTTCCAGACGGAGACATTTACCAGGAAGATGGTATAAAGAGTAGCCACTTACTTTCCAGCTACCCTGCCTTCATTAGCCTGCAGAACCCGGATTCCTCTTTAAAAAGTTTCAGCTTTCTGTTATTTAAAAAACTAGAGCTGAAGCTGACGGTTTTTCTGGACTGCATTTAAGCAGCTCATGGTGCCGTAGCCTGTGCCAATCCCCATTGCAAAATGGGCCACCAGTGACAATTGGAGAAAGACACATGTGGCCCTTCGTGGCAGAGCAACCCCGACCCTTTGCTGGGCACTGGGTCTCCTGAGAAGAAGTGCTCCACGCAGCACGTCCGCTCCCCTCTAGCATCTGCACGGGGTGCTCCTGGGAGGGGGCCACAATCTCCCTGGCAGCTAGAGGGTGACTCCTATTTATGAAGAGGCCGTGATTTATGGACCACATCATTAGAGATGATGGATTAGTATCTCATTACTGTTCAGGAGGCATGCAGACCCCATACTTGCTGCTTAGTCTTGCCTCTTGGGGATGTCAGTTAGCTTCAGGTTCACAGCAGCAATAAATATCTTAAAAAAAAAAAGAAAAAAGAGGCATTTTAATTATAAGACCACCCATTTTTGCTTCACAGTTCAGGCTCTTCGTTTTTCAAAACATCAGTCTTTCGGGGATCATGTTTTACCCCGTCTCTCTGCTAGTTCCCAAGCCGTGGTTTGTGCAAGGAAATATTAGATCATAATGAAACTGCAGTGGTTATGTGTTCAGAAATGCAAGAAACCTTTTTGTCTGTGGTTTTGCTGTTATCCAGTTTGAAAGGTTCACTAGAAGACTTGTGAAACTAGCCCACTTGAAGTGTGAATCAAAAGCTTGAGCTGAGCTCTGAAGCTGTGCCTGAGAAGGAAATCTGTCTTTCCTCTATGCTGAGTCAAGCTATTAACCCGCCCAAGACATATGTACAGGGAATTTACAGAGCACCCACTTAGTTCTTACCGCGTCTCGTCTTGCTCCTGCAAGTCTAACATAGATATTAGCTTCCACCTCTTCTCGCCCCCGCGTCCCATTTGTTTTTTCTCCACCTCATCTTCACACTCACTTTTGGGTGAAGGGGGAAATTCAGCGGCATGAAAGAGGCAGCCCAATGCCCACATATTGCCGAAGTTTAAGCACGGGCCTTCTGCACAGACCTCTATTTCCCCAGCCTCAGAGGCCTGCTAGTTTCTCTACATAAACCCTTAACCTGCAGTCAATAAAATCAACCCACTTCTTCCTAGTGTCTGGTAAGGGCTAGCCCAACAACTCACTTGCTCTCCCAGCCTGCTACCCTCTACCCTGCCTTAAACAGCATTAACACCTTCCCGGGCGTCCCAGTTTATAACTGTTGTCCAAGGCAAGAGGCTTGGCGCAGTGGTGGTCTTTGTAGCTTGCAAAGCAGGGATCTTGCTGCCAGTGCCTAGACACAAAAAGTAGTAAAGAAAGAAATAGAAAGAAAGTAGTAAAGAGAACTGGTCAGTCAACTTCCATTCTTTTGTTTTCAGTTGGATGAAAAAATGTTTTTGGCCAAAATTATCACAACAGTGTAGAAAGTGCTTGTTCTTAACAGAGCTTTTATAAAAAGTGAACATTCAGGGGATGGTTTTCTGCATTAAAATGAAAACCTGCGACGCATCAAGGACTTCTTTGAAAAAGTATTTTTTATTGAAGTTTTTCATAGAAAAAAACAATTTTTCTTAACTTTTGATCGGATGAGTTCTACATAGTATCACTTCACAGTAATAGAGTAATCCCTCAGGGTTGAAATTATGTGCTGTAGGTAAGGTGAAGTCAAGCTTCCCATTTTTTCTTCATATCAAGGGCCATTGAATTCTGTATGTGCTCAGTGCAGCACTAGGAGTAGACCACCACAGCTTTGGTGCCAGTCACTTCAGCCTGTACCAAAGATTTGACCAGCTAGTGGTCAGAGCTGAGCAAAATGTTTTGGACATAGTAAATAACAGAAGTGCAGATGGGGGAGATCAGTATTATTTACACATTTGAATCTGTTTGACAAAATAGATTAAAAAGAAGGATTAAAGATTGGAGGGAAGTTTGGGAAAAAGGCATTGACAATTTCAGAATCAAGCAATCTGTTTATTTTAAAAACATGCTTTTGTTTCAAATTGTATACAAGTAAAATAGGAAAGGTGTAGAAAAAACCCTTGCCCTGAAGATGAAATACTGTCTTTTGTCTGAGCGTGAATTAGAGCCTTTTGCTGACTCAGAAGGAAATCGTATGTGTGTGCAGGGGTCACTTTGGAGGGAAAAAAACCCAATCCCCTAGACATTTCACACGAGGATTTCTCTTTTTGTTTTTTCTTTATTGCAGTTCAGCCACCAGATCAAGAATGTGTTATTTTTACAGCTCAGTTAAAGGCTATGAGCGTTATTAGGGACTTCTTCTATTACGAACACCGTGTGCTTTTATATTTAAAGTGAATCCAAGGACCTGAATAAATAGGCAAAGTGAACAAAAGTTTGTTGTAGCAACAACACTTATTTCTATGGGGAAAACTCCTCATGGCCTCAAGACTCTATATAAACTAGAGAAACCACCTTAGAGAAGTGGAAGATGCTGATTCAGTTCTTTTTCTCCAAGAACACGAAAGGGAAAATATCCCATGTTTTGGGGGGGAAGCACTAAACTAAACATCTTAAATATACGTTCAATTAGACTTGAAGGAAAGTAGCTTAGTATTCAGGGATAATGAGACATATTTACAAGGAATTGTCAGTTACACAAATATTCCTGAGCTGTTAATGCAGAACATTCTCCATTAATCACTTGGTATTTGTTTAGCTAACTGTTGCAACTGCTCTGGGCAGCTGTGGATATAGACATATACGTTCAGCTACCGGCCAGTTCATTTCATACGCATGTGATACACTCAGTGTTTCCTCATTGCTTTTTCCTGCTGCTCCCATCGCCTCATTGCTTGACACACCCTTAGCGAGATTTGGCGACTACTGTCTATTCCTGCTGCTACACAGATATTTTGCCTATGCTTGTCCTTATGTGGAGAATTCAGCCTGACTAAAGCACACGAAAGCCTCTGACAACAACTCTAATTTGTTTATTCCCTTCATTACTTAATATGAAATGTAAAGCAGCTCATCTGCTGCTAACAGTTTCCAGCTCCCCTTACTCGCTCCATGCCGTGCCACCCAGAAGGTCAGCTTTCGATGGGACTCCTCGAGCAATAATAGAACTGATGTTTGAGATTTCCATGAGAGATTGTGGCTTCGCCCCAAAAAGGAGAAGGAAAGGGTTTTAAACTCTCCCCTCCTCACCCCAATATATATTGCTTATAGAAAGGCTAGGCCTGGGAAAGCTACAGAGAAGATACGCAATAGTTACACAACTGTTGGAACTGTGGGAAAATGCAGCGAAACTCATCATTTAAGTGACTTATTTACCCTCAAACAGAAAAAAAGATCTCATTAGATATCGTGGTATACCCTGAGACTTCTTTCTGAAAAGCGATCACGTGAAACAAACTTCATTAAAGCCTTAATCAGCCTGCCTGAATGTTCAGAAGTCTTCTGCTGTAAAAGCTATATTTTCACCTGCTCCTCCTTTCTACAGCTGTATTGGGTTTGCTAGAAGAAAGCATATTGCAGTGTTTCCTTCTACGAGAAAAATCAATAGTTTTGAGGAAATCTGTCACACCTAAATAGGCTGATAAACCGTTCAGAACTTCTAAGATGCTTTTTAAAGCTTTAAGAAAAATAAGTTTGCTTCCAGCAAATCTAAAGAGCAAATTAAAAGGCCTTGGGCAGCACATTCATTGGGTTGGCTAACAAGTAGATTTTTGTGAGGCCCTTTATGAAAACATCATTTACCTTCATTTCTGTTAATCTCTAATCCTTCATTCTTTTATTACATTGCCAAATGATTTCTTTTACTAACATAGCACTTGCTTTTAGGTGAACAAACACGCTGCAAGAATTTCATTGGTGGGGGGAAAAGGGGGACTGAAATGCAAGCAGAGCTCTGCTTGGGGAGAAAATGAAGGAGTGTGGGGGGCGATAAGGTAACACACCCACATTTGGGAGCGGATTCATGGAAATAAGAAAGAATTAACCCTTGAGGCTCATTTTAGTAGCTAACTGAAAATTTCCATAGCAGAGAAACAGATGATTCATAGAAGTGGGCTCCAGGAGCAAGGGCAGCTGCTGGAGAGGAGGCCTGGTACATGAGCAAGGACTTCCCCAGGGACTGGGCGGCAGCTCCACCATCCTGCCTGTGAGCTGCTGTCTGCAGTGTTGGCTGCTGCTGCTAAGGTCACTTTGCAAAGACCTTTCCCTGTTCCCCCTGACACACCTGAACTCACCCAGCAGGAGCCTGAACCCTAAAAGGAGAAAAGAGCTTGTGGCAACATCAATCTGATAAGTTCACACCTTCGTTTGGAAGAATATGTTGTTCTTCTGGTATTAGTATGCTTATAGTTAGCTTTTAGTTGCTATTTCTTTATAACCTTAAAAATAAAGTATCTCTTTCATGAAAGAGCATTGCAGCCAATTCATACTAAGTATATCTAGCATCCACCCAACTCCAACAGAGTTCATGAGCTAAGAAATGTTGTTATTCAGCTATATAACAGTTCTGATACTGTTATATCAGTATCTGATACCAATAAAGTGCTGTCATGTAGCTTGGGGTTTAACAAACAGGAATTCCACATGCTAGTGTGTGGGAGAAAGTAGTTTTTTTGTTTTTTCTTTTCAAATGAAGCCCATGAGCAGTTGAAGTTGGTTTCTGGGACAGTTTAGGTCAAACATTTTTGAAGCAGATGAGAAGGGCCTATTGGCCACTAGAAAAGTTTTAAATTTTGAAAGTTCCAGGATTTTCAATGGGAATACAGAATTCTGTAAGGAAAAAAGCCAGTGCACTCTACCTGGAGACATTATCCACCTACCCCAACTATTCAAGTTACAAGTAAACATTAGGTAGGGGCTTACTCTGGTAGAGTGGTTACTAACCTGAATTGTGATAAAACTCTTCTGTTCCAGACGGTCACATTTGCTTCCCTTTGGAGAATGCTTGTCTGTAAAGATGCTTGCTAATCCACTACCTGTGGGAATTAGCTATATTAAGTGGCAGCAATCATAAGAATGGCACAAAGAACAAAGTCTTGGGTATTTCTTTTTGGTCTGCCATGCAGAGTGAAGTCCTCCAGAGACAGCAGTCTGAGGCTTCTACTTCAAGTTACATGACAGAAGAACTGCCCACTAAAATCCCACACAGCAGCCCTACCAGCAATGGCCTGCCTTAGCTCTTATCAGGGTCTGTGCAGATGATAATGATTTCTCCAGATGTCCCCAGGACCTTAATTTAATTAGCAGCATCTTGTTTTTTAACACTTGGCAGGTGGCCTAAGGCAGAAAGGTTCTCGTTCTAGGCTGAACTAGAAAAGTGGCTATATAAATACACCTGTACTTTCACTTGTAGCCCAAACAGTCTCTATAGAGTCATAATTCTCATATCAAAAGTCATTTTTCAGAAGAAGTTTGAACCATAAAGAACTTCAATGTATTTTCAAGGTATTTGGAGGAGGCTCACTTGGGAAGATGTTCATAAAGGTGGATAAGCATTTAGTTGCCATTTTATGGTTTTGAATCCAAACCCGAAATCTTCAGAAACACTTCTCCGTGGTTGCTTATCTTCTACAGTCCCTCAGTATCCTATTGCTAAAGTGTATTAGCATCATTTTGGCAGCTAGTTATATGCATAGCTACCCAAATTCACTCAGATCCAGGCAGTTTGCTATCGCAGACCTAGAAAGATTCACCAAATAGTGTTCTTCTACCTGTTCGGTCTGATCTGGCAGCCATTCTCAAAACAAACCAACCAGATCAGGCTTCACACAGACCACAGCAGGGACCAGTGCAAAATCCAAGGTCAGGTCCACTCTCTGCCTGACCTAGGACTGGTGGCATAACAGAGAGGGAGGTATGAAGCTTAGCAAAACCATGAAGGTCTCTACCCAGTATTTTTATAAACTGGATTATTTTTAGAAATATGCAGATATCCATTCTTCATGAGCATATTGACTTCATCACAAGTCACTGCACCTGCAAAGTCCTGAGAGGACCCTCTCCCGTGTGGAACCTGAGGACAATCACAGAGATCACCTTCAAGAAGTGTCAGATGTCCCCATGCTGGGACAGGTGCTCCAGAGCATCAATTCTTTTCAGGATTGCCTGCCACACTGCGGGCAAGTCAGATGCCTTAGAGCAAAAACATCTTCATTTCATATAGGCTGAGTATGGCTTCATGGCCCTTCTCCTGACTTGTAGTGACAAAACAATTTTTTCTCCTTTTTTTACATTTCATTTTCATGTTTGTGCTGCAGGACCAAGAGGACTAGAAAATCAGCTGGATTTTATTTTGGGCCTTTTATTAGAGTAAATTTGTCAAAAGCAAGACCAAAAATACTGTTAGCTGAGCTCTTGAGTCTTGCTCTATGTATGATATGTTTGTCCCCCTCCTTCGGCTGGCGCGTTGTATGTGTCTGGGAAGCACACGGCTTATTTTAATCTTACCATCTTTAAAATACAAAGAAATCCCAGGCACCTGAGGCAAGCAGCTGCTGTGCATGCCCACATGAATGTGGGCAACTGGCAACTCTGTAGTAAAACCAGCCAGGTTGATTGGAAACTGGCCAGATGGCAGCTCCTGCAAGCTAAAAGGATTAATTATTTGGGGATCATGCCTGGAGAGCAGGCACAATGAATGCAATATATAATTCCTTGTCACAACTGTGTGTCAGTGCTAGCAAATGAGGAACAGCCAGTACCCTGGCATTCAGAAGCAGCCATCTTTGCTCTCTTTAGGGAGGAGGCACTTTCTTTATAAGGCCCTGAAGACTAAAAAAATCTCCCTTTTAGCCTGAAACTGCACCTGTGAACAGTGGTCATCTAGCAGCCTTTGCTTTCCTGCAATTGCACTGATGCCATACATTCTTATTTATATTATCATGTATTTCACAACTGTAATGTTAATTAACTATTTTACTGGATCTGTGTAATTAACCATGTAATGACTCAAATATCTACAAGACTGCTTTGTATTTTTTCCTTTTAGCTTAACACATGTGAGACTGGAGCTGCGTTTTCCGGCCTGGTATTTCACTAGATAGCCCTGCTGCTCATGGCCAAAGAAAACGGCAAGCCGACCTCCATGGGTTCCTAAAGTTGTCCAGTCCAATTAAGAGCAGTTTGTCTACGTGGAAAAATCCACTTAGAAGTTTGCTGCCAAATGTCCCTAGCAGGGCTCATCTGGGGTTACCAATTCTGCTGTGGGGTTTGGTGGCCTTCCGCAACCTTGGTCCCGCTGGCGGCTGAGCTTCGGGCTTGGGGGAGACGTGATTCACCTGACACACAGAGCGGGGGAATTCCTCCACGTCACGCGAAGCCACCTCCACAGCTTTTGGTCTAAGTATCCTCAGTCTGGAGACAAAGGCAAATCTCTGACATGGCCCATTCCTCGCACCGGGCACAAAGGTCTTGGCTGCACTCCCATTCAAACTGCACCAGCAACAGCCTGTTTTTAACAGCTATGCATAAGCACAGTTATTTCTAGCACAGTTTCCCTGAAGTGTGCCAGCAGAGAGGCTTTTTTTTCAGACCCTAGCTCGCCAAACCTTGCTATATTCTCCACCTACATGTGAGTATAGTGTTGGAGACCCTGGCTGGAGCGATGAGGAGGAGGAAGGACGATCTGAGTTCTTGTTAGACACCTTTACCACAATATCCGGACTTCACCCCACAAAGCCGTGCTCAACCACGTGGGACAAGGACATGGACAGGGCTCCAGGCGGTTTGGCCATGACCCCCGCACCCCTCCTTGTGCCAAGGAGAACTTTGTTCCTCAGGTATCGGCACCGCTGTGAACAAAAGCAGTGGCAGAACGAGGTATTTGCTGAGCATGACTACACACCAACGCGTGACAAACCTACCCTCCCTCCGTCAAATGGCCCTAATTCACGCCGGCGGCCTGGTAGGGTCCAACGAGGGTATACTAAAAGGAGCAAAATTGGGATCTTTGTTTAGCCGGTTGGCCAAGCTTCCCGCTCCGCCTGCCGCCTGTGTCACCCAGCGCCGTGGCTGTCACAGTCTGGGGCTCCGGAGCCATCGCTCTGCTCCTGTGCTCAGGAAAGAAATCCTCCACACCCAGTGGGGATTTTGTGTAGCTGCCTTTCTTGGTGGAATAAAATGGCCTTCTTCAATAAAACTGCCTTCTCTTGGTTTAGCTTACGATTTTTTTCAATCCCTGCATTCCTTTGTCGGTGGGAAAAGGACACGCCATTTGCTTTCCATCATTGCATCACTGTAGAGCCACTAGGGGATTTCTGACGAACAGCCTGGGTTCGGCTTTGGCCCTCTGATCAAAGGAGCTTCTGACCCCTCCTGTTTCAGTGATAGTCGAGTGTAGGAGAAAAAAGTCCAGATTTCCGGGATGCATTTGCAATGCTGGGGAGTACCCCACAGGGACCTTCCCTCAGCCCTTCTACCCCCCTCCCCATTTATCTGACTCCTGCATCTCTAATCTGCAACTTTGCTGTTGTGGAGCAGGAGCCAATGCATCAGTAATGCAAATAATACAGGGAGAGTCCTCTAATGCCTCTTTGCAGCATTGTTCCTCAGAGTGAAACTGGATTTTAGGAGCTCATCTGCGCTTGTTGCTGTTTTCTCACCTGAAACCGTAATCCTGTCTTTGTGCTTTCAGTCACTTCCATAGCAACTAATTTTGATGACTCTGAGGATTATAGCTTCAGGAAGGAACTAAGTAGTGATGGAAGAAAAAAACTGCAAGAAACACTCTGATCCTATTTTTATTATGACGGGATGAACACATTCAGATAAAATAAAGAGCACTCAGCCTTCAACCAGTCTCAAGACAGTCCTCAAGCTGAATTGTTAGCTGATTGCAAAGTTAGGTTTGTCTCCTCCTTTTTTGTGTGTGAGTCACTGTATTTTGGCCTTATAGCCGAGCCAAAGCAACAGGAGAAACACAGTCATCAAGAGCCTGCTCACCTTGCTCTGCTGACCCATCCAGTTAAATCAGTTCAGACAATCAAACAGACTTTAGTCAGAAAAGACCATTTGTCTGTCACTAACAGACCACGAAATATTTGTGCAAATTCCTCAAGTAGTAAAAGTGGCCCAGGAAAAGGAGACAGATAATACATGCTCAGTAGGCCCACAGTGGAGCCCAGTAAAATAAATAGAAAAGTATTCTGGGCTTTTAGTCAGACCAAACTGATAAAAGAGTCCTTTAAGTAACTGTATTAACTCAGAAGAGAGGCTTTAGACATCGCTATGAGGATCTCATTTCTCTTCAGTGCCTCAATGAAGTAAAGTAACCCAAGTATCTGAAGGCAAAAGAAACAAGGTGGAGAATAATATAGGGGGAAAAAATGTAGTGCGAGTCCATGAAGCAATGTTATGGCCTCTGCCAGGGCAGTATGTGCAGTACAGCTCCCCTCAAAATGCCGGAGTAGGAATAGAGGGAGCAGAAAAAAGAGATAATGTGATTTATCAGGTCCTGGAGAAACGATCATATGGAGAGAGATTTTTTCACTTGAACAGAAGAATGAATTAGAGGGGGGTTGATGGAAGTCTATAAATCACCAAGAAGGTGGATTTATAGCAGTTGTTCTTCCTGTCTCAGAGTCGTGGAGCCAGTGTCACTGTTAGGGGTAATGCCACCAAGATAAGGAGTTGAACAGGGAAGGAACCTGTTGCTTCGTGACCTAAGTCTGCCTTCTGTGGCGGTGGCCTCCAGGAGCAGCAGCCTGTTGTACGTGTACCTCAGCCCTCGCTCGTGCCTCCCCTTGAAATGCCTGGCACTGACCACGGTCTGGGAGGGGATTTCAACATAAAAGGACCTCTGTGCTGTTCTTATCTTCCAGAAATGCCTCTTTTAGTATTTATCACTGTTTTCCAAGAAGTGTCAGCGTGTTGCAGAGAAACGTGCCTCACTCGAGCAGTTCAGCACATCAGTTTTTTAGTTTTGAAGGGAAAACAAGCTAATTCCTGCAAACAGAGTATTAGCACTAAGCCCGACCGATCACCCTCCAGCCGCTGCAGGCAGCCTGCCCAAGGAAGGAGCACCGCAGAGCTTGCACCCTGCAGAGGAGAGGCGCTACCTGAGTGCCAGCGGCTCTCCAAGGGTGGCCCTGCTTTCCCCCTGCCGGCAAGGCCTGCTCGGGGCTTGGCCTCCCCCCGGTACCCATGGAGCTGAGGGGAAACGGCTGCAAAGAGGCGGTGGGCTTTCCCCTGGGTATTTTTGTGGTGTTTCTGGCCATGGGAGCTGGTTCACGGGCTGCTGCTGCGGGGTGGGTGTGCAGCACCCTTCCTCCCTCGCGGGGTCCTGTGGGACCCATCGCCACTGGGGAGCCGGGCTTGGAGGAGAGCAAAACAGTGACCTTGAAAAGCTGGAGGGAAAGCTATTTGCATGTGTGTTTCAGTAAATATCTCCGAGGAGTCTAACGAAAGCTTTAATCTCGAACCACCTCCCAGCGCTCAGTAATGACAAAGGGAAGCTCAAACCCATGAACGGGGTGATGCGCTGAACTAATGCATATTCACCACCCTTCCCGTGGAGGTGGCATCAATCAGATCCGCTTCGTTCTCTATAGCCTGATCCAAGACAGGTCACACATAATTTTTTCCTTCTAGCTCCAGTATGTGCTGGGGACTGGTGGTTACCAGCTCTGTTTCCCAGACTGTGCTGGTGAAATGGTTTAACTGATGACTTTGATGTGGTGAGTTCAAAGCATTAGTTCCTTTGTGTGCATATGCGCACGTACATATAAAATAATGAGATTTTCGTGTTGAAAATTGCTGTGAAAAATCTATGCTAAAATATATCTAACAGAAAACCCCAAAGGGACATCTTTCAGATTTTTGTTTTTCCTTCTTGCTAATCCCTTTTTTTCTCAGGGGAAAGGAAAAGGGGAGGAAAACAAGGTGAGAGAGTAAGACAAAAAAAAAAAAAGAAAAGAAAAAGAGATACCAAAACTTTACCAGGATTTTTAGAGGGAAAGCATACAAACCTGGGGTTGCAAAATCACCTAAAAATAAGACTGGAAGAGACATAGCAAGATTACACAGTCCCACTACAAAGCAGGACCAGCTGAACATAAACGTGCCGTATCGCGAGCCTGAAATGTTCTGAATCCGTTGGAAAAACTCTCCCCGTTCCCGCTGCACTGTCTGTGCAATAGTTTGCTTTTTCCAGTCACCTTTCTCAGACTCGCTAGTACCCGGAGGACAGAGATCTATGGAGCACAGGTTGAGAACCACTGGTCATAGAAATACAGACAGCTTGCAGCACAATAAAAAATAAGAAAGAAACACAAGAAAACAAAAAGACTGAGGATGTATTTATTAAGCCAGTAACTAAAGTTCCTCACACAAGCCTCCTCCTAAATTAGCATATTTAGGACCACTAACGTAATCGAGAACATTTCATTGTGACTGTTCAGTCAGTCATGACAGACCCAGCACATTATAACCTCATCCCCACCTCTAGCCAAGTTCCCTGATGCCTCTGCGATAGCATCCTTCGATCTCCAGTGCTGCAGCCTAGAAAATAAATCAAGGCTGCATATTGAAATATATCTGTATGCTGAAAAATATGCCCACATATAGCAACTACCTACAAGCTGCATAAATCCCTAAAGCTAAAACCAACCTGTCAACCAACTCTGGCTGTGTTTCCATATTACGATTCCTCCAGAAGCAGATCTAGTTTAAAAGGTGCCCTTCCAGTCCTTCTCTACACTGCTAGAAGCAAGGCTCACCCCATCCCAGCTGAGACCATCTGGGTGTTTGACTAGCTCTGCTCTAAGCTAAATTTGATGAATGACCTCATTTAAAAAAGCTGTAAAAAAACAAGATGGGGTGCAGGGGAGGGCATCTGCAAACCAGGTCAATTTATAGCTCATTTCAAGCACGCCCACCTCAAGCTTTGGGCTGGTGCACCGGAGGGCTGTGGGAGCTACCTCTGGGAGCAGGAGTGGCAGCAAGCAGCTCAGGAAGAGAGGACAGGGACTGCACAAGCCAGGTGTACCAGCAAAGGGGTCAGGGTATAAATTCCTATTCATCTGTCACTTAGTAAAGTTAAACCTCAGCACATCAGCAACATGACTGTCCTGTACATGGAGGCCTTTTCCACCACTTTGACAATATAAAATGTCCTCAAGGAGACGAGTGACATTCCTGTTCATTTTAAAGCCAACGCCTTGGGTGCAAAGGGATCTGGTTCTGCACAAACAAGGATCAAATAGTAGTTCTAGTTATAACATAAAATACTTGGGTTGTGGAACAATGCCAAGTTCATGTTGTTTGGGAAACCCCAATATGTTATTATTGTATTCTTTTTCAATTTCCTGACTTCCCGGTGGCTTGTCTTCCAACCTGAACTTTGCATGCTTTTCTCACTTTCCCATCACTTAATAATAATTAATGAAGGGAGGGAAAGAAATGTTAAAGAAAATTTCAACAGAGGATCAAAATTCCTAACCCACAGTGGTTATTTTCCAGGTTTCCACACAGGTTTAATCTCACCCTTGAATATCAGTGTGGATGCATTGCTTTCACACCAAAGCTTAAAAGATTTGATCTGAATGAAAATGAGAAGGAAAAATGTATCTGTGCGGCTACTGCCCCAATCCTGTCCCCTCCAAGGTCCATAGGCACCTATAAGCACATCCCAGTTGAAGCAGGACTGAGGTTTTTTGAGAGCAGTGTGAGATGATAAACACCAGGGAGAAAGGGACTGGGCAGGGTCACCAAAAAGGTATAACAAGAATCAGATAAATAAGTAAGAAATAAATGCCATATTTGTACAGTTCTGTTCCTCGTCAGTGTAAAAGAGTAAGCAACTAAATTAAGCAGAAGAACCCTTAGAAGGAATATGACGGGAAACAAAATCCTGACAGCAAGGTCTGTTAGGCTCTGAAATAGTCCCTCAAGGGAAGCAGCGGACGCTTGAGTCATTTGAACAATAGACTGGACAAAGCACTGGAAAATATACAGGAGGGAATAAATCTGCATTAGGAGAGGAATGTCTCAGATAACCTAATGGGTTGTTTCCATCCATAAATCTGTGACTGTATGGCAAGACCTTAGCCAGAAGAGGGTTGTGGCAACATCAGAAATGGATACACCCATATTATGTATATTGGAGCTTGGAGTGACCACTGTGACCTGTGTGTTACTTGAATGATAACTCGTATTTTTGGAACATTTCAGTATGTTAACTGCTTTCCATTGCCCATAGATTCTGGTTCTGGTTTATGTGTGCATCTCACCACCCGGTCCACGTAGTGTTTACAGGGTACAGGAAGAGTGCTGGAATATTTGTGTCTGTTAGTTGTTCTTCATAGTTTAAATGCTCAGGCTAGACCCAGAGCACTGGCTTCGGGGGCTTTCCTGCTTCTCTGTTTTTTCCTTCTAGTGATTGACTTTTGGGGGGGCTCCATCTGGGGACTTTTGTGGGAAGAAAGTGCCCATAAATCTGTCAATTAATCTAGGAATGATAATACATAGCACTTTCTCCCTGTACCACAAGGAAAAACTCATAGTAAGAAAGTAAATAAACAAACAACAGTGATGAAATGGATAGAAAAATAGTGATTGTCTTGGTTTATAGTAGTGCACACAATTCACCTTCTGCTAGATTATCAATACTCTCAGTACCAGCTCCACCCCTTCAATGACTTTAATTCTTAAAGAAACTGTGCTCTTCTGCTCACGACACAGTGTTGCTCTGTTTGACCTTCTCACAGACTAATGGCACCAGAGACTAATTCAGTTTTCCTGTGGGTGTAACACAAACATGAGGAAGCAGGATTGTGTTCCCCAACAAGAGCTGGAGTTAGCGTTAGGCATTCCCTTTCTGATCTCCTTAGAAATAAAGCTCTCTTTCATACCAATGCACGCGCATGCCTACTCTCCATTTCTGATGGCTCCCCCAAAAGTCAATCCTTCAAATAAATCAGCGTTCAAAGCCACCAGTAGATCCCCTGAGCTCCATTCCCTGTTGCCATTCATCCCCCAGGAAAAAAAGGCATGCAGTGACCCTATCCACGCCTCTCTTTGCTCTGCATCACCAAACCTCAGCATCCCTCCTCCCCTCCACCCATTCAAACGCACCAGAAACAATCCAGCGCTGACTGCCACCCATCACATTCCAGCAAGCGCTAGCTGGTCTCTGTGCACTTTCTCCTCTCTTCACTCAGGCCCCTGCGGAGAGGGAAGAGTGCAGTAGTGGTGTCTGCCAGGAAAAGTTTCATTTGCTGTTAGTTAGTCCTGAAAAGCCTTATTAGCCCCTCATTACTGAGCTGGACTGACAAAAGGTAATAATCAATGAGCCGCTTAGGCAAAGAAAGAGCACTGGCGATTGCCATTATTAATTCTGGGAATATAATTTTGTGTAGCACTGAGAAATCTCACTGATTCAGGCTCTGAATGCAATACATGCAGCTCAAAGCACACGCTGTACATGTGTATTCATGCATATGGGCACAAGTGTGCGTGCGTATTCAATCTCCTGATGTGTATCAGCTCGGCGAGAGGATGTGAGCTAGTCTGTACTGCTGCATTTTGACCGGGCTTGTCTACAGCTATAATGCTATCTGATCCCTTTTATTGCCCTGCCGGGCGCCAGCGCTGATCAGCATACTGCAGTGACAGCTCTTGTTTCACCACCCCATAGCCAGCTCCTACCACCAGAATACGAACAACAGTTTCTCCAGACATCTCAAAACTCAGCCCTTCCTGTCGGGTCTGAGGAAATAGTTCAGATTTCCAAAAGTACTTGAAAAACAGAGGAGGACATTAAGCAAGATCTGAAGCTGTGTGGAATTATGCCCCTCACATGCCTGGGTTAATCTGCTCTGAAAATCTGAGTAGACGCATAGCTGCAATTTTAAGAGCTTCAGTCCCTTCGAAAAAGCTGTACCAGCTTGGCCCAGGGACAAAGTGCAAAAAAAAAACAGGCAAGGAGCTCTTCCTGGCTCCCACTCCAATGCAACCTGCTGAGGATGAGGTGGGAATAGATGCTGGCACATGAGAAAAGAATGAGCTCACATAGCTCATCTCAGGAAAGAGAGGGGACGCTTTTTTAATACTTCAGCTGAGTCGTATTTCAATGATGCAACTGGGTTTTAGCACGTAGGGGAATGACTGGGACAATCTTGACATGCAAGGCCTGCTGCCGAGTGCAGTTAAAAACTGCTGTGATTGCCTCATAAACTTTGTTAAGT
The DNA here is from genome assembly GCF_036370855.1 of Dromaius novaehollandiae. Taxonomy (NCBI): domain Eukaryota; kingdom Metazoa; phylum Chordata; class Aves; order Casuariiformes; family Dromaiidae; genus Dromaius; species Dromaius novaehollandiae. The sequence continues at coordinate 122,421,912 of NC_088098.1, forward strand.
GCTCATGTGACAGGAAAAGAAAATATTAACACTCCAAGTTTTTATTTTTATTGAGATTTTATTCCTCCAAAAAATAACACACACCTTAAAGTGTAATCTCAGACACCTCAAACTCAGTTGAAAGTTACCTCAGTGCCCAGGCAGCCTTTTCTCCAAGCAAGGCTTGGCCGCGGTGCTAGATCAATGCACCAGCATACGAAACTGTCTGCAGTGAGCTCCAAAGCAGCCTGGCCAAATGTGCTGGACACCAGGAAAAGGTCGGACACCAGCACACACCAGGGAAAAAAAACAGCTGCTCTCTGTTAGCCCTGGCCTGACTGCATGGCCGTGTCATGCAGAGCAGGCATTCGTGGTGCCACAAAATCGTTAGCCAGTGACAGTGGTGGAGAAGGCACTGCTTGAACTCCTGGCTCTTACTCGCTCTGCTGCCCGGTGTATCGACATTTAATCCTGCCCTGAGGAATTGTTAAACCTGCTTGTTCCAGGGCTGATGCAGCCAGTGACTTGATTGCATTTGCAGAGTTAAGGCCGTATTGAACACATTCAGTGGATGCAGGCAGTTTGTGGGGTCCTGCACACAGAGGAATGCACCCACTGTGAGATCAAGAGAGCAGCTATGGGTCTGCAAAAGCGAATTTGTAATTAAGAGCGACTGGGTATTGCTGTGCCCCACAGCGCTTTTGTCTGCACCGTGAGAGTGGGTTGGAACTGCGAGAAAGTGGATCTCACCCTGTGACTAACTCCAGAAAGTGCTGATGAGTGCCCTTGCACAGAAAAATTATGTATTTCCTTTCAAAGAGGAACAGTAAAGCTATGATAAAAAATGAAATAGGCACGGACAACATACTCTAGCTTCAGGAGGCCCAGCCAGCACACATATCCTGGTTGCACACATAGCTGTATCACAGAGGATGGACCCAGCATTCTTCCTCCAGAGGCCTGGAAAAGTTGCAGTATTTCCCACCACTAATGACATTAGCAACAGGTAGCTAACAGTAAAAGACAAAACTGCAAGAAATGCACTGCTTCATGGAAAGCTGTCCTGATACCTGCTTCTACCAACAAGGGGCCCAGGAGGGAAAACTAGACCTCCTGTTCTTCCCTGCAGCTCTGATATGCATTTGCTCAGGCTGAAGTTCAGCTTTTCCTCCCTTCCCTCTGGCGAACACACTTACCTCCACCGGTCAGACTCCTGCTAAACATGACGTAAATCCAAGCAAATGTCAGTTTACCGAAGCGAGCTTAGTGGCTTGAGCTGATGGCAGCTAGTCCTGTCAAACGTCCTGCTCCTCTCAGCTTCTCGCTGTTCTCATGGGTTCTCATGGGAAGGCAACTCACTGGGCCACATAGTTTGGATTCCTCGTAGTCATCAGGTCTGTTGTTCTGTGATTTGCAATTAAGAGCTGAATAGTTAAGAACTAAAGCTACATCTCTCTGTCAAAGCTATTATAAAGCCTTTTAAAACCATCTTACCCTAACCAATTCACAGAGAAGCCTTTTTCCCCTCCAGGACAAAGGAGGGGAAAGCCCTCCTTTTCCCCCTTTCCACTCCCATATTTAGTTTAATTCAAACTGTTCAGGCCTCTTTCTGCAGAGATTTTTTTTTTCTCCCCCCAAAAGAATATCCCAATAGCAGTAAAGCAACATGAGTCATATAGATAACAGCCTGATCTGTCCAACTTTGCAGTTAATTTGGTGGCCCTGTGTTCTTGTTCCTGTTGTGTTCACTTTCTATGAACAGAAAGCAAAAATGTTCATGGAAAATGGGTTTCAATGGCATGTACATGAGTGTTCCTGGAAATCTAATTTTACATTTTCAGCAAAAGCATCTGCTTCCATACAAGGGTGAGCAGGAAAAAACAGTAAGACACTTAGCTGCCCACTGCACAATTGTCTTCACTCAGTCCAAAGAACAGAAAGTGCAAATGTATCCCCTCAAATACAAGAAGAGTAGTTTTGTTTGCAGGTATTAAGCAAGTAGGCCAAAGCAGCTAAAATGATGTGCTATGATCTGTTCATCTGGCATGAACAGATGTGTTTAATGTTCAATTTTGGGAAAATGTTGCTTGCAGGAGGAGATCTGTTTGTAACTCCAACAGGTGGCTAGGGATAATGTATCTGATAGGTCCTAAATTCCCATCTACCTGTTGAGTGTGTAGAACAGCTCCCCAAAATATAATGATGCTACCTTACCAGGAAATGTGAAAGAAATGATCAACAAGAATAGGCATTACGTTTCTACAATCCCTTCCAGCCCTTGACTAGATATATTTGTAGACACAGAATAAACAAAGGACTGGTGAAAAATCAGTTATCCAGGGTGAGTGGAAAGGGACATAAGACACAGGAGAGAAAAAAAAAAAGGCACCCCTGCATGATAAAAGAAAAGCGCTGTCAAACACAATGACTTCACAGCCTCAGTGGCTGAAAAAACAAAAGATGAAATTGTCTGGCTCTGGGGGTCAGGGCTTTAATGTGCTGCTAATAGCATTTATAACATAAAGCAGTGTCACTGCATTAGTCTGGATTTAGCAACGCCGCTTTACATCAGCACCAGAAGTGATTCATAAATTAAAATCTGCATCTCTGTAAACAGAGTGAAGAGAGGCACTCATGGGCACTGCCCCCCCCCCCCCCCCCCGGCACCCATCCCCCTGCCACTGCTTTGGCACCCATCCACGAGGTGTGACAGGGACAACCTGGCTCGGGCAGATCAGCCAACCGGCTCTGCAGACCCAGCCGGCCCCTGGTTCACCACTTCTTCAAATGCTCCCAGGCTGCCGCCATCCGAGAGATTCCCATGGGTAGTGGGAATGGGGTTCCTCGGAGAGCGATGGCCGTTCCTGCAGGACACCCCTGGGAAGGGACGCAGCAGGTGCTCGGCCAGCCCCGAGACAAGGAGCACACACGAGGCAGGGCAACGCCACAGCAGAAATGCTGGGGGCATGCTTTGCGCTCGTGTTCGCGAGGCTGGAGCTGGACTTCGCACCCCACACCAGTGAGTTCAGCCACTGGCTTCACAGGAAAGGAGCCTAGGAAACGCTCCAAAATTGAAGTGTCAGTAGAACAGATTTTAGGGTAAAACAATAAAAATAACAGTAGCAGATTGCTAGGACCAGACTGCTTCACTCAAGAGCTCTAAGGGAGCTCACATTGAAGCTACTGACCTATTCAGTACAATAACACAACTGTTATTGAAATGGCATGGCGCCACAGGAATGGAAGGTGGCAAATGTTACATTCATTTTTAAAAAGGGCTTTTAGGGGCAATCCAGAGACCTGTGGGCTGGAAGCTGGACTTCCATATGAGGCAAATAATTGACAGAAACCATAACAGAGACTAAAATGGCTAGATATGCAGATAAATGTGATACAACAGGAAAGAGTCAGCGCAGTTTTTAGAGCAAGAGGTCATGCATCACAAATCCATTAGTGTCAAGGCCTGTGCAAGTCAGCATATTCATAAAAGATACGACTGTAAAGAGCTGCAGAGCAATCTCAGAAAACTGAATGACAGGTTGATAAAATGGCATACGAAATTCACTGGCAGTAAATACAAAGCAAGGAGCACAAGGAAAAACAACCCTAGCTACATGAAGATCTGGGGCTGCAAATTAACATCGGTCAGGGAAGAAACCTCAAAGTCACTGAATTTGTGGCACACCCCCAGCTCACTGCTCAAGGATTGTCAAAAAGGTAAAAAGGGGGGGGGGGGGGGGAAGGAGCTTTAGGAATTGCTACAAAAAGAAAAGACAACCAAAAGAAGACAACTTCTGGTGTACCTATATCTCAAATACTGAGTGCAGTTCTGCATACAGTCGGTCTAGAAAGGATGTAGAAGCATCAGTGAAGACAGAGAAGAGATGGCGTGGAAATGTGGGATGGTTTCCATAGGTGGGCAGAATAACTACACTAGCGTTCTTCTGCTTGGTCACCTCAACAGAGAAGGGATTTGAGAGAGGTCCTATCAGCTCACAAGCACCCTGGAGAGCTGAACAAGAAAGCATTATTCATTGTATCGTGTTAGAGAAAGGGAGCAGAAACTGATCTGTTGGGTTGCAGGTCTAAAAGAGAAGGAAGTACTTCTTTCACACAGTGCAAAGCTGAGTTATGGCATTCATTCTCACAGGATGCTGTGGAGGCAAAAAAAATTGAATAATTCAAAAGTGGTTGGCCAAATTCTTGAAGCCTCAACGCATCCGCAGCTGTTAAACACAATGACCCAGATGCCACTGAGGAATCCCCTTAACCACAGTTCGCTCACAACTGAGCTGATAATACTACAGAAGGATCATGTTATACTTGCCCTGTCATTACACCCTTTTCCTAAGCATCTGCTTCTGAAACAAGCTACCTTAGCTGGACCTTTGGTTTGGGCCAGTATCAGTGCATATTACATTGTATATAATATAAGACCTATATTGGGAACCTAGGATTTATTGCAGGTGATCATAAAGTTTGTCTACCTCCCATGAAAGTCTTGCTTCTGGTAGGGACTAATATATGATGCTGCAGAATAGGGCATTTCTGTCCTAGAAATTTATCATGCCCCTTGCAATCTGTACTGAAGACCAACTCTATCTTGACCTCCCATAGATGCTCTGTTAAATCCATAAACCATGACACTGGATTACCTTTATCATTGATTTAACTGTCACCACAAAAGTAGTTAGCAGTCATGAAATAAGCCAGTAGCTGTATTTGAAGCAATGCCCTCCTGAGGCACATATTTCCTTTTATTAGTTCTTAAATTAATTCTCCTTCATTGCATGAAGTGTGCTTTATTCTCACACTGTAGGATGAGTAAAACAGAAGTACTGATCACCTTCTATCTCATGCACCATAATTTTGTACAGTCAAATGCTTTCCCTTCTGCCATTTCTCCTTCCTAGCTAACACAGGCCAAGATAAAATGGTGGTGCCTTTCAACATGTGGAAGTCCTTACCTTACCGAGCTGTAATTACCACTCGGCACAGTGAGGGAGAATGTAATGGGTCTGGGGACCAAGTCACCCATCACCTGCAGGAAGGGAGGAAGAGGGGGATGAATCCCTCCCTGCCATGGCTGGATCACACTGACACTAAAGTGCTTGGCTTGGTGTCTGTGCTTGATTTATTCGATGCAAAAACAGCCTGTGTTTTTCATTGCTACTGATCTAGCATCTCTTGTCAGCTCTAAGCACTTCCTTAAGAAAAAAAAAAAAAGGTTTGATCATTCACTTTTGGGGCTGTGTTAAACTTGCCAGCATCTGTTCCTTCTGAAGGGGGGGGGGGGGGGGCGCGGGGGAAGCACCAATCTCAGACTGGAAAAGAAAGGAAAAGGAACTAGGTACCAAGTTGCAACGTGAGAAATGAAGCCAAGAAAAATGACGTCTCAAGAGATATTGAAGACAAAAACAAATGTGGTAAACAGGAGCAGAGACAGATTTCAGAGGAAAGGCAGGAAGACAGTGACTAAAGCACCCAGTGTACGCATGGAAACTGAGTCCAGAGTTCCAGGGTTTCTTTGTTCTCGTTTTTCCTACTTATTTCAGAAATCATGGTCCTGTTGAGATTCCTCTGTACCCAAGGGGCAGTTATGTCAATGAAAGCTGGTGGAGCTGCACTGGTTTATTTTCATTAAGAAGCAACTTTTTGAGCTTTCTCGGAATTACTGGTTTTTAAAATAATGCACTGAGAATCTTGTTGAGAACAACAGTTAGGATTATTCTTAAACCAGTTTGCATTACAAACTAGATTAAAAATACTGCCATCATTTTTAATGGTTGCAAAGATCCTAGGTTTGGATGCAGTCGCACTGAAAACAAAACACTAGAAAAACACGGCTGTGACACTGCTACCAGTTCCAAGAGTCACAGCATGTATGTACAGAGCTCTGCCATTTCCAACTCAGCAACCAACTCCTTTCCATCACAAAATAAGTGATTATCTCTGGTTGCTCCCAAGCACTTGCTTTAATTTTTTAGATTTGCCCCACCAGTGGTCTCTCCTCTCCTTCAAAATGAGATATGTGGATTTGAAAACAAGAAATTCAGATGGCGGATTTTCAAACCAAACATTATTTGTTGTGAATAAAAAAAATCTTTTTTTGCTGGGAATTCAGCAGGTTAAGTTGGAGCCTGCAAATATTTTGGGGGGTCCCTTTGCAGGTAAACTCCTTTCTCACCCTCATTCTCATTGCATATGCAAAATACAGTGCTTTCTATCACTGAAGTCCTACGCTCAGGCCGTGCAGATGACAACACACAGCTATCCACTGTCCAAGAGCTGACAACATTACACATCCTTCTTTAGCTAGTGTCCCCCTTGCCAACAATGCAGTGATCTCCTGTGAGCTGACTTTTCCATCTCAACTCCCAGTACAGCACACCAATTTTCTGTTTAAGTCAACAGAGACTACTCTGCCTCTTTGTCTACATCAAGGCTTAGAGGAAATGGAGCAAATGAAGTAAAACTGGGGAAGAGACTGGGGATCTAGGATAATGTTACTCCACAGTCATGGAAGCACAGACAGGCCAGTCTCTTAGCTCCTCCACCAATATGCCCTCACAGGCCCCTTCCCCCTATCAGCCTCCTGCCAACCCAATTCTTCCTCTCCTTTTCACCATTCCCTCCTTTTTCTCTAGGACCCACTTGGCAAATAACATCTCCACTAGTTTCCAACCCACAGGCTCTGTTGAAAGGCAACTGCTGTTGTGAGAGGTGAGGTGTATCCCCACTGCAGCACAGAGGTACCCAGACTAGCTGCAAACCTGCTCTGGGAGAGCGCGCCCATGGCAATGCTGTGCTGTATGGAGGCTGCAGCTGGTACCTTGGCTTGTTTAAAACTAACCAAGGCATCTCTACACTAGAGCACAACCTGTGCTGTACACGTACTCCTAGCTTAATTAAGCCTGTACCTTTCCTGTAAGTTCCTTTTTTTGAATCCTCAAATTATATTTGAAAGGTTCTAACTAAGCAGAAAACCCAGCTCCATTGGAATCCTTCTTTCATCTCTCTTCCTCTCTGCTTTTTTCCATCACTGCCTTTACTACACTGGGGTCTCTGCCAGGTCAAGGTGACCTGGACAGAGTGCTTATCTGGTAACGACCAAACCACGCTTGACCATTTTCATTGCGTAGACCTTGTTTACAGTCAGATTTTATAACCCGATTACTACAGACCTGGGTTAGATTCAGACAGATTGCCCACCAGTGAAAGGCTCAATATCCCATTATCAGATTTGCACGTCAGCCATTCCTCTTCATTTAGTAATGTAATAGAAAGTGTCAGTAACGTCCTATGGATTTAGGCTTTAAAAGGAGTCTCAACAATGCAAGTCATATGTATATATCTGGAGCTCATATTATACTGCAGAGAGCACCAGGAAGAAATACTTCACAGAACCATATGCAGGACAACAATTTTAAAACATTTTTTATTTAAATATTAAATAAAACACATCAACTAATCATTTTGGTGTACATCTCATTTAAACATAAGAAATAAAATGATTGTTCAGTCATGATAAAAAATAAACTATACATCTTAATTAAACCAATCACATAGTGTCTTTAAATATCCTATTGCATTGCAGTCTGCAGAACAGCACTGTCAAAGATAGCTACAAAAAAAAAAACCCCAAACTTTTTAAAATGACCTCTTTCTGCTCCAGCAATAATTCCAAAGAGGTTGTACAGCAATTGGAAAAGGAAAAAAAATACTATGAAAGTAAAGTGCTTGTCATTGCTTAGGACAGGAAATAAAAAAAATAATCTGTGGCCTTTTGATCCATGGCGTTTAAACAAAACAAACATTGAAGAGGAAACAATTCTGCGTTTTAAGTACGTGTGCTACCCCTTACAAAACTGAAGGCAGAGTTGCTGCTTTGTGATGAGTTGGCTTCTTCTCATCCTCCTCTCTGGTCATCTCCCACAATATTTTTTTTTAAAACCACAATAAATTAGCATGAAACTTTGGTGTTTTCTCTGCTGCAAGGCACCAGTCATTCAGAAATTCAACTCAAGTAATTTTTCTCACTTTGAAGCTCCCAGACCATGTAGCAGCAGTGGCAAGCTGGAAATGCATCAATATAGATACACAGGTACTACACACAGACAGAGCCACATGACATCTTCAACCCTTCCCCCTCCCACCAATTAACCTGGTCAATCTTTGGCTTTTTTAAAAAACAGGTATCTATATTATTTGCAAATGCGTAATACTGCAGGTTGCAAGAAGCCAAGGTAACTTGAAGGCACCCTGTGTCACACCAGGGAGATGGGTCCTTTAAGCATCTAGACCGAATGAAACTATTTTCTGACATTCAAACGGGAACTTCGGGACAAGCTGCCTCACTGTTTGCTCACTTGCTTCCAAAGTTTGAACACCTGACCCTATTCATTTTTGTAGGGGCACAGTCTGTTCTCCCCTTTATACCCAAGCATAACCTCTATTGACACCAATAGGAGTCACGCTCTGCCTTAGCAGGGGGTTTTATACCAGAAACACAATATAAGCATATTACAAAATATAAAAAATAACTAGTGTTATATATTGTTTTCTGCTTCCTATTTATATACATATACAGCATTAAAAACCATACATAAAAACACCTACCTAATCCAAAACCTTATTTTTGCTAATATGCCAAAAACAAACCAACCAAAAAACAAACACTCAAAGATTGTGCTGTTTTACTCACTTTTAATAGTTTTGTTCGGAAATAGCTGTACTCTGTTACAGCAGAATTCTGTTCTAGCCTATTCCTTTTGTCTTTGTCAGTATATAATTATAACCTCAATATTGCACATTTCCCCAAGAGTCAGTTCTGTTTGGACCCTGATAATGAAATGCATAAAAACATAATTAGCAGCGGAAATAAAAATGTGCAGCACTAAGAAATATCTCTCAGGCTTCTTAGCAGGCAACGTCCAGGAGGGTTTCTTTTTTAAAAAAAAAAAAAAAAAAACACACCCTTCCCACCACCCTGCCAATACTAATGCTTCCCTCCTCAGTGCCTCTGCAGGAATATGAAAAAACTTAGCATTTATAAAAAGACTTCTAAAGATTTAGACCAACACAATATATGCATGTGTGTGCATATCTATATCCATATATATATATATGTATATATAGATATGTAAGCATACACACCAGGCCTAAACAAACACACCCCCCAAAAGACCAGACACTATGCGATTTGGAACCTGCTATTAAGGGATACATTTTCAAGAGATTATTTCTTCTAATTAGAACATTTTTTAGCTTTTCCAGCTGATAAATCAAGCAAGAAGTTCACAGTTTTCATTTGAAGTATACATATCTGGGAGGTGTGGGACGGGGATGTTGGTTCCTTTAGAATAAAATGAGTGTTAACTGAACTAAAAAAGGAAAAAAAAAAGGCAATGCTTCCATTTTTGTCTTCTATGAATGCATAATGGTGCATGCCACTTTTTTTGTTTATTTTCTTTAAAAGAGGTAATCATCTTCACAAACCCATAAATGAATATTGTGAAAAAGGGAGGCTCTGGTCCCTTCTTTGAAAAGCTTCTCCCTGCTGTGTTCACCACTACTGACAGCTGCTAATCTTGCATAACAGCAGAACTGTATTGGTCTTGACTTGAGTACAGTACCGAAGAGTTCTTCCCCAACCACATCCCTCCCTGTCCCCACAAAAGCCCCACCCATCTTCCCCATCATTATTTTTTCTTAAAAAAAAATCAGTTTCTATTCATATTTGTTCAGTGCAAGAATAGTAGAAGCAAAAAGACATACATATTGCTTGTTTCAGTTCTGTAAAATTGCTAGCTTTCTGAGCCAGACAGCCTCTTCACATACTTCAAAATTTATTGCTTCTGAAAGTCACTCGTCCACACGACACCAGCCAGCCAAGGACCCACACATGCCATGGAACAGTGGTGAAAGTTCTTTGCAAAATGAGCAGCGTAAGCTGTAGCAGCCAGGTCTCTCATTTGACCAGGACAAACTTCCCTAGCTGGCTGGAAGTCAGGTCCTCCATTTCACAATCCCCGTGCTGCAAAGTGACAGCATCATAGCTTGGAGACTGAGCAGAGAAACTCTGTTGCTGAGAGAAGGTGGTGCTGAGTGGAGAAACATTGCTGCTGATATACAGGTGAGTGTCTAGAAGGTGAGCCGCTGAGGACACTGGTGACACGCTTACGCCAAAGAAATGGGGTCGGAGCAGTTGGCTGTTGCCACCAAAGGCCAACTCAAATGAGTTCTGTCTTTGTAGCTGTGACAACAGAAGTGAATTGGATGTTTTGCAGGTGCCTGTGCTATCAGAGGAGGGGATGCCATTTGTTACAGATGTCTGAGAGGTGTGGGGACAAGCTGGCTGGAGTAGCTGGTGATGCTGGAGCTGGAGCATTCTGAATAGAATCCAAGGGTGGAAGAAGTTAACTTGCATTGCTAAGATTGGTTCATCCCTCCTTTTTTGCCCCCACCTCCGATCATAATTTTCCCCTTTGTTTCCTTCTCTACATTAAACCTCTCCTTACCCAGCCAGGGCAATTAAAACAACTACCACCCACATCACTGTGTTTTCACTTGCCTTTTCCTCATATTGGAGAGGGAGACTATCACCAAAAAGTTATCTAGTCACAAACTGGCCTGCTAATAATAGATGTTCTAGAGACAACGCATGCAGATAAACCAGAAGCTTGATTTTCCATCTCACTTCTATGGGAATGAAGAGGTGTCACCACAAATGACATTTGAGGCCACTGGAACTGTGCCTCCTTTGTGGGCTGTAACTTTTCCAAATTACAAGGTCTCACACTTCCTTGTCATGGGAAAATTACAGGAGGAGGCAGAGCAGGAAGGAAAGCATTCCCAAAACTAACAAAGAAAAACACAGCCTGCAAAGGGGAGAAGCAGTATTTTCCCCCACAGTACCAAGGGCTTCTCAATTCAGCAACCTCCAAATATTTGGACATCACAATTTCTGAGTGTAACTGCATGTCCTGTGTTACATTTCCCAGTGCAGGGAGCCACAGAGAAAGTTAAGCAGTTTATCTGCTGCCACACAGAAAAGATGAGAGGAAAGGAATCTGCAGTGACCAGAATCCCAAACCTCTTTTGTTATGCTCACTCCTCCTCTACTGGCCCCCAGCAAAGCAACCCAAATGGAAACAACTCCAAGCTAGCTTCTCACCTCTGCTGCTGTAGCACCTCTTCCAGGAGGCTTCTTCCCTCTCTGCTGCTCCCGCTGCTGATGTACATGCAGGTGTTTGGCTGCGTGTGTTGGAAAGGGCTCATGGCACTCCTTGCTGCCCGAGATGAGGAGGACTGACACACCTGCCGAGCAAAGCCTTTGATTTTATTCAAGCCGAGAAACCCCTTGGCTCGAGCATTCTTCCGCAGCTGTTGCCTAAAAGCCTTCAAGCCTGTGGGACACGAGGAAAAGAAATGCACTTTAATCCTCCTTAGCATTTGCCTGGGAGCCTGCTTTATAGATCAACCTTTCTGGGCAGCTGCCTTCATTCCTATGAGGACTAAGCCAGAAAAAGCCATGATTCTTCAGTTCACATTCACCTCTCTGCCTGACAGTCAGAGCAAAGCTTATGCAACAGAACAGGGCTTGGGATGGCTCCACCCTAGTGTGGATGGACACATGCACAGCTAAGGAGAATGCTGCCAGAAACCATGATGTGCAGTCTGTATTTCTGGAAGCAGAGAAAGGGGGCTGCAGTCCCACTCACATCAGAAGCAATGTCTTTATGGGCTTGCTGAATCAGTATCCAAGAACCTCTTATCTAGGCAGCTTTTTCACGGAACCTTACCCTCCTCAGGGACCATGATTATGAGAGGCAGAGTACCCAGGCAGCTCCCATGTAACACTAACAGAGGCCTGCTACCCTTCCCAATGACAGTCAGAAGGGTGTAATCCTCTGGCAATAAAGCAAGGCAGGAGTTACCTTGAGTTAATGAGGTATCAGATGCTCGCCTTCCTTCCTGGAAGCTGACAGGCAGGAGAGAAGCACCTCCCATGCAGCCCTGGGCTTGTAACACTGGAGCGTCAGACTGGGAAGTTAGGAAGGGTGACGTCACCCTAGCTGTGGCTGGGCTCCCCATCATTACTTGACCTGCCAAACAACTGCTCAGGGTCACCGAGCTGTCATTTGAAGATGAAGTAAGGCAGCTGTCTGAATTAGTTCCTTCTGTGGGGCTTGCTGAAGAGGAAATGACTATACCTACAGAGAGGAAGGAAGGAGAAAAAGAGCATTCCCAAAATGAGTACAGGAAGAAACAAACATGACATCAGAGCATTCTGCCCACCCACGCTGGCACTAATGAACAGCTGCAAGCCACGGAGGTGTCCAACAACTCATGTCATAGCAGAGCTCAACTCCAACAAGGGGTCACCAACAAATAACCTAGGTTTGGGTTCCTGCCCAGCCAACAGTGTTCTACCAGCAACTCTAGCACCACTGGGCTATGCTAGATCAGGCCTGCAGTGCTTCTTTAGCACAATAGCTCTGACAAGGGAGTTTTGTTTTGTGAGATTTTTTTGCTCATTTGTTTAGTTCAAGGGGTCTAGTTGTATATCAAATATGGTTAGCAGTGAATTGTTTTTAAACTCAGACCCCCACATAAAATAGAAGGCAGTGAAAGCAAGCAGAGATGGGTTATGTCCTGCTTGTGAGACTGCTTCCCTCTAAAGTGATCTAAATGAAATACAGCAGTGCAGTGTCTCTTCCTGAAGATCTATGCTTACTTACGGCAAGACAGATTTGGGGAAGGCAGAGTGCAGACCACTGGGCTTTTCTACCCCAGTCAAGGCAAAATCATCACATTGTCTCTGAGCATTTGTCTGCCATCATGCTCCTTCTCTGTCCCTTCCCTCTAGCTATGGACACCCTTCCTCCCTCACAAGTTTACTTACATGGAGGGGCATGCTGATAGAAATGGGTGCTGACTTCAGCCAGTGTGTGCCTCCTGCTGGTGTTGTTAGGGATGCGGATGGGGTCATATGCCTTAATTTCATCCTCCAACTCCTTCTCTTGCCTTACTTCTTCACTAATGGTTGTTTCCAGCAGGCTGTTGGGGGAAATGGATCGGTTCCGGAAAAGTCCGTTGAGGTTGGGATCCACAGGAAAGAACACAGGCTGCAAAACATGTCAGTTTACAGGGTGAAGCGTGCTTCACTTATTTCTGCACTACTTGTTAATGCTCTACATAGTTCTATGGCATGTCTTCAGCACGCATATTCTTGAGAGGCTACTACAACACCATGCCCAGATGTTGAACAAAAGATTCAAAGAAGAGAACAGACTTACAACCTCTGTTGTTTCAGATCAGTAGAACAATTAAAAGAAAAAAAAGAAAAAGTTGCAAAAAATTTAGCTGAGAACACCAACCTGTAATGGATTGTTCATGTCACAGTCCATTTCTGCCTGCAAGGGTGGCTGAACCAGGCTCTGAGGTTGCTGGTAAAGCAGAGATGATCGCAGGGTTTCACTAGTGAGACCATCCTGAGGCATCTGAAGAAAGACCCACAGAAGCCATCACATATGCTGCAGTTCCAGGTGACTTTTCAAATACTGTCAGGTCAAGGAATTTCAAAGACACTTTCCCTGCAAGCTTTCTCCATGCACATTCTATCAAAATGAAAAAAGTTACTCTTTCAAAGCCTACACAAACACAAAGCTCCTCCTCTTAAGTGAGGCAATTAAACTGGAAGTGTAATTTAAAAAAGGCATCCAGAGCACCCTTTAAAGGTGGTGAGGAAAAGAAAGCGAGTGTCAGAAAAAACATACAAACTAACCCATGGAGTACTTCTGAGGATCCTGCAGGGTATGTAACAAAGAAGAGTAACTGATCCATGCCTGAGAGGGCAAATTTCCACGAGAGACCTAATCCTCTGGCTCCTTAGTGACCAGCACCAGAGACAGGCTATTCTTTGGACCACGATCTACAGCCACGTATTAGGAAATGGGCCATTAGTATTTAATCAGCCTCCTGCTGAAGAACGGTAGACCTTGTCCTCTGGTTAGAGGACACAAAGATCAGAATTGACTCTCAAAAGCCATCTTAGTTACCATCTTATATTTTCCCATAGGAAAGAACAGGGGAGGGAGGAGAGAGAAAAAACAAACAAACAAAAAAGATAGAAAGAGCACCAAAAGACATAGCCTTCCAGGGAAATAATTCTCTTCCTTACCTCAACATTGCTGATGTCAGAGCTCCTCGGCCTTTGCTGACGGCCAGTTGCTGGACGACTCGACAGCTGGCTGCTTCGATACTCCTTGAGGCGCTCCAAGAGCAGGTAATAAATTGCAGCAAAATGGTTGTAGCTGCTGTTTTGTAGAGACTAGAGGACATTGAGAGGATCTTGTTGTTACAGATAACTCAGGACATAAACAGCCAGAATTCATCATTAAGGCTGCATAACAACATACTCAAAAATAAGTAAAAAACCAGAAGGTCAGTGAAGATTTTATGACACTGTGACACTAGATCAAGGCTAGTCACCAAACAACATGTATGCCAGCAACATTAGATGTCTGACAGTCAGTGTATCAGTATCTAAGGGGCAAGCACTTCTCACCTCAACAGTTCTCTGCCTGTCAATGCCAAGTGTTTGCATGATTCCAAGGACCTGTTCATTGTAGTCACCCAGGTTGGAATTGTAGTTTTGCATGGAGAAGGATAAAGACTGCTGCTGCTGGAGAGATGGGTCAGCTTGCATCCACTTGTGCTGCTTTATTTGGGAAATGGTTATTCGCTTGGTTGGGTCCACGACCAACATCCGTCGAATTAGTGTTTCACAATCTGGACAACAAAGAAAATACATAAGCAAGGGGTAAAAATAACAGTCCAGGCCCAGGTCATTGCTAAGAAACCTTCCCAGTAACAGTACTTCTGATGTCTATGAAAACAGGAATTAAAGGTTTCTGAGCAGATGATGCCAGGTCTTACTACCACATAGTCAAAACCAGCATCAGCAAGATCTTGAAGTGAAACCCACAGGAGGCTTACATATATTTCATAAAACCAACCTGTCACTACAGGAAACAAACCCATACTGGATATCAGCAGGGGTCAGGTGACCTTTCACCTTGTAGGAGAACTAGCTTTGAGTGGATGCAGTTTACTGATACTATACCCACTTGAAATAGGTCAGAATTTAGCACAGAACCCAGTCATATACAACTTCCTGATCTGCACAAACTGCTCATGGCTAAAGCTGGTAAAGGTCAGACTTCAAAAGATAGTCTTCATCTCAGGAGAGAGACATAGCTACTTGTTTTTCAGTCCAAATCATCAGAGAGGTGATAATACTCTTCAGTTCCTTTTCTCACCAGACTGTTCAAGTGTGAGCGTTCAAAAAACAGTGCTAAGCCTCACTATTTCTGCTCTCCTTGACAACATAGCCACGCTGAAAAATACCCCTTTTGCATAGTCAGAATATTTTATAACTACACCCATCTCAGCACTGCAGACTAGTCTCATTAAAACCCTTTCTTCCTCTCTCTTTTGTAAGTGAGTATTTCTACAGCTAGGGTGTCAGATATTTTTCTCATCCAGAAAGATATTCAAAGAAAGGAAACAACAGCCTTTTAGATGCACCATAAAGCAGATCTAAGAAACAAAAACATGTACAGCCATCCCCTCAACTACAAGCACTGCCCTACAGAAAATACTGGATACCCAAGAAAGTGATTGCCAGCTACAAAACCAGCCCCATCTGTCATTGCCCCAAGAAGGAACATGACAGCTATTCCTTCCTAATCATTCCTCTACGCATAGCCCCTTTTCTAACATTAAGGATCTGAAAAAAGCACCTTCAGACATGAAGTAAGGGATGCGGAACCTCCCCTCCAGCACTCTTTGCCTCAGAGTTGGTAAATTGGGTCCATCAAAAGGCAGAGAACCACAGACAAGGACATACAGCACCACCCCAAGGCTCTGTCAACAGAAAACAGCACAGCCTGTAAGTGATTCCAGTAGAAGCAGTAGAAGCAATGATTATGAAAGCCTGCAGACCCTAACAAACTGTGAAATGCAATTTCTAAGGAATATCAAGCTCACCCATATATCAAGGTGAGGTCCTTCATATTCCTTGCCTTCAAAAACTTCTGGAGCTGCATAAGGTGGGCTTCCACACCAAGTAGACAGAGGCTCTCCTGATTTGTAGAAGTTTCCAAAGCCAAAGTCTGTAATGAAGGTAAGTGTCTGGAGTGAGACATCACTAAACCACACAATAACATTTCAGAAGTAGCAAAAAAAGAGATTGAAGGGAGCAGATGTGCTCGTCAGTTCTGTGCCTATTCATTTAAGCTATTCACTCAGTAACTATTCTTTTATTTTCAGTTACAATACATCTACAGGATCATCCTAAAGAGACTGACTTTGACAATGTGCCTGATGCTGTTTATAGAGTAACCACACATTACCTGCTAACTTGATATTCATGTTAGAATCTAGCAGAAGGTTCTCTGTTTTGAGATCCCTATGCACTATGTGGTGGCTGTGACAATATTCCACTGCTGAAAGAATCTGCCAGAACTTCTTCCGTGCTTCATTTTCACTTAAGTGCCCATTGGAGGTCAGATGATCTGCAATACAAAATAAAAGAGGCATGAGAATTAGAAACACCTGGAGGAAGTTTTTAAAAACCTGCACCTGCAGGATTATGATCAGAATGTGTGTCACTCAGGAATGACAACAATAAAGCTGTAATTTCTAAGTCTAAAGAACTGTTAGCCTCAGTCGAGAGTACTTACCAAACATTTCTCCATTCTTTGCAAACTCAGTGACAATGTAAAGCATATCCTTTGTCTCCATAACCTGTCAAGACACAAGAGAGGGTACGTTAAAAAATGCACACCTCTGTAGTTTGATTCATTTTTTTAAAATATATTCTCAGACACACCACTTCAATTATTTATTTGCTGCAGTGGCTGGCAGTAAAGGCATCTAACTTTGCAACACAATATTCTTTCCATGCAAACTGCTAATGAAAAAGATAACAAATCAATGCACATGCACCTAAAATATGCAATGGCTTCCCATGCCCTTGTTCTTCTCACCATTACCATGCCACCTAATCTCTCTAAGATAACTGATGAGCATTTCAATAATTTTATACATGTCTCTGAATTATTTATGTTAAAATATACACATGTAGTTTTACAATTAATTTGGCGTACTTGCTACATGCAAAGACACCTGAAGTTCAATTTAAGTCTTCTTTGTTTCAAGGTTAGCAGGCACTCAGATCAGGAGAGATATTTGCAACCTGGACAAACAAAGTAGTAGTATCCAATACCCCACTCCTGTTTGGTATTGGCCAGGGATATGGCAGGCCTGCGAGGCAAGTAACAATAGTTTGCTGTTTGTGCAACTGCAGTACTTGATGCAAGTCAACAACTGCCAATATGTAGCCACAGGTTCTATGAATCTATTATCAACTTTTTAAAACACTTGATATTGGTTTAGATATTATAGAAGGATATGGGATAAATCTAGTCAAAATAGTGCATGTCATTGAAGGAAAAAGAAAAAAAGGACTTAAAAAAGCTAAGTATTTCCAAATTCATCTTCAGTTCCTATGGCACATCTTTGAAATGCTGCACTTCCCAGAAACTGTATGCTCAAGCAGTAGATGTTTTGTTTTGGAGGCAGGAGGCTCACAAAAGAAAAAAAAAAGAAAAACAACAACCATCAATGCTACTTCAAAGGCCCTAATTTCCAGCACTCCTAACATGCAACCTTTTTCGAAGACGCTTGTCCTCCCTTCACTACAAGTACACACAGACACAAAATGAAAATAAACAAACAAGGAGCAAAGGAAGAGAGGTTCCCAGTTTTGTAAAACTGAAGGAAAGTGTTCTGGGAAAGATGCCAGCTGGATGAAATTAAGACGCCGTGCTGAAACTAAAACAATGATGAAATAATACAAGAACACACACCCTACATTGGTATGTCATCTAATTCCATCCCTGCTTCTCAGTCTCCACCAAACAGGTAAAGCATCAGTTACAACAACAAAGAAAAGAAAACTTTGCTGAAAAGAAATTATGGTCCACTACCAACGTCATTTGTTCAATCAAGTGAAGTGGTTCAACCAGACGGAATTTAACCTGCTTCTACAAAAGCTTCGAAATAGTATTTTCACCCACATCATTCCACTGAAATGAAATCAACAGAACTGTTAGAATGCTTCTGTATATCCTATACTGCCCTATGGGCAACAGTGACGTCAAATGTTACCGTAGAATAATTTTTCTTATGATGGTTAATACTATAAATATCAAGTACTTCACATGTGTCACCATCTTTAAAAATAATGCCTTGCCTAAGCACCTGCCTTACTGGCTTTTCACCCTTACACATTAATTAATCTCCCCCCCCCCCTTTTTTTAAGCTAACAAATCCAACGGTAAGATTGCAGCTGATAATAGTGTTTACTACTGCACACAAAATTTCAGACCTGCTGCTTCATTTGCTAATCCATTCCTTTCCCCTCATGCCCTTCTATACAGGTCCAGACAGACTCTGATACATCATCTTCTTCTTAAATTCACATGGCACTATTTAAGATGATTAAGACGAAATTACACCAAACACTAATTAGATCAAATATTTAGACTTTGCAAAGCAATCCTTGCTTGCTAGTCAGCTGTGATCCTGTTTTCTGCATATTAATTTGTTCTTACTGATAAAAATACCCACCTGTAGGAACTGAACAAATCTAAACCAAAATTCACATTGTGAAACTCTACAGTGATAAATACTTTAAATTCCCTTTCAAAACTATGAAAATTAGAACAGAATAACCAAACAGGTCATTTCCTGACATATCCTGAAATATGAACATTTATAGGCTTTTTCTTTTGTACTTAGACTGACTGGGTTTGTTTGTTGGATTTTTTTTTTAATCTCTTCCACTGATGGCAAATGCAACTTTTGCACTTGCTTCTGTGATACACTACATGAGTCTAAATCTTCCTCTATCAAGAGCAAGTAAGGTGTTCCAGTCTTTTAAACTGGAAAAGCAGAGGAGTTAGGAAAGACAAGTTAATCAGAGAAAGACAGGTAATCAGTTCCTCTATCTGAAGCAAACTTCAGCCTGTTTTTTCTTCTGTTTTCTTCTTTCTACAGAAAGTTCTATAGCGCATTTTGTCAATACACTGTCTAATGTACCAGAAACTTGTTCAAAGAATGCTGAATGTCTTTTAAAAATACCAGTTTATTTAAGTATATTTTTCAAGAACTGTTTAAATATGCATTCTCTCTGCAAATATTCAATGTAAAATCATGTGCAAGAGAAAAGCACATTTCATTTACATGCTGCACTTCAAAGCTGACTTCTTACCTGATACAGCTTGATAATGTGGGGGTGATTCAAAAGCTTCATTATCTGAACTTCTCTATAAATCTTCTCCAGATTGCTTGGGTCTAACCTCGTTTTGTCTATTATTTTTATTGCAACCTGCGGATTAAAAAAGAAAAAAACCCAGATATTACAAAACAGATACTCCTACTGTTAAAATCACTTCAGAAAAAAAAAAAAAACCCTACAAATTCACAAAATCCAAATAAAATAGCCTCAAAAGCACAGGCTCGACAAAGCTGATTCTGTTTTTCTACACTGAACAGAATTCATAACACAGAACATTTTCATTTTTCTTTTCTACGTAAAAGGACTACACATAAAGTAATGAACAGAACTGCAGAAATCAGCACTGGACAGGATTCAGTAAATCTTTTAATCCATCCCACGTTAGTGGGAAACAGTTTCTTATAAAAGACTATTTTCTATTATAGTGACCAATATGACTTTAACAGATATTGCAAATGGAACTACTGCAGATGTACATTAACAAATTGCTTTTGCAAATACATTAAACATTGCGAGATCTGTATTTTTGAAACATACACACTGCACAAAAAAAATTAATCCTGTCTAAAGTCTACAAAAGGTCCTTAATTTGCTGGACTCTTAGCAAACTAAGACTCAGTAATTCAGTGAAGCTATCACAACACCTAGCAATGTTATTTTTAATATATTCTTGTTTTGCTTTAATTTATATCAGCTCTATTTAACGCACCAGGAAAACTTTAAGTTCCCAAGAACAGCTGCATCAACTATTGCTGTATAGTCAACAAACCGTGCTAAGTCCGCCAGTCCACTGGACTTTGCATAGCTTTCTGCCTTTCTCTTCATCTTCAATGTCAGTTTATTTTACTATGTTTGCAGAGATAAACCGTCTCGCCACTGCCAACTCAGCAAACAACATGCTTTTTAACGCACAATACCCCTAGCAAACTCCAGCCTCCGTACGCACCTGCGTTTTGGTTACTCTGTGCCTGGCAAGCTTAACCACCGCGAAATTGCCTTTCCCCAAGGTCCTCTCGATATCGTAAAATCCGACTCGCAGCGGCCTTTGCTGGGCTTGACTCGGAGCGGGCACGGAGGTATACTCTGACATGATCACCATGATTTAGACGGGTGGTGGGCAAGACGCGTCGCGCTTAGGAAGGGAACATCGGCGCTGCCCGCGGCGCGCGGGCGCTCGCACCTGCACGGAGACAGCACGCACCCCGTCAGCCCCCAGCGCACCGCCCCGCCGCGGACGGCGCCAACTTCGCCGCCTCGCTCCCGGCGGCGCTCAACCGCGGCGGCTCCGCGCCCGGTGCCCGCCCGCCGGCCGGTCGGCCGCTGCCGCGCGGCCCCCCTCCAACCGCCGCCGCCGAGCGGCCGTTGCGCGGCCGTTGCCCGCGCGCGCCGAGGCGCCGTACCTGGCGGGCGGCGGGCGTTCTCCGCGGCTGCTCGCGCCGGGCTGTGCCGCCGCCGCTGCCGCCGCGGTGGGGTGTGTGTGTGCCCGCGTATGTGTGAGTGTGTGTGTCTGTGTGTGCACCGGGGGGCAGGCGGGAGCACGCGGGATGTCCCGTCCCCCCCCGCCCCGCCCCGCCGTCCCCCCTCCGCGCACGCCCCGCCCTCCCTCCGCCTCTTCCCCCCGCCCACCGCCGAAAGCCGAGACGGGCCCATTGACGTCACTTTGACGCCAGAGCGACGCGCGCCCAGGCGCGAGGCTGAAGGAGAGCGAGACACCGGGCCGTTGCCAAGGAACGGGCTGCGCTGACGCGCGCGCTGATGGAGCCGTCGCCCGGGAGACGGAGGGACGGTGACGTCAGGGCAGAGGGAGGGAGGAGGCACCAGGGTCCCCTGCACCCCCCCCCGCCCGAAGTGGGGGGCGCGGCTCTCCGGGGTCACGTGATGCGTCTCGTATGGCGGCGGGTCGCCCCCTGCCGGCGCGCGCGCCGTCCGCCTTAACCGCCGGGGCCGCCGGCCGTTAACCCCCGTGTGGCCGCCATGCCGCACCGCGGGGCGCCTTTCCCCAGTCCCAACGCACAGCTCGGCATGCGGCCGCCCACGGCAGCGCCCGTGCGGGGCCAGGGAGCCGCCTCGCCCTCGCAGGGGCTCCCGCTGCCCCTGGTTGCTGCGGAGGATGGAGGGGCTGCTGCTCACGGCCAGGGACTGGGGGCAGCAGCCCGGCTGTGGGGCTCAGATGCAAAGGGAAGTGATAGTAGAGCAGAAGAGTCTATATGCACACAGCCCTATGCTTCTGTGTTTCGCACCTGCGATGCGATTCTCTCCGGGCAGTCCGGAAGGGAGGCTTGGGGAGATCGCCCACCTGCACACAGAGGCTGGAGCAGGCTGGTTGGTATCCAACCTCACCGTCCTAGAAGGGCCCTGGAGGTTCATCTCAAGGCCCCCTGTCAAATGTAAAGTGGGAGACGCACTAGGATCAAGCATTTAGGGGTTCAGAGTTGACACAGCAAGTGGCCGAGATGTTTGTAAATTTGGTCTCAAATTCCAGGTTAGCCTTGAAAATACATCTTGAATGCAGTCACCCAGGCTGGCACATCTGTTATTCAACTTAATCCTCTCTATTAGAGTCATCCTAGACTTCCTGTCTGACAAGTAATTACCCAGTCAGCGGATGGGCTCCCGACCATTTCAGGAGGCTGAACACCTAACCTGGCAAGTCTGTCAAACACTGGCCAGTTACCCTCACCTTCCCTCCAGAGGAACCATGCTACCCCAGACAAATTGGATTTGCCAGGCTCCTTGAAATAAGCTGATGCCTTGGGTGGAAGATCTACAGCTCTGTGTTTCATGCTGAAGGTCTCAAGCAACTGAGACAATTGTTTAACCGGTGGCTGATAGTCTCCTTAGGGTCCATGAATGACTTCTCTAAAGGGCTCAAGAGGGACTCCTCATATAAGGAAAGCAAGCTGATCATCAGTCAGTGTAAATTTACTCTACAAAGACATCTGTGATGAGAAAAATGTAGTGGCCTATATAAATCAAATTACGTGATATGTGAGCTCTGTGTCATCAATGCATTTGAGAGCGATCCATCAAGATGTCCCAGGGAAGCAAACAAGACTTTCTCTGCTTCTCTTAACTAATGAATTATATTGCTTTTGCTACCCTCAGTAGCTTGGGTGCTGGCCCTTTGGAAGGTCGGTTACGTTGCAGGCTCTTTCTCCTAGAAGCAGTAGATAGGGAAATACCACCTGAAGCCTCAGGCCTGAAATTAAACTCCCAAGCACTATTTAGCTTGTCGAGTGTATACAATTCATGCAGGCATGGTACACTGTCCCCATGCTCTTTTATGGTGACCGGGCAGACTGGAAATTTGCAGGCCTTGAAATGCTGGTGGGAAGGAGGCTGGAGATCTTGTGGCACAGGGAGTCTCTTACATGGAGGCACTGGTATGACCTAGGTCATGGGACTGCTATGCCATCCTCTGTAAGGGGGGTAATATTATATGGCAAATGCAGGCTATTGCAACTGTAACATTCAATTAGTGCTTACACAGTGCTTTGAGTAACACACATGAAAAGCTGACATTATTATTATTGTTATTATTAAGCTAACAGTCTGTTCTCCACAGAGCTCATGAAGAGAAGGTGACGCACAAACAGCATATACAGTAGCAACTGCATGTGAACATTGCCCCAGGAGTTATAAAGAAAAAGATTACCTTAGTAATGGTTCCTTTGCTGCAGTGGGATTTTCCTCCCCTTAATTATAGCTGCTGTTTTCATTTGAAATTGATTAAGTGTTTTAGGATGGCAAACAGAACTGATCTTTTCAAAAAGAATGCTTGAGACAAACAGCCCCAGCCAGAAAAGTAACATTTTTATTTCTTTTTAAAGGATTCATGATTTCTTTCTTCCAAAATGGGAAGCAGTGGGCTGGATTTGGTGCTGTCTTAAATCCTGATTTTTCCATCTAAGGAGAGGCTGATACCTGTGCCATGGGACTGCCTGGAGAACGTAAGACCTCACCAGAGGGGTACATTGAGGAGAATCCACCATCCTGAATTTAATTAACTTCATAAGTCTGTGGAGTGTGCTTGTACAGAGAGTAGGGTACATACAGCTTTTGCAGTGGGGGAAGAAGCATGTAGTTTTTAAGACTTACAATGTTATTGTATTATTTATTCAGAGTTAAATTAAAGACATCCTCCTGCATCTATAACTCATAGCAACCTTTTGGTGTTTCTCTTCCATTTCCATACATATGGGTCACAACAGTTTCCAGCACTGCTACTCAGAAGTAGCTATTGCCTGGTTTTGGTATTGCCATAATTATATCATTTTTCTACCGCTTTTACTGTGAATTGATACTGTCAAGACATTACAACCTTCTTACATGATCCCATTTTACCACCATACAGTTGCTAATGCTGGGAAAGTTTATTCTTTGCAATTTCTGCTTTAACTCTTTTGCTGCCCTCTGGTGTTTTGGATATACTGAAAGAGAAATCACCTGTGAGAAACATCCATGGTCAGGAGAGGTATAATTACAGAGCCGGTTTGTACATAATGAGGGTAGACAAGCAAAGAAAGTGAAGAGGCACAGTGTCTTCACAAGGATTTTCTTTCGGGTTCTCTAGGAAGGGGGAAAACCAGGGAGGACACAACTGCTAAGTTTTTCTATTGCAGAAGTCCTGCACTGCCTCACCAAGGGTGTCATGATCTATGGGTGGGAATGAGCATAAAGAATGCTTCCTTCAGGAACTCATCTTTCTGATATTTCCAGCAATTCAATCTTTAGTTATTTCACTCAGCATTTTCTATCAGTTTCAAAACAAACTAACAACAATAGCAACTTTCTTCACTTGGAGAAGAAACAAAACCCAGAAAATGGAAGTATTTCTTTATACCTATTTCACCTTCTACAGCTAACATCAGATTGGTTTAGTATTGTAAGATTGCTGGAACACTGCTTGCAGTATAGCTTGTCTTTTCCCCCTTTTTTTGCAGAAAACACCACTGTGATTATTTTGAAAATCAGATTTGTTGGGCTACTTTTAGTGTCCTCTCATTTACACAATGTAATTGAGTAAAACCTTGCTGAAGTCAATAGAGTTGCTCCCAGTAAAACCAAGTCTGAATCTGGCCTAGAAAAACATAAAATGGAGGGTATATTGTGTTCCAAAAAGTGTAGTTACATTTAAAGCAAAGAAGATGAGATAATCAAGTACAATATGGGTAAGCTCATTTTAAAGGCAAAAGTAGGATCTTAAAAAAAATGGGGCATAAGTATTTCTAATACGACTTCAAAGTGTCTTTGAATTTGAACTGTAAAAAATCAGGGCTGCCACCACATTTTTTGCAAAAATATTCCTGACTTTTAAAGCTTATGTCTCCTTACTGATGCATCACAATGGTATCCAGAAATATATTTCAGACCACTGGAATGCCTTTGGTCACAGTATTGCATCAGAATTACATAATTATCATCACAACAATGATCTTTTGTCATTATTGTTTATGATATCTCATAATTAATAAGGCAATGACATTTCACTCACATAATACATTGAGCTTGTCTTGCAGAATAACAGTAGCTAGGGGTCCTCTTCTGCATTCATCCTTATTTAGGGCTATAAAATATCTTTTTAAAGGGTCACCACCAGGTATATTAAGGTTCTTTCCTTTCCTAAATATAATATGCTACAAAATCTACCATTAATGCTAAGGCTTTAACTGTGTTTGTTTGTGTTAAGGGAAGTATAAACACAGAACAAGCAAGATAGTCTATGCCCTTGAGAGCTTCTTTCTTTTATTGTAATCATTTCCTTTCTGTGTTTGTCACTTTAATAGTGTTCCACTGTTTTGGAGCATGTGAACCTGACTTACAGCTGTCTATGAACACATTAAAAGATTATGTAAAAAGAGAAATAGGCAAGGTTATTTCCATTGTCCAGTAAAGTAAAATGCAGAAGCTAAACAATCAACATTGAGTAGTTACTTTTAACTTTGGGGTTTTTTTCGGGTGTTCGGGCTTAATGATCAAAGATAGGATTGGTACTAAAGGTTAATATACACCTGTAACCTAACAGTACCACCTTAAATCTAGCTGAAAGTCATTTTATGGTTTGTGGACTGATTTTCATTTTTCCGCAATTTCTTTTGATTTCAATGGAAGCTACACTTGCTCAACAGCTCTGAAAATCCAACTACATATCTTGCAAGATAAAGTATGTAGTCTATCAAAGGCTTTGATTAAAGAGGACTCCAAAAGCCTGTGGGGCTGTGTACATCTCCATTCAATTATATTGTTACTGTTTGCATCAAGATTAGCCAGATGGGCTCCTTCTCGGAGCAGAACTCTGCGATGTTCAGAAGTGTATAGGCAAGTTCTTGGAAATAGCCCTTTGCCACCAAGAGCACATGATCTTCATAGACAAAACATATAACAGATAAGGAGAAGACATAATACCCCCACTTATTATACCTATTTTACTACTGGGAAGGGAAGAGGACTGCAAGATGAAGTGTCTTGCACATGGTCATGTGGCAGATCTGTGGCAAATTCATTTCTGTGTCCTGAGCCCAGGCAAAGTGCTTTAACTACAAAACCATCCTTCACTCTGCAATTGAGTTGATTAATGTTAATCAAGAGCTAGTGTAAATAAAGCTATATACATACTGGGGTTTGTATGATTTATACAATAGGCAGCTCTTATATGCCATTGTTCACATCAGGCTGGACTTTCTGTGAGATTAGCACTTGCAGTTTAATGTTAGCCCCCCAATTCCAGCTGGAATGTGGACAGACAGGCCAGTCAAATATAGTCAGCTAGCTGGCTGGGGCTCCCAAGGCTTTGCGATTGTTTGCCAGCAGTTTCTGTTGAGAGTTTGTATTGCTTCTTAGTGTTCCCTGAAAGATCCTACAAGCAATAGTAGTTCATTTATGGTTTTGTTATTTTGGGATTTTTAGGCCACATCTGACAGAGAAGTTTAGCCGTGTAAGTTCTGTCAGAAGCTGCCAGCTTCAAAGCAAAAAATAAGCAGTAAATAAATAGACATCAGAGCAGACAGAAGAGCAGAGATGGGAGGAAGACATGTCCACAGATCTATTTAACAGAGGGCTTCCTTCCTTTGAAATTATCCTTCCCCCTTCTCTGGCCCAACATCTTCCCTGCTAAATGCCTGTGATGTATGCATACCTTCAATTTGAATCTATCTTTTCTCCCAGGGCTGCAGACAGAGGCTGAGAAGGAGACAGGGGGTCCATGTCTGAAGATGCTAGGAATCAGGGGAGCTGGAAACAGCAGGCGGTAGGAAGCAGCAGAGAAGTAGTGTTGGAAATTGCCTGCATGGTGAGGGAAGGAAATCCCTTGACACATCTGCAAGAAGACTGGCTCTGTGAAAAAGCCTTGCTAGGGCAGGGAAGAGCTACAGAGGCTGCCATACGTGGGCCCAGAGCTGTGCAACAGGAGTCTGGAGGCTTTGTCTCCCCATCCTCCACCGAGGTGGCTTCACAGCCCCAGGACACCCCTGACCTGAAGCATGGCTCTCGATGGGAACTTCATATTCAAACTCTGAATAAGGATGTGAAGATGACATGGAAGGCCAGATCCACTTGTGCCCGCTTCTCCTTGCCTTGCCCAGGATCTTTTCTCTTTGGGATCCCTACAAACTGGTAAGGGCAATTCTGCAGCCCTATTAGAAGTGGTGGGATACCAGCACCCATTCAAGAAATTTGGGAATCCTTCTATGGGCAGTCCAGAGGACTGAAGGGAATCTGACGGTTGCACTTGGCTTTACAGCTGCTAGGGTTTCCATGAGGTTTTCCCACTTGGGCAAGGTCTGACAGTTTTTCCCAAGCCAGTGCAGATACCCTTATTCGGGCCAGATGTCTGCCCCCTATGCTTGGTTAGAGGGACAATCTGTGAGGGTAGGAAGGTAATTCAGCCTCATTTGTTTTGGCCTGACCTTCAGCAGGTTGCTACTGCTTTTTACAGAAGCAGCATGGGATGCAGAGGTGCCCTTGTGGTGCAGCTGTGGGTGATGTGGACACGTGCCCAAAAGGAAGTAGACTGAGACAATGGAATTCATTGCACATGTATGTTGTTTATAGCCACCGATGTTTGCTGATCACTATGCTGGAAACAGTGACCCAAATGTGACAGATTTTACATCCCTTTGCTCAAGCCTCTACTCCACTCCCCTTGTTTCTGTGTGATTCACGCAGATACATACACATCCTTCCCCAGAGACAAAATGAATAAGGGCCCCCCCTCACCTTTTTTCCTTATTAATGCATTTGCGTCTGTGATCTGTCATGTTTTCACTGCAGTTTGAAATGGAAAGGCTATTGCTTTCCTGATGTCCCAAGTAATTGCTTAATCTGCTTGTGCCTGTCTGTACCTCTGGCAGGCAGGGAGTATGCGCTGACTTTTTTGAAGAGGGTATTAACAGCATTTGTCTACTGCATACCAAACAAAAATCAGGAGCTTCTCCCTTCCCCCCTCCCTGTCTTGTCTTTGCTCACTCTGAAAGAAAACAGAAACAAAATAAAAGTCATATTTGCAGCATGGTGCCTGTGGTACAGTTATTCCACAGGGAAAACTTGATATATCCACCTATTGTCTGAGCCACTAATAAGAGACCTTAGTGAATGAGCAAGTTACGAAAACAGGTATCCTTCCTTAGAGATTAATGTGAAATTTGCGTCTGATATTTCCTGCCATACAGCACAGATTGTTTGTGCTGATGGACAAGTGAGAAATATGGCTTTTCAGAGGGGGGAAGGACTGTTGCAACACACCTTTATTGTCCTCCCCTGGAAGAGCATATTAAATTTATTTTCCATCCATCCCTGTAAATACATTTCCTATAATTGCTACTATGTCAGATGCACTAATCCGTCCCCTCCTATGTCAAATGCATTGTTGTAACCCCCCCTCCGATGTCAGGAAAACTGTAATCCTCTTCTTACATTACATAGGAGCTGCATCTCTGACATTTTCGATTGCATTCACCCAAAGTTAGAGCAGGGACAGAGAACAAAACACTGATTTCTAGACCACAAATGTAATGAGTTCTCCAGGGTTTTGAGTGTGCACATGGCACATGGGTGTTTAAAGATAAATGAGAAATGTAAGGTCAAATGCATTTTACACTCTCAGGAGCTGTCTTTCTCCATCCACAGACCAGTTGAAGATTACTGTTGCTGCAGAACATAAGAAGCTCAGCAGAATTTGTGCATGGCATTGAATCGTGCATCATACATTCTTACATACTGCTCCTGCATGTAGGCTGTGATGAAGGGGAAGTCAATAAATAACATTTTAGAGAACACAGGGTTAGCAAAAATCTTGCTTTGTAAGCCCCAACTGATTAAATGACTCCTATGAAGGAGTGGGGGAGGTGGTTTGGCTTGCAGTTTGTGAGTGGGACACCAAGACAATCTATTTTCAAGTATGTATGCATGTGTTACGCTTCAGTCCCAGGGGCTGAGCAAGAGCCTATGAACAATAGCACAAACAAGGCAAATTTCTTACGTGCAACTGTTGGCACGAGCTGACCCCAAGTTTCCAGGGAAGCGAAGAATACAGGGCATATGGCATCTAAATATATGCAATCATGGATGACAAGAAACACGGAAGAACTTTTTGGATAGAGCTGTTTGTTAACATCCTGAAAATATCTTTCACAAGATAGATACTGACAAGACTATTCAAAAACAGATGGTTCTCCAGTGATTGTTTCAAAAAAGCTTTAACTTTGGGGTGGAGTAAGCAGTTTGTGCTACTGGAGAAGATTGCTTGTGACTTCTGAAATAGGAAACCAGATGTTTGTACTTCAATTAGACCTACCCCTCTTCTCATACAACTGATATAACTGGTGAACACACAGCTTTGTCCTTATATTTAGCAGGATGTATTGCCTTCAGAAAGTCTCCATGTTACATATTTTAGATGGGTTTTGGGTTGGCTCACACTCTGTTTTCTTTGTGCTGATAGTCGTCACCTGTCAGAAGATCAGTAACACAGCTTTTATTTCCCTGCTCAATTTTTGCTTTTCCATTTGGCAGATACTTCCTCAATCTTGTACTGCATACCTGGAAAAAAACCTTTACAATTATGTCTGCAACTACCAATGATGGTGGCTAAGATAGACTGGTGTCTACCTCTTAAGAGATGCCTTTTAAGAAAGTAATTTGTGTTCAGGTGTCCTTGGAAGCTATTTTCTCTATTAGCATGTTATTTTTTGACACTCTCTAGCTTCTGCGAGTATAGCAAGATCATATTCTACAAGGTATTATTTTAAAGAATAACATTGCTGGATGCATAAAATGTGGAGGGTCAGATGAGCAAGAGACCTCATTACACAGCAATTCGCACAGCAATTAGAGGTGAGAAAGTCAGGAGCTGAACACATCTGAAACTGCTGGCCACTTAGATGCTTGTGCAGGAGCCGAGGTCTGTGGTATGGATTCTTCCAGCCAGCGTGATCCTACTTTGGTAAGTCATTCATGTCAGCAGGGCTTTTTGAGCCGAAAGCCTGTATGTTCTGTCTTTCATAATGGCTGGAGGAAGAGTGTGATGGATATTGATTTGCTCTGGGTTCCAGTGCAGAACCTCCTCCGGTGGGCCTGTGTGTGAGTGTACATGTGCATTACCCTGTAGCTGCAGATGGCACCTCCCATTGGCAGTAATGATCTGAGACTGAGAGAACCAGCGCTAATAGGGTGTATAGTCTGGAAGGCCTCCAGAGACACCATCTTGCTTCACTGCCTGTCAATAAAAACCAATCTGAGGGCCAAACCTGTTCATAGTCTGATTGTTAATGACAACTAGAGATAGTAGATAAGAAAGTCAAGACATTTTCCAGTGCATTCCTTTGACAGCATGAAATTATTCTGGTTGGTTGTAATGTCAAATGCAGTTTAACCTGGGATTCAAGGTTTTAACCTGCCAATGGTGTTAGTAAATATTTTGCTCAGTCAAAAAGTGAATTCCTCACCTTTGAAATCAAAATAATAAGCCATGAAGGGATGTGTGCCTTCTCTGTTAGTGCTAGCAGGTACTTCTCCTGATGGCTTTAAAATAAGCTGCCTTACAGAACAGGCTCTGAAATGGGTAAACACAAGCTTGTAGTGTAGTATGAACAAAGTACAGGCCAGAGCAAAGCTCATTGCCACAGACAGGATGGGGCTGTGGTGAAAACATCTATTACTGCATCTTTACAGGACAGAAACCTACTATGGAGCAGTCTACAGCAGGCTCCTCTGTTTTCAGAGTCCATCTCCATTTTTTTTTTTTTTTGCTGTTTTTCATAAACAGGGGACTTCTCAAATGACACAGCAGCCACATGAGTGTTTATAGAAAATATACTCATGCAACAACCTTTATGAAAAGGAAATATTGGTCCGGGAGTCAAGGGCTAGAAAAAAATGCCAAGACCAAACCCACAGAATGAGCAATGAGTATTAAAGGCACGAATGGCAGCAAAGTCCATCAGGCAATCCCATGCCAGTCACTGAAGCCATTCACTAAGATATTTCCAGTGATAACAAATTCCCCAGATCTGTGTCCAGTTTCAGAAATGGACAAAAAGAAAAATTCTCTTGAACACCTTGTTGATGATGCACTGTTCACCTAGCTTTAGAAGGGAGCACAGTGGGGATGTGTGGCTGATTGCCACTCTGCTTTAACATAGCCTTTAAAAGCCAGTGACCCAGGGTCTCTGACTGCTGACAGTATTTGGAGGAAAACCTGGGAATGCCCAAAGGTGAAATGGAAGAGGATAAGACTGGGTGGTGGAAACTCAGCGTTAGGAGATAGCAATATCGGACTGGCGCTGCAGACTGGGGATGTCACAGCCTCCTGAGCAGAAAGGAGCCTGGAAAAATTCACTGCCTGTTGTCAGAGAGATGGCTGGCAAGGAGAGGTGTTATTTGCAGTGGGGAAGGTGTGCCTTTTGCTGACAAATGAGTCAATGATCCACAAGGAGAACTCAGCAGTCTCCGTAGGACAGACTGCTCAGGCAAGAAGCAGCCCTGTGAATCACCACCAGCAGCTCTCCTCATTCAGAGCTTCGCTCTCGAGCCTACAATATGTGAATAATGCGTGTGTACAGGCGCACACATGTATCTGGAGGAGGAATACCTTCTAAGTCTTTTTGCTGCTGCGCACGGAGGCGATGCACCCAATGCTAGGCGTAACTACTACTATCACACTGTCACGGTACAGGAAAGGGGGTGAGCAGTGAGGAGGCAGGTGCAGACGCTCTGTGTATCAAGGATTTCCAGGTTTTGACAGCTCACATTTCGCTGTGGAATGAGCCCTCAGAGGACATGCGCCTGCCAAGTGCACTGTCATGTCATAATGTCCTGATACAGATCCCAGCCTGGCTGCAACTTTCTGTCACTGGAATAGCACAGGAAAGCTGGAAACTCCTGCTGGATACAGAGCTGGGCATGCTGCTGGAGCAGGGGGCAGCCAAGCCCTCCCAGGGAAGAGATGGGGAGGGAGGACGCAGGGCAGCGTCACTGGCACAGGCCCTGCCAGATAATGCCCAGCTCCCCTTCATCGCCTTTCTCTCTGCCTTTATTTCCCCAGCAGTAAAGCTTGTAAAGGCACTAACCCACCTGGCAGGAACAGCATATTTGTATGGCACCAGGAGAAGCTGGCACATGTGTAAAGTACTATTGCACACTGCTGGCACAGCCCCTTGCAGGGAAATGAGTGGAAAGGCACCATGACTGCGCAGGGTCACTATGTGCAGCAGTCACGCGGGCAAACTATGATAGAATTGCCTTCTGCCGTTTGCCAGCAAGTGCACTCTGCCAGGCGGCAGGGACACGCTGGGAGGCCACGTGCCGCTGCAGAGTGGTGCAGCGCTGCTCCAGAGGTGCACTTTCCCGGGAACCGTGACCCTTTTCTTCAGTGTCTGGAGTCTCCATTTAATTCCAGCCAAGTGCAGGAAGCTCTATACCCCTTGCCAGTTCCTTCTACCAGGAAAAATCCTACTGCCTCCTGCTCTGTTGCTGGACATCTCGACAGCAGCAGGCTTTGTGCAGATATACGGGGTGCTTGCTCAAGCCACAGAGCCAGGATAAGCCCATGTTGTCTTTGTGACTTTTAAAGCCAGCGCTGCAGCTGCCTTCCCACCTGGAGTGGACAGCGGGGGGAAGAGCAAGCCAGGCTCACTATGCTCCTCACCCACAGTCCCACAGGGACCTTCAGGCATACCAGTCACTCCAGCCTCCAAGAGGCTGTATACTGGCCTGGGGGCAGTCGGAAGGATGAATTCCTCCCGGCGTTCCCAGATCACTCAGCCTTGGCTCCTGGCAGCTCCCTCGCTGATGCAGTTTGTTATCCTTGAAAGCCCTCGCAGCTGTTGAGTCTTTCATTAGCTCTGGAGCCAGGATAATTGGTGTGCTCTGGGTTCAAAATAGTTTAAGACGACTGTATCCTGTCTACCTAAAAGTTACCCTGCAGGTTCTCGCAGGTGGCCCCAAACAGCTGGTTAGTGTCTACGCGTGCTGTTTAGCAGCTGTGTTTCAGACACAGAGAAGGGACTCCTGTAATGTGTAAAGTTGTCTCAACTCCCTTGGAAAGAAACAGCATGTCATCTGTCCTGGCTTGACTGAAAATGCCCTCAGTGAGTGCTAATTGTGCCAAAACCATAATTACCTAGTCTTCCTTGTTCTTCTGGGATAACCAAGAGTTGTTTTTTATAGGTGGTAATAGTAGTGCTTCTTCTTTCGCTAGCAAACTCGTGTGAGCTGTTTCTGACATTTCCATTTCTTGGATGCATAAGTACCAGCAAACGAAATCCCCTAAATGCTCTGTAATTACATGCTAAACACAGAACACAGAGGCCCTATATTCTGCCCACTTTGAGGCTGATGCAGCATCACCTAGAGTTCAGAAGTAGCAGAGGAAGGTGTACGCAGCCGCCAGAAAATAGATTGTGGTGGTGTGGTATCGAGTTTCAAAAACCGTAGTGTCTTTCTGCGTAAGCAGCCCCACGCAGTCAGCAGACCAGTGCATCCTCATTATTCACCCGCAAAAAATATGGAGCGTCTGCAAAATTTGGCTGAGCACATACAAAGGATTTGGACAAGTTCCGGTAATGTTCTGGGTATCCCCACCGAGTGGATGTGGTGAGTCTGGCAGGATTGACTGCCCACCCACTAGGTTAGATTTTCTGCTCAGTGACCAGCATTAAGCCTCGACTTTAATTAATTTATGCTCAAGCGAAAGAAAAAGAAAGTCTTTGCATCACGAGCATTTTTTTTTCTTAACCACTGTGATCCAGCATTCACCTTCCTCATGTCCCAGCTTCTGGGGAAAGAACCTTTATATCAAATAAGCCTGTCAGCACAAAGACCTGCTTGCCAGGTCAGTAAACAGCAGTGACATACAGAGCTGCAAACAGACCGAACTTCTGTTTTAACGACTAGAGAATTCAAACAAACAGCAGGTAAGAAAAACTACAATCTCTCTGCTTCCACCATCGTCTCTGACAGCAAAGATCCTGCCAAGCCCAGAGACTGACGCAGATGTCTGAAGGCAGGAAAATCCTTTTTACTTCTACATCACGCGTGGGTCAGCCATGAGGGAGATAGATTGATTTTTTCTCCTTCCCTGATACACGGTCCTTGCAGCAGGAGCAAACACCTCAGTCTGAGGTTGTGTGGAGGAGCCCAGTGCAGTACACGGATAGTCACTTTTGGCTAGTCTGTGTTAATAAACAGAGATGGGCCTGCAGCCCTACTTGTCTGCGCTGCTTAACTACTGCTCTCTCCCTGTGTCTCTTTTGGGCTGCTCCATTGAGCTCTCTGCAGCTCAGATCTGCTTTGCACATATATATTTTTTTTAATGTCTGCATTGTTAAATGTGAAAATGAATGTGTTCCTAATAATTGCTCTCAGGCAGAGGTAACGTTATAGTCACGGCATCCTACAGAAACATCATGAGTCAGAAGAGAGGTAATTCCAAGATAATCTTGCTGCTGGTTGGGTCCAAGCTATGAACAGTTTGTGCAGTTCTGTGCAAACAGACCCAGCAGGACTGTAATTTCAGTTCTAGCATCCTTCATTTCCCCTTTTTACTGCTAAGATGTTCCTGCTCTGAACCCCAGGCCAGGCTTATTGCATTAGCTGTATTCCCAGGGCTACATGGCTTGTGTCATTAGTCACAGACTTTGATCCTTCTGCTCCCATTTTCTCAGTGGCAAGAGCCCAATCTCTTTCTTTCTGACACCATTCTGCAGGCTCAGTTCCTTTTTCCACTGTACTGAACAGCACTACAATGTATTCAATAGCTAATCAGGAATCCAGTGACCGGGCTGCAGATGGAAACGCCAAAAATATTCTGATACGTATCTGTTAAAAACATCCAAATATTTTTGAGCAATAAAATGCAGCAAGGGTATAGTGCAGTACTTCTGGAGGACTGCAGAGCCCTGTCTGATGGCTAGGCATTTGAGATGGCCAGCTCTGTATACTGCACAAGCTTTGCTAATGGGCTGGATATGTCAGACTGATGGGCTGGGGACCAAGGCTGGTGCATTTAGTATGTCTCAGATTGGAAACTTCTTGTGCCAGGGATTGTGTTTTACAGGCAAAGAGTTAAGGTGTTGGCTCTCTGTAAATGCTGTATGGACAGCTGGCATTTTTGGTGGCTAGAACATCAAAAGCACAAGCAAGGAACTGGCATTCTCTGGGCATAAGGTGGTGGTATCAGAGGTGCACCGGGACAGGATGAGAAGCAACTGACACGAGCTGCACAAGGGAAATTCTGATTTTAGGAAAAAAATTTCACTGTGAGGGTGGTCACACACTGGACCAGGTTGACAACAGAGGCTGCTTAATCTGCATCCCTGGAAATATTCAGAGCTCAACTGGATGAGTCCTGGAGCTACCCAATCTAAGTTGGCCCGGCTCTGGGCAGGGGACAGGAGCAGATGTCACCCAAGGTATCATCCACCCTGTGCAATCCAGTGGTTTATGACTCTGTGCAGGTTCAACTCCCTATGATTCAAGAAGACACCCCGAGTGTTAAGAGTGAGCTAAATTCTTCTCTGCTTCATAGTTGTTAAACTAGAGCATCCAAAAGCTTTCTAGCTCACCTCAGGTACTGTGGGGAGCTACTCTGCTTCAGGGACCTGAGAGAACATTTCCACCGTTGCCTGTCCCTAAGTTACAACTTTATTAAGACAGGGCATTTTTTTTTCCTTTTCTCTTCTGACTGATAACCTAGTTGCAAGAAACACAGTCCCAGTCAATGTCGGGCCCAGCAGCTGACATTTCAGGAGAGATCACAAAGTCATCGGGACAGCAGCAGCAGCATTTTGTGGTTAGGACATGTCATCCTCTCTTTGGCTCACTGCGTATTTAAAGAGCCTGTGGAAAGTGGAACGACTCGAGCATGAGAGACTGAGAGCTGCCCACCCCAAGGGAGTCCGGAGAGCCGCGGTCAGGACATGGTGAAGGAGGCTGGAGATGTGGGTTTCCCCCAGGCTCGGCATCACCCACATCCTGCGCAGAAGCCCTCAGCCCAGGGCACGTGGCAGCAGCACCAACCCCCACCCTCATTTTGCACTTTGTTTCTGCCACTTTTTTGCACAGCGCCCCAAGCAGAAGCGGAAGGGCCACCTTGGGGTGTTCGCTGGGGATCAAAGAAGATGGGCCAGCTCACACAAAACTCATTTCTTTGTCATCTGCCAGAAGGACAAACCCAAGGGGTCCACTTCAGTCGGTGGCCTGAGCAGAGGCCCGACCACAGGCTCCCCACGGCAGATAGCAGGGCGCTGTGGGAGCAGGAAAGGAGCAAGGGCACAGCGATGTCACCCAGGCCTCTGCCACCACCCTCCCTTTGAAGCCTTGTCCCTGTCCCCTTCCCCGGGAGCTGCAGGGGTAGTGGGGCACCACTCGGCCCCCCAGCTGCACAGGCCTGGGGTGATGGGGCCACAGCCAGGCTTCATGGGCCCCTTCGGAAAGGGCTGCAGGGGCAGGAAGGCCAGGCACTCCCCTACGCTTGCTGCTGCCGCTTGCCCTGGGCCGAGGAGAAAGCTGGCCAGGAAAAGGGTGAGGAAGGCGCTTGCACCAGCCAGAGCACCAAGCAGCATGGGGATGAAGCTTGCTGGAAGCAAACTAATACAGGATTAAAGAAAAAGAGGGGAAATGGGGAGAATGGAAATCTGTGGAGAAGAGCACAGAGAGCAGAAAGCTGAAAAACACACCTCAGCCAGGGAGTAAACAAGAGAGTTAGCAAGATTTATGACTGTGACCCTTGAAGCTTTCAGCATGCCTGCTCTATACAGTAGGTAGTTTTCCCTGAATGAATTGCAGCACTATAACAACCTCTTATGTCAGCAACAGAGGGAGTGTGTGTGTTTGTGTATGAAAAGAAAAATCAAGAGTAAGACTGATGAGAATTTTTTAAAAAAGAAAAGCTGAAGAAAAACAACAACATGAGACCCAAGCGCAAGAGTTTTCACAGGAACTGCCTGCTCTTTCCCTTTGGGCCTGTGTGTTTGCCCAACACATAAACAACATTGCTCACACAACTCACGAGGAAACCTGACCAACAGCACGGGCTGCCTGGGTGGGGAGATATTTTTGTCTTAAGGCCTGAAAGAGGAACAAATAATATTGAGCAGAGATCATAAATGAAACACGAGACCAACAAAGCAAGCACTGAGGCATCGCTGGGAAGATGGGGAAGTTGGTCAGCAGGGAAAAAGCGAGACCTCCTCACAGTCAAAGGAGCAACGTGGACGAATAGGAAACAGGAAATGTAAGTGGGAGCCAGAAATGGAGAGAGTGGAAGAAGAGATCAGTCTGGGGTGCTCCAGGTTGGAGAGGAAGAGTAGGAGGAAAGTTGAGCTGAGCTGTGGGCAGAGGCTGCTCATCCCAGAGTTTTAAATGTCAGGATAAAAAGCTTGACCAAATGCGGAAGGAAACAGAGCAGCATGGCAGTGGAGGGCCTGGGAGAGTGGGTTGGGTTGGCTGGAGCAGAGAGAAAGGTGATTTCAGCTGCCCCACTTTGGATAAGCTGGAGAGAGTAGGGTAGGATGAGCTTGCAAATTAACGTAGTGACTTGACAGGCCGTAAGTACGACTGAGAAGGTGGAACAGGTTTTGGAGAAACTGTGGAAGCTTGTATGGAGTATGTGAAGGCATA
This sequence comes from Dromaius novaehollandiae, assembly GCF_036370855.1. Classification (NCBI taxonomy): domain Eukaryota; kingdom Metazoa; phylum Chordata; class Aves; order Casuariiformes; family Dromaiidae; genus Dromaius; species Dromaius novaehollandiae. The sequence continues at coordinate 122,459,377 of NC_088098.1, forward strand.
CGGAGGAGCGGTAGAGGCCAGGGAGCAGCACCTGCACAGGCAGGGGAGCAGTGGGTACAGGTTAGGGCACAGCCGAGACTGGCAGCAGGTTGGAAACAGCTCTCCAAGGATCAGCCGGAGACACCAGGGAAGGACAGCCTGGCAGGCGAGGTGGCCGCTGGGAGCCCATGTGTCCGGGCCCTGCAGGAGACTTGCTGACAGCGGCTGTGCTCGCGGAGGGAGCAGGGGTGAGCACAGCGCGGGCGCAGAGTAAGTCTTTTGGTTTGGCAAGGAGAGGCAGTAGCGCAACGTTTCCGAGAAGGCGGGAGACGTCCCGAAATCCCGAAGAAGGGCTGGAAGCCGTGGCAATGGGAATAAATGGCTCTTTCAAGGTCCTTAGCAGTAAACAGGAAGAAGGAGATAAAGCTGCAATTGGAGAGGCCGGTTGGTTTGAGGGAGATTTCCTCTATCTTAGAAAGACTAAGGTGAGCTTGCAGGCTGAACAGCCAGGGGCCTGGAGGAAAGACAGGATATGGGCAGCGGGAAAAGCCGTTGCTGACCTGAGGACTGGGGTTGTTTAATAAAGGAGGGGTCAAAACCACCAGGTAACCAGGCAAATTTATAACTGGTGGTGTTGGCATAAGCACAGGCCCTCCTTTTAGGATACTCAGCCAGAAGGCAGGAGGGGAGGTGGCAGTGGGGCGCTGAGATGAGAGAGCTGAAATGAGCAGGGGCAGGGTCGTGAGAAGGAGAAAGAAGCAGAGGAGTGTGGTTCTGATGACAGGCTGAGTTTTGAGGAGGGAAAGTGTAAGACTGAGCAAGCAGTAACAAAGATCCACTGAGAAACCTGGAAGGGGGGTGTGACTGCACAGCGAGGAGGCGAGTGCTGTCGAGGATGCAGTGACGAAGTGGCTGTGCTGGTGCCTGATGCCGAGAACCCCGGCTGAAGGCACCCGAGACCCCCGGGAACTGCTGAGCACCCTCCTGCTGCTTTACAGCACCTCCCTTTCCCGCGCCTTTCCTCTCCCCAGGAGGACCTTCCCACAAAAGAGGACCTTCGTGGAGGAAAGAAGGCAAAGCTTGTCCCTAACAAAAGCTTTACCTCTCCTGCTATGTTGGTGCTTTCTCTTTGCTCAGTTCCCACCTCCACAAGCCTCCCTGACTTCAGTCCCCAGGAGGAGCAGCCCTCTCAGCATTTTGCAGTTTGCCCCACTGGAGGAAGAGGTTTCCCCCCGCCACGTGCAGATGTGGTGGTCAGGGCTGTGGGGCAGGCGGTGGTGGCAGGCGGGCAGAATGATGCCTCTCATACCTCAGCCTGGGCTCCTCTGTGGGTTCAGCCCCTCACCACGGGGCAGGGTGACCTTGGGAAGGGAGCAGCAGCTGTGGAAAAAGCCAGCTGCACCGAGAGAGCAGCTACTGAAAGGAGATGCAGGAAAATGCGAAGGTAGAGCCACCGCGAAAGTGTCAACAGATGGGGCTGCAACCGCCTGACCCCAGGGAGCATTTCTCTGTGGGGCAGCAGCTCTGACCAACCCTGTTTCCTACATGTGATCCAGTTTGCTATGTCACCCAGGGAAACCCTCTTTAATGGCTTTGAAGAGAAACTATCGTGCAAAGGCTTTCTTTGAGCTCTGGGCCAGATTTGTTCTCTGACATTCCCCGGAGACTGCTAATATCAGCGTGTCCCGCTTCTGGATAGCTCGGCTGGGAGAGCCAGGACTGCCAGTACCTTCCTTGCTCTGGATGTCTGTAATCTGACTTACTGCAAAAAGAGGGTAGGGGAAGGAAGACTGCTCCCCCAGCCTTGTCTGCCAGACTGCTCTCAGCCCTGCTGTCAGCAAGCAGCGGCGCGGAGGGGAAGTGCTGGTTTTCCATCAGGGATTATTTTCCAAAGGATTCCTAGCCCTTGTATGACCCTGAAGGTTTTTCCACTGACTGCAAGGAGTGAAATATTAGAACTGAGATATTAAAAAAATGTGTGCAGTGGTCAGGAATGTTGTTCTGTCAGCTTTTAGGACGCTGCTTGATTATAAAACAACTTTGATTAGAGTGGAGATAAATCTAATTGCAATTTAAAGGCCACGTCATCAAGGACAACACATCAGCACAGCTTTTTCAGTCTGAAAGACCTGTAGTACCCCAGATGAAGTGCAACCTAGTATATGCTTAGTCCACTGTGGGCTTGATTAGATCGTTTTGTCCATGAGCAGCATTTGAAGTTGGACTCCAAAGCTAAATGACCATGGTCCCTCCATGAGTTTTGTACAGGGAGGTGCTCTGCGCTTTCCCAGAGCTCATTGTAATGGAGAAATGTCAGTCCAGACCCAAAGTGCAGCACAACTTTGTTGTGTACAACCCTTTCCTCTCGGTCTCCCCAGATGTCAGCAGCGCTGAGCACTTCCATTGCACACTGCCGGAGAAGCAGGTCAAAACGGTCTCAAGCAAATAGGCACTAAGTAAAAGCAAAGTTCAGGGTTTTAAAAATCAAAGATTTGTGTGCAGCTGAAGAAATTCTCTGGGTAGTTACTATATAACTTTAAAATAAAGGGTCTGGGGAAAAGGCTACATTTACCTACAAATACCCACTTTTCTGCAAAGAGAATGCTTTTTTTCTAAGCTTGCTCTCTTGCAAACAGTCCTCCAAATTGGTGCATTCCAACCACCACATGGGAGCATTTTTCAAGTCACACTAACGTGTAGTGAGGTGGAGGCTCTAAGTGCTGGTCTGGACCTTCTGGAGAAGGTCAAGACCCTGTTTAAATTCCATTAATGTCACTCTAGTTGCTTTTGATAGTATTGAATAGCAAATGGAAGAAAGAGAAAGATAAAAACAATCTTAAAAGCTTTTCAAAAATATCACATTTTTAAAGAAAGTGATACTTGTTTTAAGGTAGCTTCAGGGGAAGAAAGCAAGAAAGAACAAATGTTTCTTCACTGATTCCCAGATTTTGTGCTGAGCGCTGGGACTACTGGGGTGTGATTCAGTACTTGTTAGACATTGTGACTGCCTGAGAGTTGCCCTTAGTTCTGCTTATGTGGCCAAAGGAGATGGTCCAATACCAGCGGGAAATGTAGGGTGGAAAAAATCCCCTTGTCTCTATGCACTTATGGAGCAGCACAGAGTAGACAGAATAAAAGTCAAGATCTGTCACTTACATAATAGCTCAAAGGGTTAGAAAGAAAGGCCGTAAGAAATAGTTCATGTCCAGAAGGAAGAGAAACAGTGGTCACCAGCTCAGAAAGACCACAACAGCTTTCTGCAATGCATAAATGTCATGCTGTATTTAAAATATTTCATCAACCTTGTTCAGCCAGCTCTAATCTGGCAATAAATATACTGTGCTACTTTTTAATGTTTCCCTCAAAGGATTATCTAGTAACAAACACTGTATTCAAAAAAACCTCAGCAGTTGCAGTTCAAGATTTGTTTTAACTTTTCAGAAAAACAAAATCTCAGAATCAAAACAAAAAGAGCCATAAGGGAGTGTGGGAAACTTCTTCCTAGATAAACGTGAAGTTACATTTTTTTGATATTTCCACCCTGACAGGATTGTCTGGATGCCACCCAGAGAGGACAGAGGATGTGTGGTCTAATGACTAACAAGGCCCAAGGAGTCTGAGTCAAAACATTTCAAACACAGAGAAACACCTCAGGCAAATCACTAATTGCCTCCGACTTCTTCCCATTTCTCCGAGGGGTAACAGCTCAGTCTCTAGCGTTACATCAGTTAAGGTTTGACCACTGCTTTGAAATCCCGGGTTCCCAACATGTGGTATAATTTCTCCTTCCCGTCAGCAGAGACCACGCTGCAGTCACACACACGGAAAAGGCCAGCTCCAAGCTAATGGCTCCAAGCCTGGCTTTCCTTGCTGCCCCTCTGAGTGACCTCACGGTGTGACGGCTCATGGTTAGAGGAGCCAGCCGCGCTGCCCTTTGTGAAAACCCAGTCGGACCGAGCTTTGATGGGGAGGCTGCAGCTGACAGGCTGCAAGTTCCGAACAAGCTACCAGAGGCCTGTGCCAGTCATTGCACTAGTGAGAGGGAACAGCCAGTTTGTAATCCTGTCCCCTAGGGCTGGCGCTGGAAGGGAGCGGCAGGGGGATGACATGGCTTTGCTACAGGGAGCAGGGAAAGTATCTGCCAAGCGTTTTTCACCACTGCTGCAAATGGTACAGTAGGTTGTAGCCGACTTCGGTGACTAAGGTCCACAGAAATGTCAGTGGGCTTTAACTAAAAGCTGCACTCTGCAGACTGATACAACTCAAACACTCAGTCAGACACAGAGCCTGAGGCGGCCGCGAGCTCTGAGCTGCCACGTGCTCCTCGCAGCATCCCCTCCAGCTCCCAGGCGGAGGAGCCCCAAGGAGGGCACCTGGGCGCCTGCCCCAGCTGCCATCCCCAGTGGCTGGCAGATGAGCCCATCCCCCCTGGCAGCGCCTGTGCAGGAGACCCCATGCACCCAGGACGGCCCTGGAGTAGGGTCTGCAGTCAGCTGCGTGGAAGAAAGCCAAGTGAATTTTTTTTAGGTGTCTCAGACTAGGAGAAGGTTAACTATTATTACTAGATAAGGCATTTTCCATCTAAATATGACATTTTAAAATGCCTCGCTCCCAAGTAAGCATTTCTGAGAAGCCTGAGCAAAAACAGTGTGCCAGAATTCATTGGTTGCAGCTTTTCGTGCCACTATTTTGACACCTCCCTCTCCCTTTGCTTCCCCCTTTGCTTTCTTTCAAGGAAGAAAGAAACAAATGTTGAAATTGGAAGACTTCCAGCAGGACGGAGATTTCATTTTCCAGCAGCTCTGGCGGCCATGCCAAACCCTGTGGGTCTGCACGGAGGCATGGCTACAGGCCCTCGCTGGCCCTCACGTGGGGCCACCATGTGACCCACGAGAAGACCTGCAAGTCCTGGTGGCCAGGCAGCCTGCCGAGCCCACAGCCACTTTGAAGCCAGTGCCTTCATCTGCATGACACGCTCAGCGTCGGGGCTCCCCCAGTCCATCAGCCTCTGCTAAAGACACATGGTTGGCCCTAAATTCCCATGGAGAAGGTGTCCAACATCTCCTGTCCTGGCCAGGCTCTGGCTTTTTCCTGCTGTTGCCTGCAGGATGACCCCTCTTGCAGCTACACGAAGGTCCTACGTGATCTTTGGCCGCTGCCCGTCGTGTCTAGATCAAATGGTGGAGTTCAGGGACTGGGACCGTGACTCAGCACCTGGCTGCAAAGCCGCCACAGCCAAAGTGCCGCATGCACTCTGAATCACCCGAGCCAGGGCTGAAACCGGGGCTGAACTTGTGACAGAGCTGTTCAAACGCAGTAATGTCCACGCTTCACCGCGTGCTGCCAGGGTCACTAAATCAACCTTTCCTGTGAAGCTATTAAAATGGGGAAAAAATGTATCCAGAGAGAGAGAATAAAGCCTTACTTCTGCAGAAGAGACAAGGTAATGCCGCAGAATTTAGGTGAAGCAAATGCCCTCCTTTTACTGGCAGTTTTATAGCAGCAACTATTCTTATGCTGTCAGATAGCGCCTTAACCACATGTGCCCTTGAAAGACCATAAATGCCGGGTTGCCTTCTCCACCTTTGCTGGGCAAGACGTATAAGCGCAACGACTTCCCGTATTGCGCCGCTGTCTTCATGCCAACTCTGGCTCCTGCTGACGTCTGACAAAAGCCTTGTCAGATAACCCCAGAGGTCAGCATGAGGCCAGGGCAGAAAACACCAGCAGGGAGAGTGCTCGATCACTCGATTGCCACAGTCCTGCACACTGGAAGACGTGGGACTGGAGAGAAGTCGGCGAAGAAACACGAGGCCTCTCAGAGCACTGCGACGGCTCCCCAGGGAGTAAGCGGCAGGGAAACAGCAGTAGATTCATGTTTCCTATTGAAATTGCCACAAGCCTGAAAAAAGAGAAGTAGAATAGCACAAAGGTTGTCTCGCTGCCTTCTCTGTGTCTTTCCTCTTCCTCTGCTCTCTCTGGTTCCTCCCAGGGCCTGTTTATGAGGTCTCATTTATTTCTTTTGCTAGCATTCCCTTTCACCATGCTGCTGCTATCACTGTTTCTCATAATGGCAGAGGCAAGTTTTAAGACGGTGTTTATTCCTAGTTAGGTTTAGCAGTGCTTCTCCAAGGTACGGAGGAACTTCTCTGATTTCAGTCTTGTAACACCCTTCGGTCCAACAGGTGAGCCAGGACCCCTTCACAGCCGAGATTATTGCCAGGACCTGTCACAGAGTGTCAATAAACAGTGACCGTTTGGGGCTGTTTCCTGTCCCTCAGGTGATACACCCCAGGCAGACATGCGTTTCACCAGAGCCTGGCAGTGAGACCCTGGCTTACTGTGAAGCGAGGCTACGCTGCACTACACTGGGAAAAGCCATAGCTCATATGTGAGGGCTAAAATAACTAGATTTCCTGGAAAACAGCTCTGAGCCTCCACAAGCGCTGGCTCATTTCATCACCCTCCGCGGGTAAGGAAAGGGAATCCCATACAAGACATCGGGAAGAGCTTTGCATGGGAGTTTCTGCACGTTGCTTCTTTCGAGCTGTGGGAGCTCATTAGAGAGCTTGTAGCATTAGTCATCCAATTAGACAACATAAATCAGCATCTGGACTACCATTTCAGCCTGTTCCTATTGCTCCGCAATGTGCCAGTTCCTGCCACCTCCAGTACCCCTGCTGGCAGCAGCCCAACTGAGAAAAATGTACACAGTGGGGAAAGCATTTTTGGATCAAAGGTCCTGTGTAAAGAGTGGCCCTCACACCATCACGCCACTGCTCACGCAGGAGGCAGGGGCTTCACTCCCTGGGCTGCAACTTCAGCTGTGAAGGGGGAAGGAGTTGTGAGACAGCCCTCCGAAAATGAGCTGTCCTCTCAAGCACATCCCAGCACAGTTTGCCACCCTGCAGCAGACAGAAGATATGGCACGGCAGCTGGGAGAAACAAGCACTCATTTCAAATGACAGTCCTGCTTGCTTTTTGGACTTCTTCAGAAGAGTTCAGGTGGGGAAGCTGTGCACAAGTGCCGTATTAGCCAGCCGTGCTCAAGATGCCCAGCAACTTCTGGGGCTGCACGTTGTGCAGGGATGTTGCTTCACAGCCTGACTTCTCCTGTGACTTCTTCTAAGGTCACTCCAATCATTTGCAGCCTCTGGGGCAACCCCCACATGTTCAGAAACATCTCTGGTGCTGTCTGTCAAGAGGGATGACGCAGCTCAGACATATTTAGAATGACCCAACGAGCAAAGGGGGAAAAATAATTCAGTGACAGGCTGGAGCTATTGGAAAGAGTACTTCTGACAGAAACATCTCAGCATGACTGTAGTTCTTCATTTCTCAACCCCCTCCCTCTCTTGCAACTCTATGCAAGAAACCCAGCCTGCCTTTTCTGCTTCCTCCTCTTCTAGCTGAAGAATCACTGAATACCTCAGTGGACAGGAGATTTGGGGAGTTCTTCTGGAAGAATCCTCTCACTCTTAGACACATACCACAAGCATGAACATCAATCATACACACATATATATACACACACACACACCTATATCTTTATATGTATGTATCTATATAAAAGTCATGCATGCAGCTACCCTTTTCTTTCAACCCTACATTCACTTCCACCACAGAGCTTCTCTTCCTACAGATTGCCCCCTGTCAGGGCTTCTGTCACCCCTCTCTTAGCCTCAGGCTCAAGTGCCAAATTGCTCCCCTGCACCTCCTATTCCCTCAGTGGTTTGCACAGGCCTCTCTATCCAGCGCCCTATGGCTTGCCTCCTCTGCTCTGTGCTCTGGGATGTACACCAGGCTCAGGTGAGACCAAAATGAAATGCCTTTAAGGGCCTTTAGGGGATATCACCCTGTACCTTGCTGAGGTACCACAGGTTACCACTGCAGGGTTATGGGGCCCAAGACCTGACTTGTCACCCCCATACAGGTAATGGACAACAGATAGTTGAAAAAGCAGTTATTAAAAGCCCCCTCACAAAAACCAAGGCAATAAACTACATTATCTTCAATTGGGAAAGGAGACCAGGGCATTTACCACCCATGGTAGAAAGACTCACTGCTACCCCACATGTCTGAGGTGTTCTTTCCCACTCAACACTGAAGGTCATGTCCTGTCCCCCAGGAATAATGCATGTGGGATAGGCTGAGCTTACTATGATCCCACCACAAGATACTGCAGGGAGGGAGCTTGCCACTCTCACTGGGAATAGACCATGTTCCCACAATGCCCAGGTCAGTGCTATAAAGCCACTCCTCAAGGAAGAATAATTATTTAGGAATAAATTCAAGCCTCTATTGTGTTCTGAGTAGGTTCTCATGTTTACTTATCGCTACAAAGTCTGAGCCCCTTCCGGCAATGCATTCAGCAGTCTGATGAACATTTGTCATGTTTGTTCACTCATTCTCTCCCCAAAAAGAGAAGTGCGAGCCTGTCCAATTGTTTGGACACTGGGAGGCACAGACTCAGCCGTGGAGCACTGTTTACCAGATAACAAGATACTCCTGTTACGGGCATTCGTATTCATATAACAGTCTGGGAGTAGTCATGAACAGGGACTGCTTGTGGTCTCTTAAAAGCTTAGAAACACAAACTCTTGAAGCCAGCTTGTCAGTTGGTTTGATAACTCTGCAGTCTGGGATATTCAATAAATCCACATAGATCAGTGGAGATAATTTAGACTATTAAATTTTTCACAGTGATCGTCTCTTCCTGGAACTGTGTGGAATAGCTTTTCCTGAGCAACTCCACCTTATTCCAGAGAATGTGTCTGATTCAGTTCATCCATTTTGATCGAGTTGCCTAGGAGTAGATATTATGATTTAAAGTTACAGCTGTCATAATACAAGATAGATTTTTAAGTGTATACAGAGTCCTGTAAAAAAATAGAATGTTCTGAAAATGTTATTGAGATACATAAATGAAAATCAGGACTGGTAATAATGCGTTCCAGGTGAAGGGGTAATAAAGCACAGTTCAGGAGCAAGGCACAAGCGACAAACATATGTACACACAGAAATTAAGAGTGAGACATACTTACCTTCCTGTCAGCTAACCATAGGAGCTGTAACTCCTACTTCTTTGGAAAATGCTTAATAAGAAAGGATGATTGAAATATAACTAAAATCTGTATTCGGTATGTTACATGAAACCAATGCATTGAAAGACCCCTTCTGAGAAGTCTTGAAATGGGATGATCCAAAGCAGGCTGGTTTACAGGAATATGCAGAATGTATTACGCTCTCTCTCTTAGCCGGTAGCTGGGGGTTGAATGGAGGGAACAGCTTAGTCACCATTAGGGGAACCATTCATGAAGAGCTGAAACCTTCACCTTCTGTTGCAACAGAGGAGTTGTTGTTTTCCTCTTCCCCACCACTTATGTCACCGCTTATGCGTGGCAGACAGCTCTCCCCCACTTCCCAGCAAGGTTTCCATGTCACTGAGTCAGACCATTCATGTCCCTGTGGGGACGTGCCCAAAAACTAATATCTCACAGAGAACATTGCAAATGCCCTGGCTGAGCAGCAGCTGTGGCACAAGGAAGCACATATTCATGGAGGCTGATATTTGGGTAACGGTGCAGTCTCTTACCGAAAATTGCAGTTCTTTATAAGAAGCAGTAAGAGACCCGTGGGGCTTGACTCAGTGGCCATGAGGTAAACACTTTTCATCAGAGGCCAGCCATAAAGCTCCTTGAGACCAAAGGAGAGTCAGACTGATCCCCATGGGCTGTTACTCAGGCATTAAGGACCCTTACATTATGTTCGCAGGGGCAATAAGACGTTACTTCTTTTCGTAAGCTGAGGGTGGATCAATGCTGTCAAAGTCTTCCTGGAGGCAGTGTCGATGCCCTTGTATCCAAGGGTTCAAGAATGAAGAATGAACAGAGGGATTTAAACTCGTGTTTCCCATCTCATGTGACTGCATAGCACTCTGGGGTTGCAAGAGCTGATCTCATTCCCTCCTGCTGAAGCTGTTCCACTTTGCACAGATAAATTAAGTATTGATGTAAGTATTGATTACTGTCGTGCTATGTATTGGAAAACTTATCCTCATCCTTTAGTGGATGTTTTTCCATCCATCTGTAATTAGATACCCAGGCAGGCTCTTCCCCCTGAGAAGACAAGGCCTGATTATCACAATGTTCTGTAGGCCAAGACTAGGGCTCACCGGCAAAGGGGCCAGAGGAGGCACCATTGCCTTGGCAAGCAGAAAGAGAGATTGCCCAGGCAACACAGCAACTAGTGGTGAGTGAGGTATTGCAAGTAGACCCAGCACCCAAGGCCTGCAGCTGCTGGCTTGCACTGAGAGGCTGCGTTTGAAAAGCAGAGTGAGCACACAGCGGGGAGATGCCATGAGAGGTTACTGTGCATTGGAAAGCACTGGCTGGGACCAGAAGGACCCCAAGTAGGATGTTCCTAAGGAAGAAAGCTCCTCTGGCATGTGACTCTGAGAGTGACTTTTCTTTTAAACTGCATGTTTATGAAGCCATACCTACAGTGGTAGTATTTTATCAGCCTAGGTTTAACAACAGTGACAAGGAGTGTGCGATATACGAGCAATACTGTGCTTTCCGTCAACAGAGTGAAGCCACATGCATCTCCCTAAGCAGACCCAAGAACTGGTGGTGACTGCACTCTGCCTTGGCAGTCTGCACACCATCTCGGTGAGGATCACACTTCTTCATACCCCAGCCCAACTCAGCAGTGCTGATGGAAGTATGTGGTATAGACATGGCTCCCACTATGTAGTCTGATCTATGTCCTTTCCAGGTTTTGCTCTGAATCACAAAGTTAACACAGGTCTCGCATCACAGGGCAATTTTTAGTAGAAACTTTTGTTTCTTGTATACGTCACTGCAATGGTTTCATGTCTATGAGGCAAAATTAAAAGGAAAACTATTTTTGGTCAAAATAGTTGATGGATATTTTGATGAACAGTTGGTTTTCCAATGAGACTATAAGTACGGTATATCTACATTAGAAGTGAATCTGCCTGGACCTCTCCCAAAGCGTAGCAGTAATCTGATCTGTGGTTCTGATATAGTGTCATTGATAATTTCTTGGCTTCTTGAAATATTTCACGGGGCTGCATGCCAACATCGTTCACTGGCATAGGGTGCATTCACTTCAGAAAGAGGAAGTAAACAACAGGTCAGATAAGAGCTATCACATGTTATTCACAAACAGTGAAAACAAAACTTAAAAATTAAGTAGGCCAGTTTTTCGTAATATCATGTAAGCTAACACTCTGCTGTTTGTGAATAAAAGTATCCTTGAGTATTTACTGGCAGTGAAAGAGGCAACTGAAAACTTTTGCAATTTATCAGCTTCTTTGTAGAGTGAATATTTGCACATAGTGGAGCTGTTTTTCTTTTTTTCTCCCAAATCAACTGAAAAGTGCATGATTTCTCACTAAAAACATCATAGGTTTCTGTGGTTCTGCCAGAATCAATAGATTCCAGTAATGTCTTTGATGTGGAGATGTGCTGGTGAAGCAAACTCACTGCAGTATGTTTTTAATGCTTCCAATGTGTCTGTTCTCATTGGAGAAGAGTGGAGAGAGGCAGATAAAACAAAAATACAAAACACATTTTACATGACACCTTATCCCACCCAGAAGCAAAGAAGCACTTAGATCTCACAGCTCCTCCCTGAATGGTGCTTCTGTCAACAGTTTAAAGTAACATTGCCTAAAGTGGCATTTATCTTTGGGGCTATCTATCAGATTCCTTTCTAATTTTGTTCCTTGCTCATTCCTTGCCGTTTATGCCGTACATGGTTAAAGCGAATCTTTGTTGCTTCTCAGCAGGTTACTGCAAGGTCAGAGCTTTAGCACTGTACATCCTTTCGCTTCCTAAATATTGGACACTTAATCTCAAAGGCTTCGTCACAGACGTGGAAATACACCTACAGGGATACCTTCTCTCCAATCTGCCCCCAAAGTTACCTTCTGCACACAAAACTCTACGATCACACTAGCAGCCTTTTAACCCTGCTGTGTAGGCTTCAGTGTAAGAATGAGTTTATGTATGATTTCAGGCAGGAATAAGCCCATTTCTCCTTGCTTTAGGCTTACATTTAAAGCACGACTGGAAGGGATGTATCCTTGTGCTGACCTGTCCCTGAGATGTCTGAGAGAGGTAAAGCAAATCAAGCCCTGGAGTACAACTCAAGTGACTGGGGTGGTGGTCCCCTTTCTGGCCAGGGGCTGCAAAATGTTTCTTTGCCAACTCACCACCCTGTTTCCCCCCGGTATACAGGATTATCTCTTTTGCTGAACATTTTGAGATCTACCATGCAACCATTGCGCAGAACTAATCTGCAGCCCATTAAAACTGGAAGACAATTTTCCACTGCTTATCAGTGAACAAGTGTTGGCTTAAAAAAGGTGGTAGAGGGGGTTGTTAGGAGTTTGGCATTCAGTAGTTTCTTCGCTATGGCCCACCAGACAGAAAAATTAGGGCCTTGATGAACAAAAACAGCATCAGTTCTAGTGCAGTACATGTATTTCTGTGTCAAGGAAGTTATGTCTCCCTTCTCTCCCCTGCCCTTGGGATGAAGGCCCATACAACATCAAAGTGATACATGGTGCCACAGAAGCAGCAGTAAGGCCTTAGGAGGCAAGATCCTGGCTGCTGTTGCTATATGAGAGAGATAGCCTTAGTAAGAAGAACTCCAGTCTGCCTGGGGAAAGCATTTGGCAGAGATGGAGCAAGCCCACCCTTTACTCCAGCATATGCAAAGCTGAGTTTCTGTGGTCAGTTCATGCCCAGGAAGCCCACTATCTTCTGCCACTGAGAGGGAGAAAAGCGAAGAATCAAGTGGGACAAATAGGAGCTTCATTGTTCAGTGCCCTGATAGAAATTATGATCACATAAAAAAGTGTCTGCAGCTGAATGCTACCCCAGGCCTCTAAACCATGGTGCACAGTTGCACAGAAAATCTGCAAAGATATCTCTGAACATGCCTCACTCACCATGCAAAAGCTTAGGACTGCAATGAATTGTTAGGATGGGGGGTGGGGGACAAGTCTAGATTTTGGAGCAAAAATTACATTCATTATCCCCCACTGGAGTAGACAGAGGAATAACCAGCGTTGACAAAAGACCTGAAGGAAAACAACATATACAGGCATGCACGAAGACATGGTTAAAAGCCTGAATGTTCCTTAGCTCTCAGAGCTTCTCCACCTCCTTGACTGATTGCAAAAGCTTGATTGATTCCTCTGATTGCAGGAGAGAAGGCAAATGGGGAACACTATTAATACCTCCGACTACAAGCGGTGAGCAGTTGTGGTTTGAATCTCATGAATTTCAGTGGGAGTCTGACAGAAACAGAAGGTTTCTTTGCTGTTTATGGCACATGAACAGCTGTTTAAGAGGGGAAACATCTCTGCAGTGGATGAATCTGCCATAAAAGACATCCCTAGATTTGGGGGAATTTCTGGCAGTTGACTCCCTTCTATACTGCAGCTGTCCAAGCAACACTGAGCACAAAACACACGCCCCTCTATCTCAAACAGAAGCCTATAAAATCTGATAGAGAAGGCAAAATTAGCCCCAGGATAACTGAACTGACTTCAATGAAGTTACTTCTGATTTACACCAGTATAGACAGGAGAAGAATCAAGCCCTGTATGCTGAATCTACTTCACCATGTTACGGTTTTGTAAAATTAGAGAAGATTAATGAAAAACCCCTATATCAGGGACAAATGTCTATGAGATGAGGAACAGTTTCATGTAAATGGCTATATTCTGGGCTGTTTTACAGTGGGATAGGTTGGGAGAAGCAACACTGCCATTAATGGCACCTCTCCAGTGGAGATTTGCTAGTCTGACACATGTTTTGTACCAGAACTTGGCCTGCCCCGCAGGCCAAACAGTAACCAAGCTCTAACATCCCCTTTCCATGCCCACTTACAGGGGAAAACATGTCCAGCAATTCCATTTATTTTATCCTTTGCTGTAGGCTCTAAAATCTTGTAAGAGCCATCGAAATCTGGTAATGGGCAGTTAACAGGCAGTGACAAAACATGATGACCATTATTTTACATTTAGGAGTGGGAGGACTATTCATCAACACATGTCACAGGGAAGAATAACAGCCTTTATCCTACGTGAATAGTCTCATAGGTCTTTTCTCAGACCTTTGAAACATCTACATGCATGCCTATGTGGGTTTGTAATCGTGCCTCTTTGCAGAGCGGGACATACAGGGAGCCACGTCTTCGTTGAAGACAGGGTCACTTACGAAGGGTTTATTTTATCTTTCCCTGACCACAGTAAACATTCAAAGGCTGTGAGAACTTCCTTTGCTACTCATGTGCCTGGTAAGGACTCGCTGCTTAAATAACAACTTCACCGAGGAATTGCTTCCGCAGACAGCCCAGCCAGGACAGCCTCTGCTGCGCTGCTTTTGTGGCTTTTGCTACCTCAGCTGCCGGGGAAGCCAAGGCAGCGTTTTGTTGCAAAGCCATGTGTGTGCACGTGGATGAGCACATGCGTGTGTGCAGCTGAGGGGAACCGCTCACCGGTGGGAACACTGAGTGGGCTGGGTGCAAAAGCTGCACAGCGGCGTGCTCAGGGCTGTGGAGCCAGAGAGCAGGGGGAAGCACAAAAGGGAACAGGAGAGAAATCCCCAGGCTGCCCGTATCACCTGCCTAGGGAAGAGTTAAAAGCGGCACTCTGGAAAGTCTGGCCAGATGACTTCCTGACAGAGTTTATACAAGTATAGTGTGCACAAGGACGTATGTGCCTACGTGCCACTTCTCCCGAAGCAGCCGGAGCTAAGCAGAGGGAGGGAAAAAAATAATAAAAACATCACAGATGGGACCAGCCTGAAAAAAAGTGCCTGATGTATGTGCAGGGTCAGCACATCCCTCTCATTACAAATGCGCCAGAGAAATCCAAGCGGTGCCTCCTCTGCTATGGAGCACCCTTGTCACTGTGCAAAAGCACGGAGGGCAGCAACTCGGGCAAGGCCGGGCAGAGAGGAGGGAGCAGAAGACACTAGCATGGGGAATTTACAGTGCCCCGCACACCAGCTGACAGCTGTACAGGTCTCAGGACATCCCCAGCAGTCAGGGAGATGGTGCAGGCTTTTACATTTGCTGTGATGCTGGGGCAATGCCTAAAGTGCAGTCAGGAGGTGTGATGGTATGTGGGTGCATACATGGGAGTTAGGATCACATGGTCTAGCCTGAGTAAAAACAGGAGTGAAACACTAACACAGCCTTGTTAGCGTGGATCATACAAAACTGCCCAGGACAGCGGTACTCCGGCTGTCCTCCTCTTCCCCTCAGGCTATGTGTGAGCTGACTGGATGGCAAACCGTCAGGGTTACCTTGATACGCCGCCTCTGCGTCTTCTGCTGCGGAATTGTCATAGCCAGAGCTGCTACCCGTGAGCGAAACACAGTCTTGTGTTAACACAGGAACCTTATTCTCACTGCTCTGATTTCTCCCAGGGAAGCATTTACTGAGATGGCTCAAGAGTGGCTTTAGCCTCCCTGTAGCTGGCTATCCTGCACCCTGGGCTGCACCTAGTAGTGCCTGTAGCAGCCAGAATTACCTTTCTCAGCCCAGTGAACATTACTTGGCCCTATGACTTAGGATGGACTTCTAGCTCCTTACTCCAACTTTTGTTTAGAGTTAACTTCAATATTGCAGCTATATGGGAGTGTAAGTATCCCCTAAAACATCTCAGCATGCATACGAACAGGGGTGCACAGAGCTTACAAGGAACCCAAGACAAAAACCGAGATTGTGAGCCTCTAGGTGCTAGGATTTACTGCTGTGTGCTGAGTGGCAGCCCTCTCTAACCTCTCAAAAGAGAAGAGCTGGGACAGGGCTTAGGGACAAATCAAAGACTATATACAGTGACCTGATCAATAGGCTGACCTGCTCTAGACAGGCCAGTGAGAAGTGGGCAAACCCCGCATTACTCACATTAGCAGTAGATCAACCTTACTCTTCATTATGTCATTCGTCTAGAGCACAGTTGCCTCCTCCTCCTTCTGAGTGGGGAGACAGGGCACAGTCTATGGAAGAATTAAACATCAGTCCCTTTAGGGATGCTTAGTCAGTGAACTCGTGCTTCTCATTACATATTTTCAACCTGCTGTTATTTGATAAGCTTGTGAAAGGGTTTGTGATGCCTCAGAAATTCCTGCTCGTTCACTGCAGCTGTGCTCTGAGGGGTGCTCTGTGACGAAGGTGTCTCAGCGAGACCCCAGACAATTTCCTTAGTAGGTCAAAAGGAAGGTTTTCCACAGCGCTTTGGTTACAAACCCCCTCTGTATTTCCAGAGCCAAGCCAGGTTATTTGCAGCTCCATCATCATCACCAATAATTAAAAAGTTGCAGACAGAATGGGAATCAAAAAGAAAAAATATAATTCCTTTCCCAATAGCTGTGCTGGCTCTAGAAGGTAAAACATGTAAAAAGAAGTGGAAACTGGCCATGTAGGCAAAACGAGCATTTTATTCATTGATTTCAAAAGCAAACACTGAATCCTATCATCTGACCATCTAGATTTCACAAGTCATGGTATTTTATTCAACTGGCCCTTCTCCTATTTTTTGTATTTTGTATCTCCAATTTTTTGAGCCCACACACTTATCTTTGACTGAAACAATTACAAATTCTGAATTCTTGGGCGCAGTTCTCTGGAAAGTGGTTTCAATTTTTGACTTACTCTGTCCTTTTTTCTGGATATTCCCATCTTCAAAATTCCATCACAGATATTTGTCATTTAGAAATGGTTTGTGTTACAGACCAAAGTGCAGGTGGAAGAGCAGGGAGGAAGAGGAAGAGATGTTCCTGTTTTGCACCAGTAGCAAAAAGCTTGCTGAACAGCAGCAGCCAGAGAGCTGATTCTTGCAGCAGCAGATTCACAGCTGATTTCCACCTCTTCCTAATTCACCCTCTCTGCAGACTAGCACAGGCCCAAATCAGGATAATTAGGATTAGGATGAAGTGAGATAGTGGAAGAGAAGTGATTTCCTCTTAATGCAGGCATTGCCTACTGGATTGTCTCCCACTTGAGCTGATGTGTTAAAGAACAGAGCTGTTTACCTCTGTGCGGTAAGGGGATTTACACTTGGTGCACAGCCTGCATTGCACTTTAACCAGAACTGTGCTCGCTCCCGGATTGCTGCCTGACATAGGCTGCAAGAGCACAGAGCACGGCTCAGACTCCCTACCTGAAGGACAGACTTCTAATGCCAGCCACTACAGTAGTTTCCCTGTTTGGATGGAAAGGATGGGCAGCATCAAACAATGAGCGGATTCATACCAGATTTATTCCAAAACCTAAGAATCAAACCAATCTCTCCTAAGAAACAAACTCCCTTTTCAAAAAGAAGAGTAACTTAAGGTCAAATGCTTTCTTCCTAAGTAACATGAAATGAAGAATAGCAAAATTTGGTTGGCATCCTCCTGTGTGGTTTACCAGCAGTATCTTGGTCTGGGGGAGGAATGCAATGTCCTGCCTGCACAATTCAAAGGCCAGCGAGCCCTGTTGCAACACTTCGTGGCAACATAATGACATCAGGTCACATTACATGGGAGCCTGCCACACCAAAAGGTCATACCTTGGGCTCCAAGCGAGCCTGTCCCACTTGGAAAGTGGTCTTTGTATGCTATCTGCATTGCTTTGGAAAGTGCCTGCTCAGGATCAGCCTCCACCTTCGTGCCTCCCCACGGGCCATGGCATATGACTGCGTGCGGATGCAACACAAGTCCAAGGTAGCAGCTGACCAGAGAAGCTTGGAGTTGGCACAAGTCAGCAAGCAAAATAAAGGAGTCTAAAGGGAGGGCTCATTTCTTAGAAAGAGAAAAGGAACGGAGCGCTCCCAGTCCGGCCAGCCAGCACAGCGTTTCACAAACACTGCTTCCCCACGAACTGAAATAGCTGCCGAGAGCTGTCCCGAAGCCCAGCTGACGGCTTTCCTTGCAGGATAACACTTCCCTCTCTTTTATTCCCCTCTGAGTATTTCCTGAGCTGCTTCAAGCTAAACGTAGACCCCGATGTGCTGGCAGATACTAGCAACATCTGGCAATACTCCCCACAGATATAATCGGTCACTTCTATGTTTTCCCCACCTGGTACAAATTGGTACCATGTCACTGCATTATAAGACAGAGACTTGTGACCCTGTAGTCACCAGCTCTCCGTGTGACGGCTCCATGTCCCACTTTCATCCCTTAGCTGCTTGGCAAAATGCCCCAGCGATCGAGGTTCAGTTTTGCACAGCCCAGACAACCCACTGGTGATGGCTGGGCTCACTTCCCTGCCATGCTACCACCACATGTGGAGGGCCCACCGGGGACAGGGGATGCTGGGCCCTCCTCAGTCCTACCCGTCCGTGGGACCCTCAGTGGGGACCATCAGTGCCACTTTTAATCAGTGCTAGCTGGTTAATGGCTTTGCACTCGCTGCTTCAAACCTAACTGAGTCCACTGACAGGCCTAGGGAGGCTGCCGAGCGGGTGCTGGATGCTCACAGCCCTCAGTGCTGGACCCTCCCAAGACAGGGTCCCCAGGACGTGGCTGCAGATGCAGGAACT
The DNA here is from genome assembly GCF_036370855.1 of Dromaius novaehollandiae. Taxonomy (NCBI): domain Eukaryota; kingdom Metazoa; phylum Chordata; class Aves; order Casuariiformes; family Dromaiidae; genus Dromaius; species Dromaius novaehollandiae. The sequence goes on from NC_088098.1 coordinate 122,477,930, forward strand.
GCATCTGATTTTGCATGAGACATCCAAACACCCTCTGGCACCTGCAGCCTGTGGGCCGTGAGCCTGACAGGGCTGCACCATGCCCTGTTCGCCTGCCCACCCAACCATAAGCACCCATGGGAGTGTGTTTCCACCCTCAGGAGGGACTCTGCACTGCCCTAATTTGTTAGCTATGTACCACCAGGGCATTACTAAGGGGCTGCATGCAAACCAGGCTCTGGCGTATCCCCATTCATTGAAATGTCTAGCGATTTGGATGCTTGTGGGCCTGACAGGCTCAGTGCTGAGACAGAGTCAAAAAGAAAGTACATCCTAAATTCACTTAGTTTCTGGGGAAATAACAGGGCTCGTGAGTGTGGTGATCAGACCCAGTGCACCCAAGGAGTGGTATGCCTCAGTGCTCAAGCTGTAACACTCTAGCCCTGGCTGAAGGCAGGAAAAAAGGTGTTGCAACTAAATGACTCACATCATCATCCTTAAAAAATTCTCCATGGTTTCCTTCTCCCCACGGGGTGCAAAGCAGTCACTTGCATCTGATGCATCTGATGTCCATGACACAGAGAGGGAGGAGGCTTGAGCTCCTCACGGGGGCATGTTTCTCACCCACTTTGCACTGGTACAAATCATGATGCAGCTGGCAGAGTGCCAGTTGCAGTGACCTAGCCATCAAGGATCTAGGTTGTCAGGAGCTGGGGTCCTAAAAGGAGACATCAGCTCTTTCTGGGACACCACATCTAGCCCCTGCTTTCACACACAAACACCTCTCACACCTACTTTCATCCCTTCCTAATTCCTGTCTTGCCAATGGGGACAAAGTAGTCATATATGAGCAGTGCTATGCTCAGTTTTTGCTAGGCATCGCTGTGGCCAGCATGGCACCTGCATCCCACTATCCCAAATACATCTGCCTTTCCTATATTGGGCACTTAGACTGAGATACCTGGCTTAAAGCTTTGGCTGCTCAAGACAGGCTACAGGTGAAGTCAATGGCAGTTTTACCTTTGATTTCAATGAGGGGTTTATTTTGCCCTGTATGGTGACAAGTTGCTTCTAAATACAGAAGCTAATTCAACACCAGCTCTGGCTGTTAATTTTCTTCTTTCTTCTGTCTTCTTTCGTCTTTCTTCTTTCTCCCTTCTTCTTTCCTCTTTCTTTCTCCTTTCTTCTCTTATCTTCTTTCTTCTTTCTTCTTTCTCCCCTCTTCTTTCTCCTTTCTCCCTTCTTCTTTCTTCTTTCTTTCTCCTTTCTTCTCTCATCTTCTCTCTTCTTTCTCCCCTCTTCTTTCTCCTTTCTCCCTTCTTCTTTCTTCTTTCTTTCTCCTTTCTTCTCTCATCTTCTTTATTGTTTCTTGTTTCTTCTTTCTCCCTTCTTCCTTCTCCCTTCTTCTTTCTCCTTTCTCCCTTCTTCTTTCTTCTTTCTTTTTTTCTTTTTTTCTGGGGACATTGTTTAGTTTGGTTTTAAAACAAACGAACAAATGTGCCCCTCATTGCATGGGACAGGGCGTTCTTTTATCCTGAGGCACACAAATGAAAAATCAGGCATTTAACTGTGACAGCTATTGACTAATCACAGTGGTTCTTGTCTTCCTTTCGAGCCATGGCTGCTGTGAATTCCTGCTGTTTGGACCACTTCTGTTCAGCAGAGACCCTGCAGGACATTAGACAGGGCCTGCTGCCCTGCAGGCCCCCTCCTGCTCTGACAAGCAACTTGCTGTGTGACTCACAGGCACTTTACTTTTTCATGCCTCAGTTTCCCCCTCTGTATCTAAAAGGAAGCAGAAGCTGAAAATGCACCTTCCCCTTCTTTATGAAGTTCTTTGATACAGAGATCTAAAGTACAATATAAGAGCTAACACTGACCTACACTTTCCTTTACTGTGTCCAGACCTATTTAGTGCCTATTTATGGCAGCCTGGTCATTAGCACTGCAAGAACAAATCCAATACAAAGAAAGCTTTAAACCACTGAAGTGGGGTGTGCCGGGTTGTCAGAACAGCTATTGTACAATACTTTCCTCCTTGCCCTATCAAAAGACAAAAGCTGCATTTGATGATTGAAGACACAGAGAAACCAGAATAGCAATGGGAGCTCCTCCTGCAAGAAAGGAATCCTGCGGTCCCAAAACCCCACATCTCTCCTCTCCTCCATGCTCTCCAGTCCCCTCGCATCTTTCCACAAAGAGATCAGAGCAAGCTTCTTCCCGCAGCTGCCAGCTCATCTCTTACACCCTCTCAAGTCAGGCCTGGGCTAAGTTATTCCAACTGTGTCAGAAGTGCTTGTGATTTGTACATTTTTTGTTGCTCTGTTTTCAGATAAATAATTGGGCAGGCAGCTGATGTGAGATGTGGGTAATCTCTTTGTGACGTGGGGAGCTGCTGCCACTTGCTGGCATCCTGTCATGTACGAGCAAGAAGGTTTTGCCTACTGCATTTCTTTCCATGGAAGGTTTCAAGGGTGAAAACACCTTGAAAGGAGGTATACCTTGAAAAAAACACACATGAGCACCCACTGTGCATGCATTATGTATATATTTCCCCACTAAATCATTTCTTGTTTTTTTTTTCAATTCCATTTCAAAATGCAAATCTGGCCTAAGCTGCTTGCAACAGACCAAACTGACTCCAGCTGCTGTCAGTCCTAGAGATGTACAGACAACTTGATTTAAATGACTAGTGTAACCAATGCTGTGGATGACATGGGTATAGTAATATTTTCCAGGTTGGGTATGATGGAAACAGATATCCATACCCTCCTCAAAGAGGCACCGAGTTGGATGGGTGGATGCAGCAGGGAGGGAAAGATTAAAAAATCAAAAGAGTAGAGCTTATAAAATGAGCACCTTACTTCAGGTGTCAAACCCTGTGGACGCTTGGAGGATGCTGTGCTGTCTGGAAAGAACTCTTCTGTCACCTGTGAAAGGATTAGAGATATTTTATGGCTGACTCAAATAAACTATAACAAGGGGATGAATTACTCCCAGAAAGTGAAATCACCATGAAATCACTAGGGAACACCTCTCTGCCTAGGAGGTGAAACTGTGCTGTAAACTATTTAAGCCCAAGGAATATCCATATGGAGAAAGTTCTGTTTATGTTTGCTGACTATCAGATTAGCAGAAAATTAGATAAGGTCTGCTTAGTTATGTTTATTAGATAAAGTTTGATATCTAAAGTTTCACATCTATTTCTTGCTCACAGCCTCCTTTGCTTGGCAGACCAAGAGAACCAACAGACTGTGAAGGCTATCATCTTGAGCAAAGCCCCAAAAACAGTCTTTCAAGCCTGCCCTTTTATGACCCCAAATATCTATTTTCTATATTGATTTGCAGATACTCTGCAACACTTTGAAGTTGGCCTTATATTGTTGGAAAAATATCAATACATTTACATTTATATTCGCTGAATCACAATGACCTCACAAATATCTTATCATAACCATTTAGGGTCACAGTGACTTATTGATAGATATTTATGGCAGCCTATTTCACAAAAATCTTATCAAAATCTCCTAACACTCTAAGCAGATTCTGACTGAACCAATTAATACATCTCAAGGCCTTGCTGCCTTTCACCCAATGTGTAAATACAGATGCTCCCTTCTGGGTCAGAGAAAACAATTCCTATTTCTGTTACACTGATTAATCAAGTTCCCAGCTAAACTGGAGTCAAATTCTTTCCTAAGCCTCTTAGGAGTCAAATTCCTTCCTGTTTATACCACTATAGCTACCGAAAACTTTTGTACGGTCAACAAATACCAGCAAAGTGGAAAAGAGATGCACTGAAACCAGGATGGTTACTGGCAGAGGAAGTCATACTAAGCAGCAGAAACAACAACCTCAAGCCTATAAAAACACATCAAGAAATAGGACTAAATTAGGTATCCAAGAGTAATGAAAAGGTCCCTCAAAGGAGGTTTGAGGTGCCTCAAGATTACGAACCAAAGTAGGGAGACAAAAGGGTGAGAAAGAGAGCTAGAAGGAACCAAAGACTGAAGCAGTTGGTTTAGCCCTTCCTCAAAGAAAACAAAGCAAACAACCCAGGATTTAGGACAGTGAGACAAAATGCAATAGAAGGGTGAGTAAAAGGAGAGACCAGGTCGAGCTGATTTACAGGGCCCAATGCTACTGCCACAACCTCAGTGGGAGCAAGGCCAAAATGACATTAAATCTGAAGAAGTGTCATCAAAATAGTGTTATTCTGGCTGAAACCTTAGAAGTCAGAAGTCAGCTACAGGCCAGCTACTGAAGTCAAGTCAAGGTATTCCAACAGTGAACCTGCCTTTGGGGAAGGGCTAAAGAGACCACTTCAGTCTTTGGCTGTTTTTAGCGCCCTTTCTCTCCCTTTTGTTGCCTACTTTGGTTCATTGAGTAGATGTAACTTTGGCTACATCTACTGTTATCACACGCAGAGCTACATTAAACCATCTAGTAGATGAGCTGCACATTTTGGCTAGACAAGATACTTATTGGAAGAGCACTGCTCTTGCAGTACTAGCTGGGGGAGATGAGTCAGTACCTTGCAGATGGCCCCTGTTTTAATTCTTTTGCATTTGTAACTGAGGAGCTGAACTGATCTCTCACAGCATGGCCAGGGTAAATCTCCTGAGAAGAAGAAATAGATGCAAAGAGGAATGCATTCAAAGCTATCTGAGGAGGGGAAAAAAATATATCTTTTCCACAGCTTTTTTTCTACAGCTATCTGTGGAGCTGGCAAAGTGGATGAAAAGAGTAAATGGGAGGGAGGCAATGGTAAGTTAAAATGTTTGTGTTATAAACGGAAGAGAAGAAAATGGAAAGGAGGATAAATTATAACAGGTTTAGATTGCAAATCCATTTCTTCTCCATAACTCACACACCATTTTGCCTGTTCTCCTAAGGAAACAAAGCATATGTGGCCACTCTGGTCCCTTTCCTCCCTGACTTTGATAACTTCTGAATTTATTGGCCAATTTTGATTAAATTTACTGAGGGACAATGATATCAAAGATGACTTCATTCCTACAAGAGTTGCCCAGCTAGGTAAAGAAAAGAATGTTTGTGAGACATTCTACTTTTAATGACACGAAGCAACTTCTCCTTCTGTTTGTTTATGTATCACAGCTTCCAATGATGCCCTCAAGGAGGATCAATGCTTGGGCTAAGGTTGGGGGCAGCATTGCCCTAACCACTAGTTATCCACCTTCATGACAAATCTGCACGCTTCTGCCCTTTCCACCTGGGTGCAGAGCCCTTCTGTTCCGCCAAAATACAAGAGCAAAACTCCCACTCCACTACGGGCAAGTGGGAGGCCGTTTAACAAATGTGCTCTCCTGCTTTTTTGGCTTTATAGAAGCAGTGCCCAAAATCAACTTACATAAAACAATGAAATAGAAACGGAAGAAGTAACAGAATGATCATATGCCTGGTAGCACCTCCAAATGCTGAAGGGGAAGAAGCTTATAGGGGCTTGTCAACTTACTGAAATAACATGACTCTTCCTCACCAGCATATTCATACATGACTTCTGCCACAGCAGGTCAGGAAAGATTTATTTGCTAGGTCTGAAGCACAAACCATAGGAAGTTCTAGCTGGACCCTGCCTGAACGCTGTAGAAAAATGTAGTAAGCAACAAACTGATGTGTTGGTTGTGATCATAAGTGTTTTGGTGCTTTTCCTTTTGCTATATCTTTCACTGAGACTTACAGTAAGTATTTATTAATTACAGCATCAGCACATCTTGTACCAGTCAGTGGGTCCTCAGGACAGGTTAGCAAAGACACAGAAATAGTTTGCAATGAAGGCAGGATCAAGGAATGAATATCTCAGCACTGATCTCTTCACCACTCTGGCAACAGTGCTAGGAAACCAAGGATCACAATACAGAGAACAAGGATGTTAATTCTGCCTAAATAACAGACTGCATTTCCTCTACCCGGCTGTTCTGGGGAGCTAATTACACAGATTCCCAAATCAAAGAAATATAAAACAGTCTGCAAATGATTGCAATGTTGATGTGTTGGCAGTCCAAACCATGACATATGGTCCTTCAGTATGCCATCCTAGAGAACAGGCTCACGAGCAAAGCTCATTACGCAAAATACTGTCGTAAATAACAGAAAGAGGCTGATTTTAGAAATGTACATGCGGTAGCTTCCCTGTTTAGCCCCACAAGAAGAAAGCCAGTGTTTTAAAGAGCTGCTGCCTATCTGGTGATAGGTTCCTAAATGTACCTCCCTTGAGGGGGAAGGAAGGTGAATCATATCCAGGCAGGATTCCTGCACATTCAGTACCCACACACAAACTATGCTAAAAGACCGCTAAAGTTGCAAAGCCAAATTTTTAGCACCAATGCTCTTTTAGTACTGTGTCTGTGTGTGTGTGTACCATCACCTCTGTTTTGAAGAGTGCATGCTGAAAGACAGAGATTCCCCCTGGGGTGTTGCACCAACCCTCACACCACTCATCAGCAGGATTCAAACCTGTAAGATCACCATACAGCCCTCTGACACTGACCTCAAGGAGTAAGTAATATGTGTAGTCAGACAGTTTGTAGGCCAGGACTGGAGAGGGATGAGACACAAGCTCTCCATGAGCTTTCACACATCTTCATTGACAGCATCTGCACAAAGGTTCAGCAAGCTACGGACTGTCCCAGGAGAGGTGAACGTTGCTCCTGCTGGCACAGAAGTTGTGCCATTCCCCGTGAGACCCTTCCTCTCTTTCCCTCTTTTAAACTGCTCTTGTTCTGGCTCTCTCCTTTCCTCCACCCTACCCCAGCAGTGCCCCACTTCGCACCTTTGGTCCCTGACCCACTTCCACTGCGCTGTCTCAGCCCCTAGTCCACTCCCAAGTTGATGCTCTCACTCCAGCTGATCTCCTAGCCCAAACCCAGCCTGCACTTCTTGCTCCGGCAGAGCTGCAAGGCTCATGCAGCTTCTTGGCAGTAGTCACCCCACACAGAGTGCCTTGCAAATGCAAGGGCACTGCCTCCAGGGACTGAGCTCACGGGAGCATACCTGCCCGGTGCTGCGGGATGCTCTCTGTAGCCCGCATGCCTGGCAGTGGCAGCAGAGAACAAAATTCTTTTTGACACGCTGGAGCAGAAACCCTCAGGACCAGATCAATGCTCCTCCCTGGCAAATGCAGAATCGAATTTCACTATCCAAAGGTTAAGGACAGATTTAATTTATTTTCTCTTCACCCTCAGGGCTACAAAGTTCAGTTACTGGAGCAGCATCCTCCTGAGTAGCTCAGGGCACGGAGATCAAGTTTTTCAGCCCAGAAAACAGGTAACCCGGGCTCCAGTGCCTGCATCCTCAGCCCAGCCCTCCGCCTGCCCCATCAGGACCATGTAGCACCAGCAGGATGGTAGAGAAAAGGCAAGGGGAGCGTGACCAACTGCACCACTTCTTCTTTAAGGGCATCATTTTGCTGACTGTTGCCAGTAGCTTATTTTTATGTGCCTAACACAATGTATGCTTGGACACAAGTTGTTTGCTGTGGAGTTTATAATTTCAGGAAAGAAGAAAGGGGCACAGTGCCATTGTATTTGCCTTTATCACTGCACACTGAAATCCCAAATCCTGGTGTGCAGAGGGCCCCAGATTGCCACCCTCTAGCACTGGCTGTGTTTGACCTTCAAATGGGCAAATATAATTCTGGTAACTGCATAGAGGAAAGCTCAAAGAGGCCACTGGAGCCTTGTGCCTCTTGGGAAGGAGGCAGCAGATAAACAGGATTAGGGAATTTTACACAGTTCAACCTGCCAATTTCTACAAAAAGGAAATGTAGGCAGTGCCTGCAGCCCTGATTCAGAGGAGAAGCCTTTGAAATGCCTGCCAGGCAAAACATGTTAAGATACAAGCTGCTTTTCCTTCGTATCACGGTGCAATGCAGAGAACAGCGCTCCTCTGTGGACTCCAGCTCTCACTGAGCACCACTGGTGGTGCTGGGCCAGCCGGCAAGAGCACTCCTGCCCCAGTAGAGCCTCCTCCCCGGGACCCAGGCAAAGGAGGCCTGATCCCACATGACACGCACCAGTTACTGCCATAATGGAAACGGTCAGGTCAGCTGCAAAATGTTCTGTTACAGGCAGAAATGTAAATTTTCACTAAGAATTTGGTTTCCCATGAAAATCTCGATTTTTTCCTTCCTTTTTTTGTTCAAGGGCCTGAAAAATAAAATCTTTGAACGGGGATAGGAAGGGATTCTATTTGGGGTGTTCTTCAGAGGAAATACTTGGACTTTCAGGAGGAAATGCTTAGTTTTCAAATTTCCATCCAAAAGGCAAACTATTCCATAGAGAGATAAAAATATGCTTCAGCTAACTCTAACACACAGTTTCACAGTAGCACATATATTCCGTAATGTCTAGGACTTCACCCTGAGGGAACATAATAATAAAGGCCACCCCAGTATTGCATGTCTGCCCTCAGAAATCTCACACCACTCCAGGAGGAAAAAACATGCCCATAGCTTGCCTCTGCTCCAGAAAAAAGGGAACTGTGAGCATCTCCCCCCAGAAGAAGAGCCTATGCTGTTGTCTCCTTACTCCTGGCCAAGGCACCAGAGGATGAATGTTGATTTTCAAGTGAGCTCGCTGTGAGCAAATGCACAGTGAAGCCTGTGAACAGTCTGTTCATTAACACAAAGGGAGCATACTGGGAGAAAGGGCAGAAGCATTGCAAAAATAAGATGTGTTGTGCAGCCAGCTCACATGGTGTCACTGGACTGTCGTGTTGGTAATACTTTGGATTAACAGCAGCAGCCATGCCTTTTAGCCCCTCAGGCCTGGAAAGTGACTGGTGCCTTCAAAGAGCAGAGCCAGACTGGAGCAGCTTAGTGGAACTGGAGGGGTGGGGAGAAGAAAATCAGAGCAGAAACCCTCACAGCCAAAGTGGTCCTCCATGGCAGATGGACACGGGTGCTCTGACAGGGACAAGGACCCTAGTAATACTACAGTAACATCAGGCGTCTCAGTGGGCAGACAAGAAGCTCGTCCCACTGCCTCTGCCACAGTGGTAGAAATCTTCAGCGAAGAGGTGGGATAGACATGTATGGACACTAATTGCTTAGTCTAACACAAACTGATGTAGCTGGTCCAGAGGCCTCTTGAAATTCAACCGAGGGTTTTCAACGCATGACTGATCCATCTCTCCAAACCAAGGGCGAAGGGGTAGACCAGCTCTGTGGCGTGTGTGTTCCCTAGGGTGGGAATGATATGACCGGTACAACTACGTGCCTCTTCTTTCGTTGTTGTCTTTCGTGGATTTTCTGTTCACAGAACTTGATTTTCCAGTGCTGCTTCCTACAGATTTTATGAGGTGGTGACAGTGGTGATTACTTTGAGTACCACCATTATATTATTACATATATTACCACATTACAACCCACAGGTTTAATGCAAGGGAAGCCATATCTGCCCTCGGGATGCTTCCAGCTTAGACTAGCAGGGCTCACCAAGAGGAGAATCCTCTTGGGAATGGCACAGGGTGCCTGCCACAGCCCTGTGGGTGCCTGATGACACCCCCATCCTGGAAAGAGAGACCCGACCGGGGCAGGCACTGGGCAGCTGGGAGGACGCATTGCTCTGCCTCAGCTCATGGACAGCTCTAGGGAGCCGTAGATCGAATGTGAAGCTGCCTTTCTCCCAGCAGGGAATTCCAAGCTGGGACAGCTGTTCCCATCTGTGCAAGGAGGTTTAGTCTGCAAGCCCTGCACCTGCAGGTCTACATCAAACTCCAGCAGACATAAACAACAAAAAAGCTGCATTCCTGGAGCACTTAGGTCTAGCCAGCTCCAGCTGAAATAAAGAAAATTCTAAGATTTTAGTTTGCATGTATATATGTATATAAAATTAGTTATTTGCAGGTAGTGATTCAGAAAAAGAAAAGTTTTTTTCCAAGGTTGGGCTGGACAGCCTTTTAGTTAAACTTACTCTACTCCCACACAAAAATCTGCCTTTATAGATGAAGCGGTAGCTGTTGATAAATGGCATCAACCACTGGCAAGTTATATGGGCAGAGAATTAAGTGAGGAATCACATTTGTTTTCCCTGCATCTGATCTGAATTTTCTCTCTTTTGTTCTGTGTGATATTTGTTCTTTCCCTCAGGGTATTCTTGTCCTTGGATGAAATTTTAATGTTGCTCCCAAATCCTAATTGGATGGACTTCCAGCAAGCCCAGACAGTTCAAAGCTTGGTTATGTAATGTTCCAGAAAGGACCATTTGGTAAGTGGCACATTGAGCAGGCAGGGGGAGAAGCTGCGTCTTGAGAAAGGGTCTCATCGGCAGTGGTTGAGTTTTCAACTTCACAGCTCTCCTGGATCTGGGGGGGCTGCAGGTAACTTGTCTTTTTGGCCCATTCCTCAATGCTTCTGTAAGTCACCTCTGTCACACAGCCTTCCTGGCAAAAGTAGAAATCCTTTTTCTTGTCCAGAGCAATTCACTAGCATGTCCTGGGCTGCATAGGACCTATCGTAGATATGGCAAGAAGCAAGCAACATCAAGAAAGACCTTTCAAGCCATGAACCTTCACGTTCCATAGTCTAGCAGCAAGGGCCTACCTGACCTGACCCTGGCATGTAAGCGGCAAGTGGAGAGTGGGCAAAGAGCCCTTCTCCTCTGGAGGCCAGGGTGAAGGCTGCCCACACATGCCCTGTCCATCTCCTCGGAGGATTCCCATCAAATGGGATTGTCTTTCCAAGAGGAGCCTGGTCTGCACCTAGGGAGTGCTAGCCAAGCTGTCTCAGCCTTCCTGTGAAGTGGTCTTAGTCCACGCATTTACCACTTCTCCTGCTACGAAAGGCCCCCATCCCTTTCCTACATCACCCAAGGAGGTTCCAGCCCTAAGAGCTGTACCCTGGTGCTGCACAACTCAGCTGATTTGGAACTGTACCTGTAGGGTCCCTCCAGGAGACTGTGTGTGGGTCCAGGGCCACAAGCCATGCTGAGGGAGCACACAGATCCCACTGGAAAAAGAAGATGCAGAAGCCAGGCTGGGGTGAGACTGGTCACAGCTTATGCTGGAGGTGGGGCAGACAACCAGTGCTGTCCCAAGCACTGATGCAGTTGTATGCTAAGCTGTCTTAGAAAGCCTTGGTGGGCCAGGTGGTTTTGGCAGCCACGTCGAGCCCCTGGCAGGTGTAGGCAGCCTGGGGCAGGAGAGGTCTATGTGCTCTGCTCAGAAGAGGCTTCCTGGGACTGGGGCACTGAGGCAAAATACGAGGGAGCGAGCACTGCCACACTGTGCCACACTGTACCCATGGTGTGTGTTAGCAGCCCCAAGCTCCTCGTGGTAAGGTGTGCCCTGGGTAGTGTCACAGCGACTGAACGGTTCTCAGGTCTCCCTCTCTGCACTTGCTTCAGCTGCCCTCATACTGGGTGGGGCTGGCCAGGAAATTTAGCCTTAAGGACACTGGTGAGGGGGCTGTCCCAAGACAAAGTATAACTAAGGGCAGTTGGCAGACGCTGAACGCTTATAAAAACTAGACCTCAGCTCTATCCAAGATCAAGCCCAGAGAAGAAGTCAGCACTCCACAGAACTCCCTTACTGTTTTTTTCTCTCTCAGACATATTGTATAACAAGCTTTATTTATGAGAAAATTGCTTAGGACATTAGAGACAGACAGGAGAAGGTACAAGGTTGTCAAAGGAAAGTTGAAAAATAGCGTATCTACCACAGCAGTTTGAAGTAGTAGCTCAGATGCTATAAAAGGTGAAATTAAACAGGTCAATCTGTGCAGCTGTGCCATTTTACACCAGATAAAGGAGCTAGCTTCTCATCTGTTAGACTGTTTCATCATTTGCTTTTCCAAGAATCCATCTCTGCACTAGTAACATTGTCAGATAAATCTTCACTAAGATATAAACATGTTTATGATTATACTTACTGTTCCATTCCTTTATTAAATGAGGACAATAGGATGATGCCCTGATATTTGCTAATGGGTTACTCCCATCTAACCTTTTCTTGTTCATCCAGATCATCTGTTTTCATTTCATCATATAATAGTAGCCAATAAAATTAAGTCAATCAAATCAAAGGTCTATTAAGCTCTTTGAAATTAGTCTGAGACCTTTTTTCCTCAACCAGTGCCTGAGAAGATTTTTTATAGGGTAGCTGGGAAATCTGGACCAAATTCTTATCTGCTGTAAATTAGTTTGGCTATTCCAAAATCAATAGAGTAGTATCAGCTTACTCCAGTTGAGGGACTGGACCCTTACATGTATGAATAAGGTTCAGACCCATATTTGGGCCAAAATTTAAATTTGGAATTGTTTCCTCATGTAATCACTAAGACCTTGTCTACATAGGAAGCAGTTATGTGTAACATACATTTGGTAGTTAGGTATAGTATTAGCAGCCAGGTATACAGTGCAGTTACATCACGATCTCTTCCCCATGTAAATACCCCTATTCCAGTACAAAAATGACCTTTTAGATTTAACTTTAAATGTAAGCTATTCCCAAGAGGCATAAGTGAAATCAACAGAAGACTAATATCACATAGTGCTGTCTGCATAAAGCTCCCTGCACTGCTGTTCTGCTATAATACATTTTGCGGCATTTTTTTCAGGATAGAGAAGACCTTAATACTCATTCAATGATTAGTTAAATAAAAAGGCAGACAGCAGGCATGTTCTAAATCCTAACAAAACCCTGAGCTATAGCCCTGAAATGCTATTCAATATCTTAAGAACTAGTATTGGATATTATGACTATAAATGGTCTTTATTTGTGGACCATCTATTCACTTTGCAACATCTTTGAAAGTGACTTCTCATTTCTGGCCCAGGCTTCCAGTAAATTTTTGCTGAACCTCATTAAGCTCTATCTACCTTAATAAAAAGGCTAAGACTAGTAAGACAGGATGCCCATAGTGTGTTTCTGTGCCTTCGCTGTGGTGTAAATGCTTTGTGAAAGGCTAAACGTGCCCCTCAGACAGGATGCATAAGTAGGAGAAGCTGAACCATTGCCAATGTACCCTGTGTGACTCACTGGCTGGTGTGGTCCCCAGTCCTTGCTCATATTCTTTTTGCTCAAAGTGCCTCTGGCATGTCTGATAAAAACACAATGAGGAATATCCTGTCATGTGGTGGGACAAGGACAGATGCTTCCGGTCAGGCAGTGGGAGATGCTAGGTTGCAGCCTGGGGCTTTGACCCATCTAAAGGAGCACCTTGGGGCAAAACATCTTGTAGGAGACGTGCAATGTCACCTGCACTTCCTAAGCAGTTGCAACTGGTTAGTAAGCCATAGGTGGGCCTGGGGTCATGGCGTGGGAAGGCTTAGGGACTGTAGCATGAGGAAGAGTGAGGGTGCAGTTCTCAGGCACCGGGAAATCATGGATGCAGCCTCCAGCAGTAGGACTTGTGGCCTGCCTGGTGGAACCATTGCAACCTTGCAGTCACAACAGGGTGCAGGGACAGAAGACCTCCTTATCCAGGCACAGAGGTGTGGCAGCAGCTTGTAAAAAGACCACATGGAGTAGTCTTGGGGTAGGAGGTGGAGGGGAGAGTAGGGACTGCTGGAACAGCTGGGGACTACCTCCAGGAAGCTTCCCACAAGATATGGGGGTTTAGTCCCATAGTCTTCTGATGAAGTGACTGACCTAACTGGGATCAGCCAAGTGGGTTTCTTTCAAACTCATTCCATAAGGTAGGGATAAAACCTGCCTTCCTGCAACCTCAGATGATGGACCTTGGGAAGACAAAGGGTATCTGTCTTAAAAGAATAAGGAACCCTGACTAACCCTTTAAATGGGATGAAGAAATGCTCACATCTGCCCAGAACACTTTTTCCTTTTTTAGTGTCTTCCCCCTAGTAATAAAGAAGGACTATAGATCTTGTCTGTAAAGTTCTTATAGGATTAGTGAAATTTTAAAGAATAAACCTAGCCAAAATACCATTGTCTAACTCAGACTGTGGTCTTGGATTCTTTCTTCAACTTTCGTCAACACAACTTGGAAGTTGTGTCTATGCCTTAATACTCTTCTTGAGTGCTCTCTTAGAAGTCATCCATAAACCCTTAACTCTTCATATCAGTACTGCTATTAAATTTGAATCTCCAGTCCTCTCTTAGCAATCATCTTGAAGAACTGGCACACAACTAGAAAGTGTTTTAACTGTCTTCCTACAGTCTTGATGGCAAAGTTAGCACAATCACCACCAACTTAGACAAACTGCTGTGAAAGGAAGGCAAATAAAGATCTGGAAGAGCTCTTTCATAGAGATCAAGAGAATAGAAAATGTTTGCTTGAAAACCTTAAAGCAAACTTGGGAATTAACACTGAACAGCTTTGTGTGTATTTCCAAGTGAGAGATTTTGTAAGCAAAGTTTTACTTGATTCTCTGCTGTGACAAATTCAAACAGTGAAACAGCTCCTAACCCTAATTAAATCAAAATGTTTGACATCCTAGAAAAGCTTTGAAGCCCAGAAGTATTCCATATCAGCCAAACCTACCAGGCAGACCAGAAGCTTCCATATCCAAAGTTTTTGATTTGTATCAGGCATTGCATAAATTACAAGAAACCTCAAAATCCAAGATCCAGCAATATATTCTGCCTCTAGAATGTATTTTTCTAGGATAAAAGTTTTTAAATTATCCACCCATTTCTAACTGTAAGCAGAAAAGCCCAGCTTCTTTTTAAACAAGAGGGACACGAGAAATAATACAATAAGGATGGTCACACTGTTTAAATAAGGGGAATTGACTGAGAGAGATGAGAAGGAAGGCAAAAATGTCCCTTGCATGGTGTTGCAAAGGAGACGGGGGGGGCACAAGGTCAGGGTCAGATCTTCTTCTGAGTCAGTCTCCTCTCTGCATTGAACAGATGACAAACAGGAGATATCACGTAGTTTCTTGACACTGCAGTTCTTACTCAGGCTAGACACTAGCTAAGGATAGAAAGTTTAACACTCTCTTTCCTCAGAGGATCTTATCTTCCATTTATGGGTTTCCAGGTCTAAACAAGCTCTGAAACTATGCAAGCAACAATTGGTTGCTGGTTGCCTGTTAATGGCCCTGGCACGTGCAGTTTGATCAGCTCTACACAGAACTAATTTTTGCTGAACAGTCACAGCTAAGCTGCTGGAACTCCACAGATGCCATCAACTTCAAGAACCATAAAGGTGAAATTTCTCCCAGGAGGTCCACATCACTCCTGTTAATGGAGTTACGCTGGAGTAAAAGATTTGTAAATGAAGAGTACATTTGCTTGGCACTTTAGGTGCCATATCAGTAAAACTTTATTACTTCTGACATATCAGGACGATTCTCTATTCACTTACATCTTTGAAAAGAAAAGTGATTTTTCTGAAATTCTTAAGTAATGATTACATCAGTAGAGTTACACCACTGAAAAAAATACTGCATTGTTCATCTGCAGTGCAAAGAACTGAGCACATTAAATATCAGTAATGATGACTTCCGTGGAGTTATCCCTGTATCAAAGCAGAAAAGCAGAGTTTAGATGCCTGAGTTTAATCAGAACAATATATATACACATAGCTTTACAGTTACTTCCAGTTGCTCTCACATAAACAGCATCTTCAGATGTTTTATTACCGTCCAGCTTACAAAGCAAGCAGCAGTAGTTACACTGGTGCCCCAGGTAACTCCTGTTTTTCATCACATGAAGCCTGAGAACTCCAGCAGGGAAAGCTTGGTGCGGGCAAGGCAAAAAGAGGAGGGGATCCTAACAGCTAATGCGCTCACAGAAGAAAAAGGTTAGCTTGATAGAGACAGCATCAGAATGCCTTATCCAGGGAAAAGCAGATATCCGTCATGTCTCTGTCATCGTGTCACTCAGGACGGTGGGTTTTAATAGAAAGCAGAAGGTTAAACGTACAGACTTCCTGAACAAGAGACACTCATTTGAGTTTGTAGGTAGGACCGTTTGTAATCCAGCTACCAAATCCTTAAAGAATCACTGTCCAGATTCAAAGCCCCCACCAGGGCTATCAATCCCTTTAACTGATGCTGAAGTTTTGCTGTGCCGAGGATCAGCCTGGGGACAGCGGCACAAAGCGTACCGTGTGCTAGGTTGGCGTGCTCAGCTGCGGGGCTGCCCGAAGGCTTTACTTGCAAAGGACATCTGGACTGCTAAATCACATGTGTGGAGAGCCTCTGCCGCAAGCAACAGCCAGATGGCAAAAACATACAAGAAAAGCCGTGTCCCATGAGCCATCCATACAGGACGTGGGATTTGACATTATCATACAGGAAATCTGCACTAGAAGGGAGGGCAGAGTGTCTTGGCCCTGGCTGAGGGGCTAGGAGAGTCCATTGCTAAAAACAGCTAAAAACGGGAGTCCCTGACCTTTCCACCAGGCTCTCTTCAGGGTAGATTGCTGGCACCAGGGATCACACAGCCTGAGCGGCCAAGGAGGCCAGCTGCCTGTTTCAAGACATCTTCCCCAGCTGGTCTCCTCCCCTGGCTGCCGGGGATCAGTCTGGGCCCGGCTGTGTCTGGTCGCAGCACCTCAGCGTGGGGAAACAAGCTCTCCCCATGGAGATTTTCCACTGGAAGAGCCTGCCCCAGCAGCTGGCAGCAGGAAAGCTCAATTTTTGTAAGAGAGAAGAAAGATGAGATACTACATGGACAGGGGTGGACTGCAGTGAGAGAGAAGAGCACTCATCTTAGAGTCTTATTTACTGTGCAGGAGTTATTTACAACAGTACCCGTAAGGTGGTGATAGATCGGTGGGTTTTGTTAGGGTAAAGTACTAGCCCATTTCTAACAGCTGGGGGTTTCCTATGTCACAGATCCTGGCTTTTCTTCCCCACCACGTAGACTGGAAACATGGAGTGCTTTCTTTTTTCTTTTTTTTTTTTTTTCTTCCCCTCTTGTTTGCTAATAGAAACAGGAATTCCATTGCTTTAATCTAAGAGCAACGGCCAAAAGAACAAAAATCAAATATTGCAAGACATATAATAACAGGAGCTGGCAGCACTGCATAGATTTTTCTGTATATTACTTATTCTGTAATAACTGGGATAGACTCAACTCAAGGCCATTGGCAGAGAAAGGGACACATGACGCCTTGTAATACTCAGAGCAGAGAACAAAGTGGAAAGGTGGTGTAACCCAACTCCTTGCAGATGCGGAAGTCTTACAGATCTAGTCTCTCCCTGTGAATGCTCTTGTTCCCTGCTGTGTCCCAGGATCCCTGCAGATTTCAGCATGAACAGGTACTCCTTGAGCTTCTTGCCAAACTGATGTCCACACGACAAGAGCATGAATTAAGAAAAAAGGCCTATTAACTCAAGGCAGTAGCCAGGTCAGTGTGTCTAGACCACATTCAGACCTATGATAGAAAATCCTCCCTGTGCCCAGTGGACAGATGAGCTGTGATTTCCACTGCCTTTGGCTTTTCAAAGCAAGCTGCATTTTGTGGTGTAAACTTGTCCTCAGTCCACTCACAGACCTCTGGGTGCCACTTGGGATTTGCTTGATATAATGTGATCTTCTTAATGTCACCATAGTAAGGACCTGTGAGCCACATCCTGTATTCCTGATGCATTTGATACTTTCAGGGCTGTAGAGATATCCACTCTAAGGCTAACATCTCAGAGAAAAAGATAAAGTTTCCTTTTCAGAAAAATATCATGGTTGGACACTTCAAGTCTGTTCTCAGCTCTGGAGCTTCAAAACCAGTTCCCCCAATGGAGGCACAGTTTCAAGGAGAGCAACAGTTTGCATTTGTTTCTAGACAGTCATTGATTAAAAACGCCAAGAGGCAAACAGCTCTCCAAGGAATCACACTTGTCTCATCTCTGAACACAGAAGGAGAGCTCTCTTAACTAGGCACTAGTCATACTCTTCCCCACTGAAACGCACTAAGCCTAAGTCTCCCCTCTTTTACTCCAGTTTGGGTTAAGAAGCATTCAAAGGTGCTCTGCTGATATAATACTGCATGAAACAAGACTTTATGCTCTCATGCTGAGTGGTTATGGTAATATAGTGCTTAACAGGATAGAAATAGTGCCATTTCTTTCAGTGAGAACCAGCAGCAACAGAATCACTGACACTGGCAAAACTGGCCATGGTGAAGGAGGGATAGTCATTTAACAAAGCACTGTCAACGCCATAAGTAAATACAATAAGATAACCAAGAGAAACCCAACAATGTGCCATGTACCCAGAGCGGATTTTCTCTCTGTCTGGTTACACACATGCACACATACACTCATATATATATATATGTATACACACATATGCACAGACACACATATATATATTCAGGCAGAAGTATTCAGACAGAGATCTGATTTTGAGCTGTTCATGTCCATTAATGCAAGATGGAACCAGCAGTTTGGAAGTGGTTTGAGGTTTTTCCTCTTGTGGGTGCACAGCTCCTAAAGCGCATTGCAAAGCTAGCAGTTCCCCTCTTGCGGGGAGACTGTGCTGC